>NW_021703771.1:9692639-9999648 GCF_005190385.1 Monodon monoceros | reverse complement strand
CATGTAATCAATAATTATTTATAGAGCACCTCCAAAGATCTACACCATGGGAAGCACACAAAAGGAAGAGATGTAAGCCCAGCTCTTACATTTACAATCCAGTCAGGGAGAGAAATGCAACAGTTAACAACCAAATGCAACAGTTAACAGTTAACAGTTAACAACCAAATGCAACAGTTAACAACCGTGCTAACTTACGCGGTCCAAAGGAAGGAGAGATCAGTGAAAACAGGAGAAACTGGGGAAAGTTTGTAGTGAGACTTTAGGTGTATTTTGAATATAATTTGGAAACAAGTGATCAAATCCATGGGGCTGGAGACAGTGAAGAAGGTTTTTTTGAAGGAATGGGGATTTACATCTTAAAGTAAGGGGAAGGAAAATGGATCTTAATGATATAGACTCATGGAAGTGACCTACCGTTCTGGGCCATTTTGTACGCTGATCAAATATCACCTGAGCAAAATTTGCAACATCGTGAAGATCTTTATGAAAAAGTTAAATTATATTGCTACTACCATCTGAGTCATTAGACCCTTCCTTATTTGCCCTCAGTTTAGCAACAACTGGCTAATTGTAAATGGAACTAAATTCCTGTAATTGGACTCTAAGAGCACTCCTGAAAGCCTTCCTATCAACCAAAGAGAGGTTCCTGATTGTCAGACTCTTGAAACGTCTGGGAAGGGAAACACAAGTTTATAGAGCCAGGTGCATTCATGAACTCCCTACTCATCCCTCCCGGGGTTCCCTCTGCCAAAGGGTGGGGCTAAGCTGCCCTTTGGAGACTCAGGCTGCTCCCTGGAGAGCACCCTAACCAAGGGCCACCAACTATTCTTTCATTCCCCACAAAATGGATTTTGTTACTATAAACTACTGTTCATCGCATTTTAACATGAATTTTAGCATGCCTTATATTTTAAAGGAATTCTTCATCCTAGAGTTTAATTTTTCTGTTCTCATCCACCTATTCTTTGACTTTGGGGTCCCTTCTTATTTATAGGACCTAAATAATAATAATTAAAATTACCATTTTTGTCCACTATATACCTCTTACTTATGTCCTTTTAATTATGAAATAAATTTTCCTAAACGTAAATTAGGACTTTTATTAGTGAAAACCCTATAAGATGATTGTCGTCTCACTTTTGTAGATAAGAAAACTGATGTTCAGAGAGACTATGGAAATTGCACAAAATTACGCAGGGAGAAACAAGGTAGGGATTTTATTTTAGATCTTTCTGATTTCAAATCTTGCATGTGTGTGTTGTTTATTTTATGGACTCGACTGCTTCCTACTAAGGAATATATTCTAAAGTAATATTTGGTCTTTTGACCTTCCTCTGTTGGAGCTGTAGTCTCTAGATATATTTCCTCACAAGTCACAAGCCTTGATTTAATCAGATGTATTAGATAAGGAAAAAGACCTTTTAGGTCAGGGAGTACAACTTCCTGCAAAGAATAGGATTTTTCCCTATAAAGCATTTATTGCTCCAAACACATTTATAATAAATATCACATTTTCCTATTGCATACCCCCCATGAAGTCATCTTGCCAGTATCCAAGATTGCCTCATAAAGACTATCAAATATTTCCCATCTCCCATCTCAAGCCTCTTGCCGCTATAGTTTCCCATCCTCCAACTTCTCTACTTACCAGATGGAAATGTTCTGTCATTTCTACTCAGGAGAATCATTTCTTCAGTGGTTAAGCTGTCACTTGACTCCAGAGGAGGGACAAAGTTAACAGAGACTCTGTTACCAGTGAAGACTTTGACAAAGAACAAAGTGACCTGAACCCAAACCTGAGGAGAGGCTTGGTATCCTCAGGAGCTCTGTTAGGACTCACGTTTCTGGCAAGCACTTGCTCCTAGAGATTTTTAAGAAAGAGGAGTAGGGAAGGGCCCATGTGAGTGCTGTGGTCCTCAAGAAATTACTGGCTGGCCCATTGAGATAGTGTAAGTCATTCCTAAGGAAAGAAGGAATTCCTAAGGAGAAGGATTCTTAAGGAGAAGAAAGTTCTGGTTCCCTTTGGGTGTCTCCCAAACATTAAAAGAACATTTCACTGGGCCACAGACACAAGAATTACCCTGAAAGTCAACTTGTACCATGTCCCAAGCAACTTCTTCCAGATCGAGGGTAGTTCAAGGTTCTTCTAGGAAGTGAACCCAAAAGTCAGAGAAGCAGACTCTACCACTGGCTTCTCCTAATTAAGCAAAAGATTTACAAAAAGATATTGGAGATTTAGAAGACTTGATTAAAACTTGCAATCATGTTAAATACACACTTCAATTTGAGAGGGATACTAGGTCAGCTTGGGGGGTTGATGGCTTTGGTGATACTGGTCTGTATGGAGACAAACTGGAGCACAGAAGGCTCCCAGGTGCTGCTACCTCTGCCATGGTGCAGGGAACATCCAGGGAAAGCAGGTACCCTGTCTACTAATGATCTAGTTTGCAATTAAGAAAAGTTAAAATGTTTTTTTGGAATATAACCCTGGCTGGAGTTAGGGGGTAAGGTAGGGAGAACCCACAACTGAAACCTGCCATACTGGGTGCTACTGAAAATCTGTAAAGCAACAGCTTAACAGGAGCTAAGAGTGCAGGGTCACACAGCCCCTAATTTCCAATACGAACTCTGCTCCTTATGACCCAGGAGAAGTCATTTAACCTTTCAGAACCTCAGTTTCCCTAACTGAAAACTGGAATTTTGTGAAGATATCCCAGAAATAATGTCTGGAAGGACCTAGCACACTGCCCAGTGCATTCTACTTGCTCAATCAATGGAATTTACAGAAAGAGAGGGGGCTGTTAGATTTATGGCCATAACTAATTGTCCATTGGCCATAACTAAATGTCCATTGTCCATTGTCTATGGCCATAACTAAATGTCCATTGTCCATTGGCTGCTTGCTATCTCACTCATCTATTGACCGCAGGATCACATCAAATAGGGCGTTCCAGTCTTCTCATGCACAAAGTCAGCTTCAAATCCCTAAAAGGTACCGCAGATGCCCCCAGACCTCCTATTCCACAAGTTGTTAAAGCCTCAGCAGGCAAAGACCACCAAGGACAAGACTGTGGTCTGACAAACTCAGATTTATTTAATAGATGCAGCAAGGGAGTGCGCTCCAGAGCTACCATGGAACAACAGCATTGCTCAGCAAGACGGAGGGAAGAGAGAAGTCTTTTGTAAAGCTTGACTTCTGTGAAAAGAGAACCTAAGGGAAGTAGGGACCAGCTCTGGGTTGGTTGCTCTTTCTGGGACAAGATTAGGGAAAATGGGTAACTAAGGACCGGATGCTGTCATGAAGCAAGGTCGGCTTAGCAATTAAATATCCCCAGTAATAGATGGGTATAGAAAGCAGGTCTGGGGGCATCATTCATAAAAGGCAGTCACTCAAAGACAGGGTCACAACAACACATGACAGCTGTCGTAAGACCTTGGGAGCTGATTTATCTGGGTCTGTCTTCCCAGCCTAATGAATGACAGGGCTGCTTTTCCCTTTTTCACTCTGAGACAGTTTTCACTCTTTCAGTCCTGGATAGATCTTTCCTCTTTTGAAGTTGTCCCTAGAAACTGTGAGTGGGCTTGCTGAAAATCCTCTACTATTTCTGCAGCTTTTCGGTAAGTCTAAAACTATTCTAAAATAAAGTTTATTGAAAAGAACAAAAAGTGGCCCCTACACAAGCCCTGATAATGCTTATTCATCTCCCCTCAAGCACTGCGTCACAGGGACGTAACTCCAAGTCATGTTTTAATGCCTAAAATTCTTGGTTCTTCCTCATTTTCAGCCAA
The DNA here is from genome assembly GCF_005190385.1 of Monodon monoceros. NCBI lineage: Eukaryota > Metazoa > Chordata > Mammalia > Artiodactyla > Monodontidae > Monodon > Monodon monoceros. The sequence continues at coordinate 9,995,856 of NW_021703771.1, read as the reverse complement.
AATCTGCTTTGTTCCAAAGCTTCCCTTCCAAGGTCCCAGACAGATCTCTGTGAAGATACAAGTTTACCTTTTTTTCCCAGGACAGTTTTTTTTTAATATTATGGTTTTATCCCTAAGACTCTTCTCCAAAGTAAATCTCTGCCTCAACCCCCTCCTCCCCACTCTCTAGTTTCACATCAAGTGCCCAGCGACCCTCTTGGAAGAGACACCCTTTGGACAGAGCCCTCCGGCGTGGCCAGACCCCGTCGGTCTGGGCGTCCCTGGCGGTAGTAAGGGCCGTGCCCATATCACCCGTTTCAGAAATGGCTCGTGCTGTTGACTCATATTACACTTGTGGAACTAAAATCCCCTACGTCTTTCCCGTAGGAACTGTGGTCAAGCCAGCTGTCTTCTCCACCTTCCTAAAGTCACATAATTTAAGCCAACGTAGAACTTTACCGGTAATATTCATCTTGTAAGTTTCTCCTATCTGTCAACACTGCGACAAAAGAGAAGACGACTGAGAATGAGAAATTCTGGGCGCAGATTCTAGTTCTCTAACTACCTGCATAACATTAAGAAAGTCATTCTATTCCTCGGGGTCTTGTTTCTTTGCTCGTAGAACACATGCGTTGCCATCAGACAATCTCTTAATGTCTCCTTAAGCCCCTATATATTAGGATCAGCCTGTTTTACTATGTTTCATCTTCATTTTACTGATGAAGAAACTGACTCAGGGGATCGATTAACTTGCCCAAAATGGTATAGTTCCAGGATTCTAGCAAGAACTGTCAGAGTCTAAATCCTGCGCCCTTTCCCCCACTCAAAACAGCCTCCCCTTGACCTTGTTCAGTTCTCCTGCATTGTTGATCTCTCCTCTGCTTCAGCACACAAGGCTACCAAGAACCTTCTTAGTCTGGGGAAAAAGTGTCTGCCCCTTGGTAACCTGCCCTGGCTCTCCCATCCTGTTTCTCCCCCTCACCAACCACCTGCCTAAGAAGCCATCTGTACACCTGTTTGCATCTCCCCATTCACTTGTTTCTTCATCCCTTGAAAATCAGGCTCTTTTTTCTTACACACACTGAAACTGGTCTCTTAGCAGGAGACCCAGTAGCCAGTCATTATCACCATTGACCTCTCTGGCCCCATTTCCTTCTCTCCAGAGTTTCTTAAGGTTTTTGTTTGAACTCTTCCTTTTAGAAATCTTCAACTATCATCTCTACACCAGTGGCTCCCAAATCTGCACAACTAGCTCAGACCTTCAGACATATATGACAGGATCATTTATTGTGATACGAACACCCTGTGTTTTCCTCCTTCTGCTACTCCAAATGGGCAGTGCGGCCCTTAGAGATCCCACAGAGGATTTGGCTGTGTGGAAATCTGAAGGCCCTACTCAGTCCAAATTCTGCCCAATGACTGTAGGCAGCCCTGGGGTAGCCTTTGTCCAAAGCACTATTAATAGCTAAAAAGCCATAAAACAGGTAAAAGTCCACAGTGATATTTAGCAGGAAGTCAGAGAGTTAGCAGGTATTTTGTCAATCTCTCATAAAAGTACAAAAATATTCTCTTTTCAGCTAGAAGAAGAACAAGTGATAAAGTTTAAGAGGAGGTCTGGTTACCTAGATGTGTAAATAGATATGGTTTCTTTTAGGGCCAAGAACATTTTTTTTAAATCCTTGTTCATTTGCATGTCATGGAAACAGTCAAAACAATCCATATGACAACTTTTTAATGCAAACAAGAATGTGCTGTACACATTGCTGAAACAAAACAGAAACAGCAAGACTAAAGTGAGAAGAGAGCTCAACAAAGGATTCAAAACGTGTAAAAGAAGAAGAAAAATCCTCTTCATTCAAAGACCTATTTGTGAATGCTATTTAAATGCCTTTCAATGTTTTGCGAAACAGATGGGAACTTTACTTGGCGTGAGGATTTAGATATAATATGAAACTGAAGGACCAAACTTAGAAACCCAGAAATCCCATCACAACAATTTACTCCACCCCTCAAAATTGATAGTCAATAAAAAACTAAATTTAGACTTTCTAAGAGACCACATCAATTTAATTTTATAGTACTATAAAAGCTAAATATTAAAATATTCTATAAATTCTCACATAAGGCTTAGAACATTTTAAAGATCTTCTCTTTTATATTTTCTAGAATATCCATGCTTGTGGAAGACAAAAGTTTAGTTTAAAATCTGTACCACATGCAGCAATATAATAGCTTTATTTTTAGTTAGGTCATGTACGGATTATTTAAGGACAGTTTCATATTTCATTTCACTTGAATTCAATCTTTCACTGGGAAAGCACGTTCGTGGTAACAGTGACATCATCAGTGAAGCACTTCCAGTGTCTCCCTGCTGGTGCAACACTTCCTGCCTGAAGTGGGCCTTGTTTTCCAGTCATGGGAATGCATTTCAGGATGTCAGATTGAAGGGAGTGTGGTGTGAATATGAAAATATTTTTTAACAAACCAAATTACATCAGACCAGTAGAAATTACAAAATATGACTGACCATCCTGGGGAGAGAAAAAGTTGTGAGAGGTGGCAAATTCAGGTTAGGAAAGTAAGAAAGAATTTGTGATGTATGTATTCAAGCAGAGAGCAGGTGGAAACATTCAGAAACTACAAGTGGTCCCTAATATCCATTTTTCCCCTTCTTCCAAGTAACCTATTTTTAGCTATGCACATGGCCACAGTGAATAAACACTACATTTCAAGGGAGCTGTAGGTGGATGTGTGACCCTTAAGCTCTACCCAATGAGACTGGTGTAGAAGTTCCTGTGACAGCTTTCAGGAATGTTAGTTAAGTAACAACTGGTATTAGCCCAATTCTGCTGTTGGAATGCAGGGTTTTGGTGTCAGATCTCCATCTAGACTATGAGCACACCCTCCAGCTGGAAGAACAAAAACCTAGAGGTCTCAGGCTTGAGGACTTTGTGGAACAGAGCTGCCATACCTGCCCTCGAAGGATGGGTTCGTTTCCTAGGGCTGCCGTAACACATTAGCACAAACTGGGTGGCTTAAAACAGCAGACGTTTATGCTTTCACAGTGCTTGAGGCTAGAAGATGGAATTCTGTGTGTCACCGGAGCCACGCTCCCTCCAGAGGCTCTAGGAGAGAATCCTCCCTTACCTCTTCCTAGCTTCTGGTGGTCACTGGTGTCAGGACAATGTAATTAAAAACAAAATCTCCTCCCAACCCAGAAAATGCCTCTATAAAGCAGAAGAGAAGGAAACAATTTTATTATTAATTAAGCATTAAGCCAGAATGTGAGGCCCATTACAGGCAATCCACTAAGAAACTGCAGAGACAGACACAAATCTCACCCTTTACAGAGCCAAGCAGATACAACCCATTCCATACATGTTCTTAAGATAAACAATGACTAGTCCTCATCTAAGAGGACTTAACAACTCCACCTGTCACACACAGTTCATCCTAGGTTCACCTAGTAACTGGGGTGGCCATCTCTGTTTGTTAATTGACTTTATTCGAGGGAAAATGAAACGTCTAGTGTCTTTATGGCAGGAGTGAAAGACCTGCAGAAGTTAGGCTCCCAAGGAAACTGGGAGGCAGGGATATTATCTTCCTGAATGATTGTATTTCAAGTCCTTGAGAAAGACATTCCTGGGGGCAGAAGGATGGGGACTTATTTAGCTTTTAAAGAGATTTACATACATTTGGAAGAGATAGAAGAAGAATTTATACTTAATAGCTTTCTGTAGTAAGTGAGAAAAGGGAAGAATGAGTGTCTTTCCTTAGTTTCAAATGAAGCTTTGTTTCTAATCTGTGTTTCCCTTACACTGGGCAGTCCTTGGCTTTCCTTGTCCTGTAGATGCATCCCTCCCATCTCTGTCTCCATCATCTCATGGCATTCTCCTTGTGTGTCTTTGTGTCCAAAATTCCCAGTTAGGACACACGCTAATCCAGGATGACCTCATCTCAACTTGGTTATGTATGCAAAGACCCTATTTCCAAATAATGTATTCAAAGGGGTCAGGGCAAGGGGGTTAAGACTTCAACATATCTTTGGGGGGAGGGGATTTACACAATCTGAGTCACAGAAATGGCCTACCTGAAAAATTGTATGTTGGAGAAACATTTCCGACTTGGGGTTTTCGTTACTCACAGCCAAGTAGTTCTCAGTTCTGAAAGAATTTGGTGACAAATTAAAGACTCCCAACGTCCTCCCGTGAATCAGTGACCGCTCCCACAGGGGTGTAGGGAGCATTGTGGAAGATGCCCTGGCCACCTCCTGTGTCACTTATCCTTTATCATCTCTACCTTCACCCAGTTACCCTGCAAACACCATATCCATTGTAACCTTGAGGTGGTGTTTACATTTTATCTCCTCATCTGGCTGGTACCTAAAACTGTTTAAGAGGAAAGAGAAAACCTTTTAATGTTTTAATTAAAGTGAAAGTCCTAACAGACATCTGCCAACTGCGATAATGCTTTACAGCAAATGAGTTTCAGTCAAAATGCAATCAAACTATCAATCAACAGATAAAAATTACTGACATTAAATCCTTGGCTCCTTTTTCTAGGGAGAAGCAAATGTTGAGAGCAGGAAAGCTTTTTAGAGGTCCTATCTGGAATAATATGATTAAAGTAATTTTTGAAAAGATAAAATGGAAAATTGATTTAAACTTCTAAAATATTTAGAATTTATTACTAGACCAGCTAGTGAAATCCTGAACATGCCATGACAACAAAACAAAAAGCCCTTTTGTTTTGGCCTTGTGGTAATTCCAAACTGCTCGAGGCAGAATTATTCTTCTCTGTTGCAGTAAGATGACAGAACAAAATGCATGCCAGGGCAGAAACGTAACAACTCAGAATGAAAGCACATCTGCAGAAGTAAAATGTGTGGGTAAGTTGTCCACAAGGAAGTCGTCTACAGCAAGAACTGGAAGAGGGACCGTGTGAGCTGAGCTCAGTTGATTAAGGAAATCCTTTTTAAAGGCCCAAAGTTTTCAAGAAAAAGAATCTCAGAGGGCTTCCCTGGTGGCGCAGTGGTTGGGGGTCCGCCTGCCGATGCAGGCGACACGGGTTCGTGCCCCGGTCCGGGAAGATCCCACATGCCGCGGAGCGGCTGGGCCCGTGAGCCGTGGCCGCTGAGCCCGTGCGTCCAGAACCTGCGCTCCGCAACGGGAGAGGCCACAACAGTGAGAGGCCCGCGTACCGCAAAAAAAAAAAAAAAAAAAAAAAGAATCTCAGAAATCTAGATTTGCACTGAGTTGAACACCAGCCATGTAAGGTACAAAGGGGTACAAGTAATAAAATCTGACAGTTCTTCTCTATCCCAAATGCACAGGGATTGTTAGCAAGCAGGTGGCTTGTTAACAATCCCTGAGCAGTAACACACAGCAAACGCTGTGGCAGAGATTCTGAAACTAGATGCACCCCAGGCAATGTTAACAAATCTGCCAAACGCATTGTGAATGCTTTCCAAATATTTGATATTTAAGCCAATAATACAAAAGCAGCCCTATTTATATACAGCTATGTAAGTCTGGTATTACTACCAATTCTTTATAACTGGAATATCAATGAGATCCTCATAATAAAGTCAGTAAAATACCTCCTGGACCTGTTCAGATCCTCCTCTCACCTTTTCCACGCCATTACCATCCCCAAAGGATAGGTCATCGGAAATAAATTTGCCAGAAAGATGAGCCAAATATCAAAAAACTGAAAAAGGAGCCAAAGAGATTACTAGCTAGAAGAGCTAAGCCAAGGCAAGAAAAAGTAGCACCAGGAGGTCAAGTGTCAAAGGAAGTAAAGTCAAGACTGGAGATGAAGCCCGGGGGTGGCGACTCTGTGAATGCCGCTGGGCAGCTGGAATGCATGGGCCAGCATTCTGCACTGTGATCAAGCTTGACTTGGCAAGGAGCTCAACGTGCCCAAACACCCTCTTTGCCCTCGGGCTTCCTACCACCATCCAAGCTGCCATACACACCACAAGGAAAGGCTGATGTTTTCTCAGCTTCATCTTTGGAAAAGCTGCCCTTATAGCCCAGGGCTCATTGAGGTTCAGCCAGAGGCTCTGGATATGCTTTTTCAGTCTGTAACTCTGGCTTGTTACAGCCAAGTAGTTGGCCCACCTGTCCACCTGGACCAGTTCTCTTTAAACGACTGCTCCCAGCTCCTCTCCTCTATCCCTGTGGAATCTCATAGCCAAGAGGCCACTCCTGGAAATTCCTGTTCTAGCTTCTCCACCCTGATAACTAGGAGTAGACAGGAGATGGGACAGGAACCTGCTCATCGGCCCTGCTGAAAGCAGTGGACAGGGAAGCTGAAGATGAGAAGGTGCAGGGACTGACTCCTTTCTCTGTGGAACCAAATGCAGGAATGGTCCTCTCAACCACATAGGGCTGGGTGACACAGCTGTGACACAGAAAAGACCCTAACCTCACTCTGTACCCCATTAGTGCCCTGTGTTTCCAGATCCTGATGGCCAAGGCCACAAAAGCATTTCATGGAAAATATGAATTTTACACAAGTTGACCTGCTTCACTGTCTTTTTTATTCTAAGTTCAGGTACAGAAGTCCATAATGGTGACAAATACTTAAGCCAAGATCACTCACACCTTCTGCAAATTCTAAGCGTCACTTACTTTTAATCCTTTCTTGGGTGAAAAACAAAGGAATATGATTTGCTTTGTCTCATGTGAGAAGTAAGTGCATCGGAAGAACATAAACTTTCCTATCACCTGTAGGTCATTTATTCATTCAACAAAGACTTATTGAGCACTAACAATGTCCCAGGCAATGTGCTGTGCAACATGAATAAGAGACTAACTTATTCTTTGCTTGGGTAATATTTCAGGAACATCCATCTTCATTTCTTGGTCAGGAAACAAGGCTATGTGGCATCCTGGTGGTCATTATCCTGAAGGAATTCAGTACTTAGAGGGCCCTCCCAACCTCTCTGTTCCCTGACCACTTCCTTTTTTCATAACTTTCGTTTCCACCCTGCTTCCCCCATTTCTTCCCGTGGCCCTGCCTGGCACCCTGTCTTCACCTAGCCCTTCCCCAGCCCTAAGATGTTACATTTCAGAGCACTGCTCTCTTGTCCACCTTGCTCTGTCATTCCCTTTTTCCTGCTGAGTTTATTCTTCAGCCTAAATGAGTCTTCCAATGTGGCTGATGCCTTCACTTTCTATTTTTCTTCCCTGTTTATTATAATCGTCACTTAAAACATGCTTTTACTAATAAGCCAAACTCTCTTCCTATTTTGCCTTTCTAAAATTACTCCAACTCTGGGGCCAATCCAGCTGTTCCTCCTCTTGGCTCCATATACATGTTGCTAAGTGCCATTGGATAAAAAGATTTCACAAACCATGAGATGAACAAATTTGAACACCTACTTACTTATGGCCTAGAACCCCAGTTGGATTTTCAGTGCTGACAGATAATTCTCCATCCGTGAGGCTCGTCCATATCGTCATCAGTTTTTTCAAGTATTCAGTCCTGCTGCCTCTCCCTCCTTTCTTGGGTTGATGGCCTTAACTACATCACCAGAAAAATAAGTCACTGACACAAGTTGCTCTGAGTGGGTTTTCTGACTCTCTCTGAGTTGATACTTATACATAGGCAGGAGCAGATTGGAAGAATGTCCTATAGTCCCTAACCTTGCTCTGCCTAGCCAGTGTTCAGGGTAAGAAATTTATCTCTCTACATTGATCTTCCCATTTTTCCCTCTCATTTCCATACAATTGTCTTTCCTCCTCTTTGCAGTGAATCTCTCTGCTCTATTCTGTACCCCAACCTCTTACCCCTCTTTAAGAACCCTATGACATTTAGACAATCTTATACTTCTTCCTCGCTGCTGCATTCTTTTTCTCAGCCTGTACCCACGACCAAGCTTATTCCATGTTAAAGACCGTCCCCTTGACCCCAAATCTTCCTCTAACTACAGCCCATCTGTTCCTTCTCTTTCTTAGACAATTTTTTAAAAAGAGCAATCAGGAAACACACACACCTAAACACACACCTACACACACAAACATGTACACACACACACAAACATATATCTCCATGAGACAGCAAGCAAGAAAGAACAGCCTAATAGACCCGGTGAATTGAAATGTAACTAAGAAGATAATCCTGAATTTCAACAAAAAAATCACTGAATTGAACTGGATTTTCTTGGAAGAGTCTGAATAAGTTTTCCGCAATTAGTGGAAATTTATCTCAGCAGCTAGTTAATTGCATTCTGCAATTTTTGTGCTCAAGTGTAACATGGTACATAGCTAAATTTATATCCAATAAATAAGAAAAGCATGTGTCAAATTAAAAGTTCCTTACAGAGGAAACTGAAGAGATAAATCGAAACCTGCGGCTCTACCAGATGGGATTCCAAACCATGGAGTCACAATGCCTCAAGTATTTTACTATAAATCTGAGTATATTAAATTAGATGAACAATTAGATTATTAAAGTTTTTTAAGCCCGAATCATAAAGAAATGCTCAAATTATAAGAAAAAAACATAAGAAAATAGAATTTTAAAATTCACCCCCCTACCTAGCAGCACACGTATTATGTCGGCTTACTCTCAGTGAGCTCACTGACAGAGGTGGACGAGACCAAGTTCCTAATTTACAGTGGGTTATCTTCCACTTTATAGCACAAGCATGCATGGAAACTGAATAACAACACGAATCTGTCAAAGTCAGGAACGATGTCAGAAATGCAGACAAAGGAGAGAGTAATAAGGTCTGATTAGCAAGGGAAAACTTCGTAAAGGACACAGGAACCAGGCTGAATCTTGAAGGAGAGGTTAAGGATAGTTCTGAAACAGCCAACACACCACACAGAAAGAACTAAAATCAAGGATGTCGTCAAACTGTAGGGCAATATTCACGTAAATAAGTGAAAAATAATAAATAATATTGGATATCATCGACATTTTAGTACCTACCTTGGTTCTACAGATGTTAAATTAAAAAATTTAAAAAGCAAAGAGAGAGAAAAACAGGGTAGCTGCATGCAATGCAGAAAAGCTCTAATTCCAATAGAATTTATAGAAGGGAGTTTATTCAATTAAAAGTCCTAGAGTATGAAAATCTTAAAATAGGAACCAAGTCAAAATATTACTCCTATATCTAGTCTTAAATATTTTATATGGGGGTAAAGTATGTCTATAATGGGAAAAGAAGAAAATTTTCCTATGTGAGGCCTCTTACTTTGTGTATCATACTCCAAGGGAATATTGCAAATGTTAGTGCTTAAAACTTTTTAAATGAACCAAGATTATTGCTTGCAAATGCATTATGGAGACAGCTCTGGCACTAGGTGGGAAGATAATCTAATGTGGGCCTTTTCCTTTTCCAAAAATGATGGGTCTGTAAAGTAGGTGAATCATTTTTAAATATACTTTTTTTTTTAAATAGTGGAGATGAGAAGAATGAAAGTAGATGTTATGCTATGAGAGTGCAGCTGAATTTGAGAGGTACACAAGGGACAATTACACTCAAATAAAAGCCAAGAGGCCATAACTATTTCTTTCCTTTTTGCTTGGGAAAGAAAAAATGAAGATATCTAAAGGCATTTCTGGTTTACATGCTGTCTGCTAACATCTCAGCTGGGGTGGAGACAGGAAGGATGCAGGTTTGGGGGAAGATAAAACCACGAAGAACATAGGAAACAAAAGAAAAATTCAGGGATGTTTCTATTGTCAATAACTGCTTAGATAAGTGGATTTAACAGAAAGTAAATGTTCTAAAGCTTGTGGTGAAAACAAATACAGTACAATAAATGTAAGTTAGCCTTTTGTATTTGAAATTGGTCCATGTGGGTATTCGTGGTTGAACCATTTTAAAGCTGGTATTCTAACAACAGAAGTCCCAAGACCAACTGGAAGGATACTGCAGCCCTTATCCTCTTGAAATGACTCTAAGACCAAGGTGTTTTGTTTGTTTGGGTTTGATTTTCCACTACTTGTCTCTTCCTCAGAAAGATGGTATAAATTATGTGCAGCAACACAACTTTTGAAGAATAATTTCCTGGAAACTATACTGTATCACAGAAGATAGCCGATTATTTTATTGTGTAACCCTGAATCAGCTTCAACTCTAATGGCTCCCTTACTTGAGTATTTAACACCCAGGCAGGGCTAGCTGCCAGCAGAAGTAGCTTGCCCTCCCAGGTCTAAGGTGACTAACCATTCCTTGCTTGAAGCTCAAGTAATGCCTCCCCTAGGGCAGATGTCTTGCAAAGGGGTGTCCATTCTTAACAAGACCCACTGTAACTATCTCTTGTTCCCATTAGACCTATAAGTAGGGTCATAACTCATCATGTTCCAGAGAGGGAAAGACAAAGTTTGACCCTAGAAGGAAATAGCTTACATACCAAAAGATTGCAAATTTTTACTAATATATACATAAATATGAACCTGAGACCAAAGAGAAGAGACTATAACCTTGAATCAGGCTAAATTTATTGATACAAGTACACTTACCTGAGATTTGGGGTTCAGTGCTGTAACTTATGCTGGAAGTGACTCCAACTGTATACTTGGTTCTTGGCTAAATCCCTTTTTTCCAGCTACCACAATCACAATGTCAATCATCACAGTTAAGGTCTGAGTCAAAGGCTTCTCCATGGACAGTGTCCAATGATTCTTCTGAATTTCTTCTGACCATCACAGTTGGTCAACCCAGAGAAGGCTCCTGGTTGATTCCTCCTGACTTTGTCAAGGTAACATCCTGCCACTCCCTTAATACATTATTTTACCAATTGATGAGCAAAAGAGTTTAAGAATAAATCATGGGTGGCATATTATACCATTCTTTTTATATATAAATTTATTTATTTATTTTTGACTGAGTTGGGTTTTCGTTGCTGCATGTGGGCTTTCTCTAGTTGCGGTGAGCGAGGGCTACATTTCATTGCGGTGCGCAGGCTTCTCATTGCTGTGGCTTCTCTTGTTGAGGAGGACGGGCTCTAGGTAACTAGGGGAAAATAGATGCTTCACAGAGGAGTAAGGGAAAAAATATGAACAAGAACATAGCAGAGAGAGTAACTCTATCTTTTCACTTATAAATGTCTCACAATTATTGAGAACCTCATCAAAATTTGAATGCCCAAATACAAATAAATGTTATTTTTTTAAGTCATTCATCTAATGCTAGATGGTTCATTTGAATTGGACTGAAAGAGTATTACAAACCTAACTTCCACTAAAAGTTGTATGATTTTATTAGTAAAGTCATTCCACTTCTTACAGACTCAGTTTCCTCCACCCTCTAAATGAGGAAAGTTAGGCTAGATCAGTGGCTCTTAAACTTTTGGGGGACATCAACTTATCTGAGAATCTGATGAAAGCTATGGACTCTTTTCCCAGAAAAATGGACTTAGAAAATTTGCATACCACTTCAGGGATTCTCAGACTCTTTGAAACTCATCCATGGTCCTTCAAATGGTCCACGGACTGATGGTTTTAAGCCCATGGACTAGATCCTAGACCTCTCCAAAGGTCCATATAATCCTTACGTTTTATGGGTTTTTCTGTATCAGGTCAGGAAGATAAGACAGAAGAAAAATGATTTGAAAAGACTGCCATGGTTATCTTTGATGTTTCCCAATAGACTGAGCTGACAAAGATTTTCCCAGTCCTAGGACACATACTCTTTCCCAAGTGCCTAAGATGAGATCAGCTTCTTGGAGTTATCAACTTGCTGGCAGGCACACAGAACACGAGGGCTGGAGATGCAGGCTCGCTGGGACTGACAGTGGAACAAGGCTGCGTGCCATTGCCTCCCTTGTCTGTGAAAAAGCTGGGGTGAACCCCAAGGGGAAAGCAGAATGCTAATATTTCCAAATTTCAGGACAGAAACAGGAAACTTTAATAAAGCTCAGGTTTGACTCAGCTCTTCCTACATCATTCATTTGGAAGGCTCTTTCTCCATCTCCACTCCCTGACTCTCCTGACTCCCATTTGTAGACCTCCTGGTCCCCATCTGTTTCTGAATTGCCTTCTGCATGGACAGACAACGCCAAAATGTAATGGTAACACTTTCCTCTCATGAAAAACAGGCATAGTTCTGATCAAAAAGAAATGCTAACAACTCTAGAGAGTGTTATTCAGATAACAGAAAGAGCATCAGTTGTTTTTTTTTACTATGTAATCAGTATTTTATTAAATACAATAGTATTAATAACACTTGAAAAATAACAGTATACAAAGGAGTTGGGAATGCAATTTAATCAGGCTGCAGAAAATGCTTGGGCACATGTGAATTAAAAATTGGGCTCCGCATGAGATGGTACTTATGAGAATTTGACCCATCAGTTAGGGACTAGAAGAGCATCAGTTTTATATTTAATTTAAGCTTGAAAATTACAGAAAAGCAACTTATCATCAACATCAAGATAAGTTGATGTCCCCCAAAAGTTAAAGAGCCACTGATCTAGCACATCTACAAAGTGCTAGACGCTCTTGTTGACTTCCAGCAAATGGGATGGGGGAAATATAGCAGTTCTTGGTAAATTCCTTTATAATAATGCTTTGATTTTTTTATTTTGCTTTGCCACAATACATGTATGTAACTTTAGGAGTTCTGTTTTTAAGTGTAAGTTGTACAAATTTATTTAATTTTTTACAACGTACACTTAATTATTTTGCTTTGCCACAATACATGTATGTAATTTTGGGAGCTCTGTTTTTAAGTGTAAGTTGTACTAAATATTTGACATTGACAATGTTGGGCTTCAGAACACCTGAGTTTTAAGTCGTGCCATTAATTATTTGTGACTTTATAACTTAAAGTCTCAAGATTGGGATAAATTTCCTCCGAATTGTTTTCCACCTCCAAAAATCCTGTGATTTGGTTAGCATTTCTCAAAATATAGTTTGAGAAACACTGGTCCTCAAGATGTTTCTTCAAAATAAAAAATTTAGTATCTAAATAACTTTGGGAGATCCTGTAAAACTCTCCCCATCTTCATCTTATCCCTTAAAGATTCCTTATAGATGTGATCATATTAAAAGCCATGAGAAATTTTATAAAGAAGGAAGAGAGGAAAAACATGATTAGCTTTGCTTGGTTCACCATTTCCTAAATGAATTTGGCCTAAGAAGTCTTTCACTAAACTCTACCTTTTGATTGTCCATGGAACATACGTTGAGAAACATTGTTCAATATATTAGCAAATATGTTGATAGTAGAAAATTATTCTCAAGAAAGTGAAGTTGTTAAAAGTTGGAAGGAGGTAGACATTTATAGGTAATGTGTAAATAAATGGGGAAAGATCTAGCATTTTTTGAACCAAAGTCAGTGCTAATCAAGTTAAAGTGTCTCAGGTGGATATCTTGATGAAGTATTAAACTATTAATTGGGATCACACACACCTGAAACTGGAAGGACTGGCTGGGAAGGGAGGAGAATTTCTATGAGATAACCCAGCCACTTTCTACTCTGCGGTTAGCAGTTAGCTAAGCTCTGTGGTTTGACTGACCCCCTGTACATAATACCTTCAGACCATATAAAGCCAGATGCAAGTCAGACTTTCTAAACTCAGTAAAAGCCTTAGCAGATATTAGTTTTCTAGGGCTACTGCAACAAAATGCCACAAACTGGGTGAATTAAAACAACAGAAATTTATTGTCACAATTCTGGATACTAGAAGTCTAAATCAAGGTGTTGATAGGGCCATGCTCCCTCTGAAACCAGTAGGGGAATATAAAATGCCTCCCCCTAGCTTCTGGTGGTTCGACAGCAATCTTTGAGGCTTCTTGGCTTGTAGTTCCATCACTCTAGTCCTCCATCTTCACATGGTGATCTCTCTGTGTCTCTTTCTTCACAAGGCTGTAAGGACATATTGAATAAGGGACCCATCTTACTCCCATATGACCTCACCTTTAATTATATTTACAACAATTCTATTACCAAATGGGCTTACATTCTAAGACCTGGGTGTTTAGACTTCAATATATCTTTTGGGGAGACACAATTCAATCTATAACAAGACTCTAGGACTTGCTCATAAAGGTCTTAGATCTTCTTATGAAAGGTTTTCCCAAGACCTCTAGTCTTTTACTTATGGTATTTATTGTCTTCTAAGCCTATTTATATATAATTATATTGCAAGTTATTGACTCAGACTCTCATCTAGATTATGATGCACCTTACATTCTACTGATTGTGAGAGCAACTAAGTTTACCACCTTTTTGTTCACTAAGCAATAAAGCACCTTGTATTTTCCATATTGACTTTCTACACCTAGAAATTATGAAAAGACTTGAAGGGAGTAGCAAGAAAGGACATGGAATGCCTTTGCTTTTGCTATGCACTTAAGTAACCATCTTCTGAATTATATTAAACTGGGGATGTTCGGATGAGAGATAAAGCTTGTGCTGCAAAGCTTCAATAAGGACCCAAAGAGAAGAGAAAAATTCAAAAAGCTTTCTAAACCTGTGATTTTATGCTGAGTCACAGGATGTAAACATCTAGCCTATCATAGCCAACATTACTGAAATGAACAATTGAGCACAGAGCATCAGGACAGGAACGATTACCACAGAGCAAATGCAGAACTGGCACCGCCCTTTTGCTCTGAATGCACTTTTGCCATTTGTTTTAGTCTTGTATTGCTGCATAACAAATCACCACAAACTCTGTGGCTAAAAGCAACACAAACATCTTATCTCACAGTTTCTGTTGGTCAGGAATCCAGGAAAGGCATAGCTGTATTCTTTGCTCAGGACTTCACTAGGTTGAAATCCAGATGTCAGCCAGGGCTACAGTCTTCACCTACAGGATCCTCTTCTAAGTTCATTAGTTGTTGGCAGAATTCATTTCCTTATAGTTGTAGGGTTGATAGCCCAATTTCCTGATAGCTGTTAGTTAGGGATGATTCCCACCTCCCAGAGGTCACCCCTGTTCCTTACCATGTGGCCACCATTGGCACTTCACAACATAGGTGTTTACTTTCTTCCAAGCCATTCAGAGCACTTCTCTCTGACTCCCTACTCTTTAGCCAGTCAACGAAAACCCTCTGCTTTTACTGGGCTCACATGATTAGGTCAGGCCCACTCAGCATAGTCTTCCTTTTGCCATATAACATAACCTAATCTTGAGTGTGATATCTCATAACACTCAGAGGCTCCACCCACACTCAGAGGTGAGGGGGCACACCTCTTTTAATTATACTTTGCAGATGCTGTATTTTTTACAAATTGAGGATTTGTGGCCATCCTGCATCAAGCAAGTCTATTGGCACCATTTTTCCAACAGCATTTGCTCACTTTGTGTCTCTGTGTCACATTTTGGTAATTCTCACAGTATTTCAAAACTTTTTCAATATTATTTTATTTGTTATGGTATCTGTGGTCAGTGATTTTTGGTGTTACTATTGTTATAAGTTTTGGGGTACCATGAACAACACCCATATAAAATGGTGAACTTAATTGATAAATGTTGTGTGTTCTGACTGCTTCACCAACTGGCCATTCCTTCATCTCTCTCCCTCTCCTCAGGCCTCCCTCTTCCCTAAGCCACAGTAAAATTGAAATTAAGTTAATTAATAACACTACAATAGCCTCTAAGTGTTCAAGTGAAAGAAAAATCCCACATTTCTTATTTTAAATCAAAACCTAGAGAAGATTAAGCTTAGTGAGGAAGGCAGGTCAAAAACTGAGATGGGCAGAAAACTAGGCCTCTCATGCCAAACAGACAACTTGTGGATACACAGGAAAAGTTCTTGAAGGAAATTAAAAGTTCTACTCCAGTGAACTCATGAATGATAAGAAAGCAAAACAGCCTTCTTGCTGATATGGAGAAAGTTTTAGTGGTCTGGATAGAAGATCAAACCAGCCACAACATTCCCTTAAGCTGAAGCCAAAACTAGTGCAATGCCCTAATTCTCTCCTGAGAGAGAAGGCTGAGAGAGATTAGGAAGCTGCAGAAGAAAAGTCTGAAGGCAGCAGAGGCTGGTCCATGAGGTTTAAGGAAAGAAGCCATCTCCATCACACAAAAATGCAAGGTGAAGCAGCAAGTGTTCATCTAGAAGTTACAGCAAATTATCCAGAAGATCTAGCTAAGATTATTAATGGTGGCTACACGAAGCAACAGATTTTCAATGTAAATGAAACAGCCTTCTATTGGAAGAAGATGCCAACTAGGACTCTCATAGCTAGAGAGGAGAAGTTAATGCCTGGCTTCAAAACTTCAAAGGACAGGCTGACTCTCTGATTAGGGGTTAATGCAGCTGGTGACTTTAAGCTGAAGCCAATGCTCATTTACCATTCCAAAAATCCTAGGGCCCTTAATTATGCTAAATCTACTCTGCCTATGCTCTATAAAGGAACAACAAAGCCTGAATGACAGCACATCTGTTTACAACATGATTTACTGAATATTTTAGCTCACTGTTGAAATCTACTGCTCACAGAAAAAGATTTCTTTCAAAATATTACTGCTCATTGACAATGCACTTGGCCCCAAGAATTCTGATAGATATACAGTGAGATTAATGTTGTTACCAGGCCTGTGAACTCAAATCCATTCTGCAGCCCATGAATCAGGAAGTAATTTCCTAGATAGCCTCATCCAGCAGAAGGCAGACAGCAGAAGCAAGAAGAACTACAATCCTGCAGCCCATGGAACAAAAACCACATACACACAAAGATAGACAAGATGAAAAGGCAGAGGGCTATGTACCAGATTAAGGAAAAAGATAACACCCCAGAAAAACAACTAAATGAAGTCGAGATAGGCAACCTTCCAGAAAATGAATTTAGAATAACGATAGTGAAGATGATCCAGGACCTAAGAAAAAGAATGGAGGCAAAGATCAAGAAGATGCAAGAAATGTATAACAAAGACCTAGAAGAACTGAAGAACAAACAAACAGAGATGAACAATACAATAACTGAAATGAAAACTACATTAGAAGGAATCAATAGCAGACTAACTGAGGCACAAGAACAGATAAGTGACCTGGAAGACAGAATGGAGGAATTCACTGCTGCAGAACAGAATAAAGAAAAAAGAATGAAAATAAATGAAGACAGACTAAGAGACCTCTGGGACAACATTAAACACAACAACATTCGCGTTATAGGGGTACCAGAAGGATAAGAGAGAGAGAAAGGACCCAAGAAAATATTTGAAGACATTATAGTCGAAAACTTCCCTAACATGGGAAAGGAAATAGCCACCCAACTCCAGGAACTGGAGAGAGTCCCATACAGGATAAACCCAAGGAGAAACATGCAGAGACACATAATAATCAAATTGGCAAAAGTTAAAGACAAAGAAAAATTATCGAAAGCAGCAAGGGGAAAATGATAGATAACATACAAGGGAATTTCCATAAGGTTAACAGCTGATTTCTCAACAGAAACTCTACAAGCCAGAAGGAAGTGGCATGATATACTTAAAGTGATGAAAGGGAAGAACCTACAACAAAGATTACTCTACCCAGCAAGGATCTCATTCAGATTTGATGGAGAAATCAAAAGCTTTACAGACAAGCAAAAGCTAAGAGAATTCAGCACCACCAAACCAGCTCCACAACAAATGCTAAAGGAGCTTCTCTAAGTGACAAACACAAGAGAAGAAAAGGACCTACATAAACAAACCCCAAACAATTAAGAAAATGGTCATAGGAACATACATATTGATAATTACCTTAAATGTGAGTGGATTAAATGCTCCAACCAAAAGACACAGGCTTGCTGAATGTATACAAAAACAAGACTCATCTATATGGGGTCTACAAGAGACCCACTTCAGACCTAGGGACACATACAGACTGAAAGTGAGGGGATGGAAAAAGATAATCCATGCAAATGGAAATCAAAAGAAAGCTGGAGTAGCAATACTCATATCAGATAAAATAGACTTTAAAATAAAGAATGTTACAGGAGGCAAAGAAGGACTCTACATAATGATCAAGGGATCAATCCAAGAAGAAGATATAATAATTATAAATATATATGCACCCAACATAGGAGCACCTCAATACATAAGGCAACTGCTAACAGCTATAAAAGAGGAAATTGACAGTAAACAATAATAGTGGGGAGCTTTAACACCTCATTTACACCAATGGACAGATCACCCATAATGAAAATAAATAAGGAAACACTAACTCTAAATGACACAATAGACCAGATAGATTTAATCAATATTTATAGGACATTCCATCCAAAAACAGCAGATTACACTTTCTTTTCGAGTGCTCATGGAACATTCTTCAGGATAGATCACATCTTGGTTCACAAATCAAGCCTCAGTAAATTTAAGAAAATTGAAATCATATCAAGGATCTTTTCTGACCACAATGCTATGAGATTAGA
The DNA here is from genome assembly GCF_005190385.1 of Monodon monoceros. Taxonomy (NCBI): domain Eukaryota; kingdom Metazoa; phylum Chordata; class Mammalia; order Artiodactyla; family Monodontidae; genus Monodon; species Monodon monoceros. The sequence goes on along the minus strand of NW_021703771.1, from coordinate 9,977,549 downwards.
AATGAATTACAGGGGAAAAAACGTAAAAAAAATACAAACACATGGAGGCTAAATATTACCTTACTAAATAACCAAGAGAACACTGAAGAAATCAAAGAGGAAATCAAAAAATACCTAGAGACAAATGATCATGAAAACACGATGATCCAAAACCTATGGGATGCAGCAAAAGCAGTTCTAAGAGAGAAGTTTATAGCTATACAAGACTACCTCAAGAAACAAGAAAAATTGCAAATAAACAATCTAATCTTACACCTAAAGGAACTAGAGAAAGAAGAGCAAACAAAACCCAAAGTTAGCAGAAGGAAAGAAATCATAAAGATTACAGCAGAAATAAATGAAATAGAAACAAAGAAAACAATAGCAAACATCAATAAAACTAAAAGCTGGTTCTATGAGAAGATAAAATTGATAAACCATTAGCCAGACTCATTAAGAAAAAGAGGGAGAGGACTCAAATAAATAAAATTAGAAATGAAAAAGGAGTAGTTACAACAGACACTGCAGAAATACAAAGCATTCTAAGAGACTACTACAAACAACTCTATGCCAATAAAATGGACAACCTGGAAGAAATGGACAAATTCTTACAAAGGTACAACCTTCCAAGACTGAACCAGGAAGAAATAGAAAATATGAGCAAACAAATCACAAGTAATTAAATTGAAACTGTGATTAAAAATCTTCCAACAAACAAAAGTCGAGGACCAGATGGCTTCACATGTGAATTCTATCAAACATTTATAGAAGAGCTAACACCCATCCTTCTCAAACTCTTCCAAAAAATTGCAGAGTAAGGAACACTCTCACACTCATTCTATGCTGCCACCATCACCCTGATACCAAAACCAGATAAAGATACTACAAAAAAAGAAAATTACAGACCAATATTACTGATGAATATAGTTGCAAAAATCCTCAACAAAATACTAGCAACCAGAATCCAACAACACATTAAAAGGATCATACACCATGGTCAAGTGAGATTTACCCCAGGGATGCAAGGATTTTTCAATATATGCAAATCAATCAATGTGATACACCATAAAATGACAGGAAACAATAGTTTATGCATGTACACATTATCTATGATAAACTTCTTATATCTAGGAATAAATATTTGTTATTTACAGTGTGCTTCTATACTATCTCTTGATCCATGAAATCCCACCACCAAAGTTCTCAGCTAAATGGACTTTACATTCTGCTAGTTCAAAATTCCATCTTCCAGACTCTAGACCCCTTCCTCCCACCCAAGGCCCTGACATTCACAAAAGTTGAAAGTAGAAGTTTACCAGTCCTAGGACTCAAAACCAATGAGCACAAGCCCGGTAATTTGGACTTTGAAACAAAAATATCACATCAGAGTCAGAAAAAGTATTAGGTGCTACAAAAGACAAATTGTTGGCAAGGATGTGGAGAAAAGGGAACTCTTGTACACTGTCGATGGGAATGTAAATTGGTGTAACCACTGTGGAAAACAGTATGGAGTTTTCTTAAAAAAACTAAAAATAGAACTACCATATGACCCAGCAATTCCACTCTTGGGTATTTATCCAAAAAAAAAGGAAAACACTAATTCGAAAAGATACATGCACCTCAATATTCATAGCAGCACTATTACAATACACAAGATATGGAAGCAATCTAAGTGTCCATTGACATACGAATGAATAAATAAAATGTGGTATATTACACAATAGAATATTACTGAGCCGTAAAAAGAATGAAATTTTGCCAGTTGCAGCAACATGAATGGATTTGGAGGGTATTATGCTAAGAGAAATGAGTCAGACAGAGAAATACATATAATGTATAATATCATTTATATGTGGAATCTAAAACATACAACAAACTAGTGAATATAACAAAAAAGAAACAGACTCACAGATATAGAGAACAAACTAGTGGTTATCAGTGGGGAGAGGGAAGGGGGAGGGGCAAAATAGGGAAAGGGGATTAAGAGGCACAAGCTATTATGTATAAAGTAAATAAGCAACAAGGATATATAGTACAACACAGGGAATATACTCAATATTGTATAACTATTAAAGGAATATAACCTCTAAAAATTTGAATCACTCTGTTGTACACCAGAAATTTATATAATATTGTACATCAACCATACCATACCATAAAAAAAGAGCATTAGGTGCTGCATACCAAGTTCTGAAAACATATCAGAAGAAAATACAATTCCTCCTATTAATAAAGATAGTGATACAAATAAATATGCTTTATTATGTATTTTAACATTACATTTTGTTTATGTCAGCAGTTGCTATGTGATTAAAACAAGGTTTTGGAACACCATTCTGATTTGCATTATTCTGAGACAGAGGTTCTAGAATACTACCCAAAACATTTTCCCAAAAAACCAGTCTTACCTACAAGCACAGTGGGGTATCCAAAGAAGAAGTGAAAATATGGTGAAAAGGTAAAAGTTCATGTATTTGGACTTGTGTTGGCTAGCTGACATTTTATTTGTGATAAAAACTTACTAAGCATATTAAATCAAGATGGAGATTGAAGGAAACATGCTTTAATTTACTTATTAGATAGACTTGGTTTCATTTGGAATCTATTTGGCTGCAGTTAATAGAATACACAATTCATGGTGGCTTAAACTGTAAGGATATTTACTATTTACCCTACAACTCATTGGCCAAAAGTCTCTCCCATTCCAACCAAGCTGCTTAAATTTCATCCATTTTTAAATGTATTTCCTAGATGTTATTTTGGAAAAATTAAAAAGGGTGGAGGTTTTGCTACTAAATGTCACTGTCAAACTGAGGCTTCTTGTTCATACTAAAAGAATGAATAGGGGTACCCACCTGCCTGAATGATTTACTTTTCACAGATTGAAAAGAGGTTGGCTTCTTGAATTTGCTCCCAAACATTTGTTCCCTACACTCTGAACAGCTTTTAATGGAGGCAGGGCTATGGGAAAAGAAACTGCAAGATAGCCCTGGTTCCTGCCAAGAGTTAATTTAGGACAAGCTTCTGGCTCCATCCTCCAAATCAACTCTAGAGAAATTATAGATGCTTGAGGGGAACACAGATTGCACCAATTAATAACAAATAAAAAGTTAAGAAAACCCAGAGACTGAAGCCCAACATAAACTGACTTGTGCGAGAGTTGGGTAGCTGAAGCCCAGGGGCCAGTAGTGAAAGAATAGGCAGGAGGAAAGCCTTTTAAATTCTGCTCTTGCCTTACTCCAATTTGTCTTGAGAGACTCTGAGCAATCGCTGAGGCCTTTTGTGATCACCAAGAGGAAATATCAGAGCAGCACACAAACCCAGTTGGGGTAAAGAAGTTTGAAAAAAACATAGCACCACACATCCTAAATTCTTCAAAGCCCAGGGTTGTGGATTATAATCCAGGAGGCTGTCTCCTCTGATGCTGCTTCTCCCCATGGGCTTCAAGATAAGTTCCTGACTAGACAGTGGGTAAGAGGATGGAGCAAGCAAGAATTATCAGCTAGGGCTCTGTAGTTCCTGGTCTCCTCCCCTCCCCTCTCCCTAGTCTGCTGCTACTGGCACTGACTAGGGACTTACCCTCATCCCCTCCCCAACATTCATTACCATAAAGAACAGCTGGTAGTCCCAGAGGAGCAAGGACACACAGGCTCAAATGGAAAACAAGGCATCTGAGGAGTATAACATCTATTTTTTTAAGTGAACAAACTGGAAAGAGATCTTCCTCTACCACTCAAAGAAGAATTACTGGAACAAACAAATCAAGATTTTAAATTAGACATGATAGATATTCTTTAGGAGATAAAGGAAGAGTAAAATGAAACAAGGAAAGAAAAAAAATTTTAAACAGCCCAATGGAAATATTACACATGAAGATAAAGTAGTCAAAATAAAGAATGTAGTGGATTGGGGTAATAGGAGGCAAATACTTTAAAGATGAATTATAAGAAAACTTAGTTAAGGCAATTCCCCAAAAAGGATAAAATGAGAAAAACTGAGACATGAAAGGCTAAAGTAGAAGTAGTAACATCCACATAGCCTTAAAAGGAAATTTTAAAATGAAAAGATTAGAACTTCCAATTTTTAACTGGAAGAAATAATGGAGATAAATGTCTTAGTATCAAAGAAAGATGAAAGACCTCATATTGAAAGGGGCAATTCTGTGCAAACAGAAGAAACCAGAAAACCACACATTGATATGCAAATGAAATTAGGATATTAAAAACAGATAAAACTTTTAGAGATTCCAGTAAGAGCAGATCACCTACAAAGGAGCAAGATTCATATTGACATCAAATTTCTCAATAGAAGCGAATAGTTATGTCATTTCTTAAAGTATTGGAGCAAAAGATTTGAACCTGGAATTTTATATTGTCAAAATGTCATTCAAAATATTTTAGTGTTGGTGTTCCTGTTTCAATGTCAGCATCTTGGTGGCATAATACATCCCTACTTTTTGTCCCCCTTCTTAACAACTAATTCTGCATCCATCCATGAATAAAAGTACATCTGTGGTAGTTGTAGGATACAGCACCTTGTGGCAAGAGACCCAGGAGGAGTCTTACTCACCTGTGCGTCTGGCAATAAACAGACTGACCCCAGCCGGGACTGCATGTGGAACCAGCAGGAGCTTGCAAACTAACCAGAGCCTCTCTTAGTCATGGCCAGGAAAAATGAGAAGAGTGGTGATTTGGGTAGACACCCCTAGATGAAAGAGCTTTTGTAGAAGTCCAGCCTTCCAGAGGGGAGATACCACCATTCCATTGGAGAAAAATATATGAGTTTGGATGCATTGGAGAGAGAAAAAGGAACTTAGCCAAAGGCAGTGCAGTGTGGGGCTGAACCAGCCAGAGGAACCCCATCCTACAGGAGAAAGGGAGAGTGGTGACTGAGTGTGCAGCTACCCAGCTGTGCAGGACAATGTTGGAGAAACCTGTTTCTCTCTCCCAGCAGCACCCAGAGAGTTGAGGTGGGAACTCCATAATGAAGGGAAGGGAGGAGATCAGGAAAGGAGCAGATAAGATTGTCAAAAGGCATTAAAAGGACACGGTTTCTGCTAACTCCAGCAGGAAGCCCACCCACAAGCCACTGAGCAAATCTCACACAAGGATCCCCCTACCTAACCTGTGGGCATCCCCGATGACCCAAATGCTAAAACCACATCTCCTTCCCCACTGTTCTGCCAGCTCCTTCTGCAGCTCCTGAGTACAAAGGCCATAGTGAGTTCCAGTAAACAGGGAGTCCTTTCTGGAAACAGGCCAAGATCTGTGGACAAGGGAGAATCCACAAGCTTTGAGATATAGTGCCCTGTTCCAGAATACACAAGAGAGATTTACAGCACCAGACTGGAAAGTTGTAAGAACCAGAGAAAACATACATGCCTAGGAATTCTGCCACAGCAGAGAGAAGACATACAGAGCAAATATATCCATGCAACGTTGGAGAAAGTACCAGATACAAGAAGGACGAATGAAAAATATCTTCCACCCAAAGACAGCAAGTAAAGATTTGAGGAGGTATCTGCTGCTTCAAATGAGAAGACACCCGTGCAAAACTCCAAGGAACATGAAGAAACGAGGAAATATATCATCACCAAAAGATAACAATAATCCTCTAATAACTGAATTCAGAGCTGTGGAGTTTTGAGATTTAGTTGATAAAGAATCAAAATAGGGCTTCCCTGGTGGCACAGTGGTTGAGAGTCCGCCTGCCGATGCAAGGGACACGGGTTCGTGCCCCGGTCTGGGAAGATCCCACATGCCATGGAGCGGCTGGGCCCATGAGCCATGGCCACTGAGCCTGTGTGTCCGGAGCCTGTGCTACACAGGGGAAGAGGCCACAATAGTGAGAGTCCCACATACCACAAAAAAAAAGAAAAGAAAAGAAAAAAAGAATCAAAACAGCTGTTTTAAGGAAACTCAAAGAGCTATAAGAAAACACAAAGACAAAGAAATCAGAGAAGCAATTCATGAACAAAATGAGAAATTTCACAAAGAGATGGAAATAATTTTAAAAAAAGAACCAAACAGAAATTTTGGAGCTTAAAAATTCAGTGAATAAAATTTTTAAATGCAACAGAAATAATCTATAGCAGAATCAACCTAACAGAAGATAGAATCAGTGAGTTAGAGGATAGAAACTTTGAAATAACCCAGGCAGAGAAAAACAAAGAAAAAAGAATGAAAAAGAGCAAAGAAAGTCAATATGATCCCATAAAAGGTACAAATATTTGAATAGTTGGAATTCCACAAAAAGAAGAGGGGGAGAAGGGCACAGTGAGTCTATTTAATTAAATAATACCTGGGAACTTCCCAAACCTGGGGAGAGCTATGGATGTCAGTGTTCATGAAGCTAATAGATCACTCCATTATTTCAATGAAAAGCTACCTTCTTGGGTTTCCCTGGTGGCGCAGTGGTTAAGAATCCACCTACCAATGCAGGGAATATGGGTTTGAGCCCTGGTCTGGGAAGATCCCACATGCCACGGAGCACCTAAGCCCATGCACCACAACTACTGAGGCTGCGCTCTACAGCCTGTGAGCCACAACTACTGAGCCCATGTGCCACAACTACTAAAGTCCACCCACTTAGAGCCCATGCTCTGTGATAGAGAAACCACCACAATGAGAAGACTGAGCACCTCAACAAAGAGTAGCCCACATTCACGCAGCAACAAAGACACAACGCAGCCAAAAATAAATAAATAAAATAAATTAATTTTTTTTAAAAACTACCTTTTCCAGTACATATGATAATGAAACTGTTAAAATCAAAAACAAAGAGAGAATCCTAAAAGAAGCAAGAGAATAAAAGAAGCAAGAGAATAAAAGATGGGAGAAATAAACAATAATACAATAACAGTAGGGAACTTCAATACCTCACTTTCTTCAATAGATAGATCATCTAGACAGAAAATCAACAAGGAAACATTGGACTTAAACTATACCTTAGACCAGATGGACATAATAGACATGTACAGAACATTCCATCCAACAACAGAAAAATATACATTCTTCTTAAATGAGCCAGGGACATTCTCCAGGATGTATCATATGATAGGCTACAAAACCAGTTTTAGCAAATTCAAGAAAGTTGAAATCATACCAAGTATATTTTCCAACCACAATGGTATGAACCTAGAAATCAACAAGAAGAAAACTGGACATTTTTCAAGCATGTGGAAACTAAACAACACACTCCTGAACAACCAGTAGTTGAAAGAAGATATCTAAAAGGAAATCGAAAATATATCAAAACAAATGAAAATGGAAACAACACACAAAAACCTATGGAATGTTTAAAAAGGAGTTCTTAGAATCTCATAAGATAAATACATATATTAAGAAAATAGAAATATCTCAAATAAACAACCTAACTTTGCACTCAAAGAACTAGAAAAAGGAGAAGAAAATGAAGATCAAAGTTAGCAGAGAGAAGGAATTAACAAAGATGAGAGAGGAAATTAATAAAATAGAGACCAGAAAAACAATAGATAAGATCGACTAAACTAAGAGCTGGGTTTTTGTAAAAGATAAAATTGACAAAACTTTAGTTAGAATAGCTAATAAATAAAGAGAAAAGGCTCAAATAAATAAAATCAGAAATGAAAGATACCATAGACATATATAGGATCATAGGTGTCTACTATAAATAATTTATTCCAATAAGTCGGATAACCTGAAAGAAATGGATAAATTCCTAGAAACATACAACCTAACAACACTGAATCATGAAGAAATAAAAAAATCTAGACAGACCAATAACAAGTAAGGAGATTGAATCAGTAATCATTTATCTCCAAACACAGAAAATCCCAGGACAAGACGGCTTCACTGATGAATTCTACAAAACATTTAAAGAAGAGTTAACACCAATCCTTCTCAAACTCTTCCAAAATTTGAACCAATCTCAATTTGAACCAAAATTTGAACCAATCTCAGTTTGAACCAATCTCACTCCCAAACTCATTTTATGAAGACAGCATTACCCTATTATCAAAGCCAGTTAAAGACACTACAAGACAAAAAACTACAGACCAGTAAACCCTGATTAATATAGACGCAAAAATTCGTAACAAGATATTGACAAACAGAATTCAACAGCACATTACAGAGATTATACACTATGATCAGGAGAGATTCATTCCTGAGATGCAAGGATTGTTCAACATATGCAAATCAATAAGTGTGATATACCACATTAACAAAATGAAGGATAAAAATCACATAATCATCTCAATAAATGCAGGAAAAGCATCTGACAAAATTCAACATCCTTTCATGATAAAAACCCTCAACAAATTGGGTATAGAAGGAACATACCTTCACATAATAAAAGCCGTATATGATAAACACACAGCTAACATTATATTCAACATTGAAAGTTTGAAATCTTTTCCTCTGAGATCAAGAACAACTCGAGGTGGCCTATTCTCACAACTCTTATTCAACATTGTACTGAAAGTCCTGGGCAGAGCAATCAGGCAAGGAAAAGGAATAAAATACATCCAAATCAGAAAGAAAGAAGTGAAATTGCCTTTGTTTGGAGATGACATAATCTTATTTATAGAAAACCCTAAAAATCAACCCCAAAAAGTGTTAGAACTAAAACACAAATTCAGTAAGTTGCATAGAACAAAATCAACATACAAAACTCAGTTGCATTTCTACACACTAACAATAAACTATCTGAAAAAGAAACCAAGAAAACATCCCACTTACAACAGCATCAAAAACAATATAATTCTAAGAATAAAATTTAAAACACTAATTTGAAAAGATACATACACCCCAGTCTTCATAGCAGCATTATTTGCAATAGCCAAGATATGGAAACAACCTAAGTGTCCACTTACAGAAGAAAGGATAAAGAAAATTGGAGATACGTATATATGTGAAATATTATTTAGCCATAAAAAAAAGAAAATCTTGCCATTTATGACAATGTGGATGAACCTTGAGGGCATTACGCTCAGTGAAATGTCAGACAGAAAGAGAAATACTGTATGCTCTCACTTATATGTGAAATCTTAAAAAGTTGAACTCACAGACAAAATAGATTGGTGGTTGTCAGAGGGCTGGAGTTGGGAGAAATGGAGAGTTGTTGATCAAACTTTCACTTATAAGATGAATAATTTCTGAGAATCTATCATTGGTACAGCATGGTGACTATCATTAACAATACTGTACTGTATGCTTGGAAGTTGCCAAGAGTAAATCTTAAATGTTCTCACCACACAACAAAAAAAAGGTAACTATGTGAGGTGATGGCTGTAAAATTATCCTTCTTCTAGTAATCATTTCAAAAAATAAATGAGTCAAATCATCATGTTGTATATTTAAACAATAATATTTATCAATTATATCTCAATAAAGTTGGAAAAACAAAACAAGACAAAATCATTCAATATAAGTTTTCCTGGGGCCTTTAAATTTTCTAGGTCAGTGTTTTATCCCCCTAGATTGTCTTAGTTACTTCCATTGGTTGTAGCTGTGTTTTAGTAACATGAAGCTATATATTTCTTTTTTTGCACTGTTTTAGTTTTGAATTTTAAAATAATTGTTTACACTCTTTTACTATTTTCTGGAACAACTTGTATTAATGCAGAATTTAATAATTCACTGAAAGTTTGGTATAACTCACATACTCTATTTGGGCTTGTTTTTTCTTTCCCTTTTTTTTTTTTTTTTTTGAGGCATGGAGGAGTGGGGCAGAAGGAACATCTTTGACTATATTTTCAGATTCTTTAACTTAATGCTCTTTGGTTTATTCCAGTTTTCTATTTCTTCTTGCAGCTATTTTGACATCTTAAATTTTTCTAGCAATTTAACATTTTTATCTAGGTTCTCAAGTATATTAATATATAATTGTTCATAAAATTTTTTACTTCCAAAGTTTCTATAGTCTCCATTTTTCATTCTGGATTTTATTTGCATAACTTTTTTTTCTTAAGTCTTGCTAGAAGTTGGTCAACCTTACTAATCGGCTTAAAGAATCAGCTTTTGGTTTTATTACTTTTCTCATTATTTAATATTTGTTCTCTATTTTACTGATTTTTATTGCTGTCTTTATTATTTCTTTCTTTCTTTCTCCTTTAAGTTTACTCTGTGGCTCCTTCCTCAATGTCTTGAGTCAAATGGTTCACTAATTTATTTTTAATCTTTTTTTGTTTCCTAATAAATGTATTTAAAGTTAAATCTCCTTTTAACTCTTTTAATTATATCTCACAGAGTTTGAAAACAGGGTTTTCATTATCAATCAATTCTAAATATTTCTTGATTTTCTCTTTAACGCAAGGATAATTTGGTAACATATATTTCCAAACAGATGAGATTTTAAAATAGCTATTTGTTTGTTATTAGTCTCTAATTTTATGTTATTATTTTAGAAGATTCAGTATGTAGAATATTGTACTGTGGAATGTGTTCAATATTCCATTATGGCTGAATATAAGATTTAACTTTTTAAATGTTTATTGTATACTTGTAAATGTTGAATATTCTGTTAGGTGAAAAGTTCTCTATGTATCTAACAGCTGGAGCTTATTATTTATATTGTTTAGGTCATAGATATTACTGCATATTTTTTCCCTGCTTGACATGTAAACTTCTGAGAGGGTCTGTTAAAATCTACAGTTAAAATTGCTGATTACTCAATTTCCCCTTATAGTACACTCATTTGTTGATTGGTATATTTCTCAATTATTCTAGGGGTCTTTTATAAGTAACATTCTTCTTTGTCCCTTGTGATAGTTTTATCTTACATTTTAATTTTTTAGATATTATGTTTACCATCCCATCTTTCTTATGTCATACTTATCTGTATATCTGTCTCATCCTTTCCTTTTCAATTTTTCTGTACCTTATTGTTCTTCATACAATTCTTATAGATAAAAATAAAGTATTTTTTCACTAACATTTTTAGGATCATATTTTATTTTCTTTAGATAGTTTGCCTTTTGTTGCAATCTGTTGCATATTGGCTGAGTGAAGCTTTTCCCATAAATTTTGCACATGCATATGCACTAAATTGATTGGCTGTCTATCAGTGACAGGCGAGAAGATGTTCCACTGAATGTTCAGTTGTTCCCAGGGGCTTCCTGGGCTGTTGCCAGGATTCTGTAGTCTGTAATCTTGTTGGTTATCCCTTTGTAAATGTACATATAACTCAATCACAATAAATATATAGTATTTTTAAAATTCAACCTAGGAGTCCTGCCTTTTTATTTGGTAACTTTAACCATTTCCATTTATTGTAATTATTGTTATATTAGGTCTTTATTCTATTATCTTGTCTCATATTTTCTGTTTACTTTTCTTTCACAGCGTTCTCTCTCTTTTTTTTTTCTTTTTTCCTGCTTTCCTGTTTTTAATCAGATTGGTCAAGTCTTCTTCTTCTGGTTAAAAAAATTATATATTTTATTTTTATTCTGACATTGATTTTCCTTAACATAAGACTCATCCTCATATTTATTAATTCCTATTAAACTTAAACTTACCACTACATTTATCTTCCCCTGTTGGTGTTTGTTAAGTACTCATGAACTCAGATCTATTTGATTTTCTATCTCTTTTCTTCTGTATCTTTCTCCAGATGTAAATATTTTCTAGAATTTTAATTTTTTATATTTTTTACTTTTGGCTGCTTTGGGTCTTCGATGCTGCACATGGGCTTTCTCTACTTTCAGCGAAAAGGGGCTCCTCTTCGTTGCAATGCACAGACTTCTCATTGCCGTGGCTTCTCTTGTTGCAGCGCACAGGTTCTAGGCATGTGGGCTTCAGTAGTAACAGCATGCAGGCTCAGTAGTTTTGGCACGTGGGCCCTAGAGCATGCAGGCTTCAGTAGTTGCGATGTATGGGCTCAGTAGTTGTGATGCGTGGGCTTAGTTGCTCCGTGGCATGTGGGATCTTCCAGGACCAGGGATCAAACCTGTGTCCCCTGCATTGGCAGGTGGATTCTTAACCACTGCACCACCAGAGAAGTCCCTAGAATTTTAGTTCCTTGTTTTAATGATTATATTTTCTCTTTTTCTTTTCTTGGTTTTAGTTTTTTTTTTATTAGATGACTCTTACTTCCCTTATTTCTTATAGCAACTCCTGTATTTTTTTTCTCTTTCATTTGAGAACTTCTTAAAATGTTTGCAGTGGAAATCTTTAGATGGAAAATTTTTTCAGACTTTTGTGACAGAGCTTTTTTAAGATACAAAATATTTTGATTGAGATGTAACTGACATATAATGTTGTGCAAGTTAAAGGTGTACTATGTGTTGATTTTATATATTACATTTTGAGATTAGATTATCACCATAGTAGCATTAGCTAACACCTCTATCACTTCACATAATTATGATTTCTTTTTTTGTGGTGATAACAATTAAGACCTAGTCTCCTAGCTACTTTGAAGTTTATAATGTAATAATGTTGGCTATAATCACTACACTGTGCATTAGGTTTTCAGAACTTAGTTATCTACTAATTGTTAAGTTTATACCCTTAAACAACATCTCCCCAATTCCTCCAACCTCAGCCCCTGGCAATCATCATCTGTTTCTATTAAGTCATCTTTTTTTGACTCCACATATCATACAGTATTTGTTTTTCTCTAACTCACTTATTTCACTTAGCATAATGCCCTCAAGGTCCATCCATGTTGTCACAAGTGGCAAGATTTCCTTCGTTTTCAAGGTTGAATAATATTCCATTGTGTATATATATACCACTTCTCCTTCATCCATTCATCCACTGTTGGATGCTTAGCTTGTTTCTGTGTATTGGCTATTGTGAATAATGCTGTAATAAACAAGGGAGTGAAGATATCTTTTCAATTTTTCATTTCCTTTGGATATATACCAAGAAGTGGGATTGCTGGATCATGTGGTAGTTTTTTTTTTTGTTTTTTTTTTGAGGAAACTCCAACTGTTTTCCATAGTGGCTCAATCAATTCACATTCCCACCAACAGTGTACAAGTTTTACCTTTTCTCCACACTCTTGCCAACACTTGTTGGCTCTTGTCTTTTTGATGATAGCCATTCTAACAGGTGTGAGGTTATATCTCTTTGTGGTTTTATTTACATTTACCTGATGATTAGTGATGCTGAGCACCTTTTCATGCACCTGTTGACTATTTGTTCATCTTCTTTGGAAAAATGTCTATTCAGATACTTTGCCCATTTTTTAACTGAATTGTTTGGGGATTTTTCCTATTGATCTGTAGTTCTTCATATACTTTGTGTATTAACCCCATCACATATATGGTTTGCAAATATTTTCACCTTTTTATTTTTTTGATTTTTTCTTCTGCTGTGCAGGAACATTTTAGATTGATGTAATTCCATTTGTTTATTTTTGCTTTTGCTGCTCATGCTGTTGGTGGCATATCCCAAAAACCATCACCAAGACCAAATTCAAGTAGCTTTTTCCCTATTTTCCTCTAGGAGTTTTTATGGTATCAAGACTTATGTTTAAGTCTGTAATCCATTTGATTAATTTTTGTGAGTGGTGTAAGACAGGGGTCTGATTTCATTTTATTGCATGTAGCTGTCCGATTTTCCCAACCCAATTTATTGAAGAGACTGTCCTTTCACCAGTGAGTATTCTTGGCTCTCTTGTCAAATATTTATTAACTGTATATGTAGGGGTTATTTCTGGGCTCTCTATTCTATTTCATTGATGTATGTGTCTGTTATTATGGCAGGACCATACTGTTTTAATTACTATAGCTTTGTAATATAGCTTGAAATCAGCCACTGGCTGTGCTCCATTTTGGTGAGCTTTTTGTCCAGTCTCCCTGGTCAGGCAAGGCCTCCAGCTATACCCCATGGTTGGATGGGGCTGGAGGCTGTGCTTCATGTTTGGGTGGGGTTGCTCTTCAGGCTCCCTGGTCAGATAGCGGCACAGGCTGTGCCCTGGAATTGGCCATTGTCACGGGCTGGGCTACATCTCTGGGTGTGCTCAGCAATCAAGTAGGGCTGTAGGCTGGGCTCTACAGCAGGGCAATACTACAGGCTTTGTTCCAAGGCTACTCAGTCACTATTCAGTTTCCCTGGTCAGGCATGGCCAGAGTTTATGCTCCACAGTTGGGCAGAGTTGATGACTAAGTTTTCTGCCTGAGTGGTGTTGTAGGATAGGCTCCATGGCTGCCAGAATCTCTGGCCAGCCTTTCTGGTCAGATGGGACTGGGGACTATGCTCAGCAGTTGGGTGGGGCTGCTAAATTACTACCCTGTACAAATGGGGTCATAGAATGGGCTCCACAGCCAGTCTGACCCATTGGCTGAGAGCCCAAACAGGCTGAATCAAGCTCCTTGAATCAAGTTCCTTGGACAGACAGGGCCACTATCTCAGCTCTGCAGATGGGCAGAGCCACTGACAGGAATCTATGCTCAGTCACCACTGCCAGCAGGAACGTAATCTACCAAGATCTGTAGGCTGATTGCTATAGGCTCCTCCTCACTTCTCTACCTCTGTCTAATCTCCAGTGGTCCAGCCCAACCACTTCCCTCAGTGGTCCCTGTGAGGCCAGACCCAAGTGAGTTTCCCAGAAAGCATGCAGGGGAAACTGAATGTCCACTTTAGGATCCTTTTACCCTCAGAGAAACCACAAGCCCAGGGAGGGCTTCTCCATGTGGAGCTGGTCCATCCTGCAGGAGGAACAATGCAGTCAAAGTGAAAATGCTCTTATTACCCTTCCTAATGCAGACCTTGGTCTCTGTGGTCCATGGTACTTCAGTCTCATCCCCAGGCTCTGGAATTTTCACAAAGGTGTCGGGCATGGACAGTTGCTAGTTCATCTTTCTGTGAAGGAGACTGAAGTTGAAAACCACCTGTTCTACCATTTTGCTGAAGTCCTATGCTTTGCTAATTTAAGAATATCATAAAATTATTGAAAATACCAGTAGCCATTCATATCTGTAGGAAAATCATACAGCTATATTGTTTTGATTTGATGGACATTGAAATGACATTATATAAGAAATATCACCTCAACAACTGTGTAATTCTAGGTAAGTGGAATAACTAATTTTAAGCATTTTGTTACACAGAAGGATAGCATACAGCTAACATATATAAGTGAAAGGATTGGTTTGTTATACTCATTCCACTTATTCCAACACCATCCATTTTCCATGGGGTAAAATCCAAGGAAAAGAAATGTGGAAGGGTAACTGAGAGGTGTAGGCTTTGTTCCCAGCAAGACTGGATGCTACAGCAAGGTCAGCAGTCCTGACTAGGTCTCTGGAGTGACAATCCTGCTGACTTTGCTGTAGACTGACCCTGCTCATGTTCCAGAAATATTAATCCACTAAAACGCATTCATCACCTTCTACCAAAATAGCTACTGGGGGCCAAGATGTGCTTAATGTCAGGACTTTTTTTTTATCCTACTCAGTCTGAGTAATTCTGGTTTTTAAGGAAAAGAGAAGGCAGTTTTCTAAGAAGTCATTCCATAACAAAGAAGCTTTATAAGTCCCTTCACTCTATCCAGAAAAAAAAGTGGGGCCTGTACTTAGATTAAGTATCAGACCACATCCTGTATCACATGGAGTGGTATGGAGTAATGCTTGATCACTGGCACTGAATGGTAACTCTTTGGAAAAGAGTCTTATTCATTTGTCCTTTGGGGAGGGAGTAATTAAAAATCTAATGAAGGTAATTCTTCAAGAAAGAAGGCCAAAACCAATCTATCCTGCCAGGCACACAAAGATGAATTTCTCATCCACCCTCTACCCACCCTCTAGACACACACACACACACACACACACACACACACACACACACACTAGACCACAGAGGCTGTACCAGAGCACGCTGCTGGCACAGTCCCAAAGCCACACAGCACAGAGCCCAGAAGGCACCAAGGTTTGGGACTGCTAAACCACATCTCAGGATTTTCTAGTTTATTCTCCAGTTTCTTTCTGCCTTTCAGGTGGAGGCCAAGGGAAGAGCACTCTTTAGTTGGATGATGTTTCTCACTAGGAGCACCATTGCCAGGACAAATCAACTCTACCCCTCACCTGGGTAGGAAAAAAATATATTTTTCCCTAAAGCTTATAAGGAATTTGTGTTCCCTTGTAAAAAGATGAGGCAAGAATTAGAAAATCCTAATAAAATGAATCAATGGCAATCTTAAACCATTGTAAACCGATTTCATTCTCATTTCCTCAAATTTGTTTTTACAAAGATCAATACAATTTTTACATAAATCTTAAAATCCATATATTTATATGGCAAGAAGAAGTCCAAATCAGGATATTTTATAAATAAGTAAGCTGCAGGAAGACTCATAACAAGTTCCCGTTTTGGGGGGCAGAGCCAGGACTTGAACCCACATGTTCTAACCACCAGTCCAGAATTTTTCCCACTCAGCTACTTTGCTTTTCTGATAATGATGCATATGCATATTCTGAAGATAAGTTTTTAAAGGAAATCTCATTAAAGTCATCATGTTTTAATTCACAAAGAAATAATTTTGTTGAGCAATTAGAACACATCTGTGTCTCCCTATAAAACCATCTATGGTGTTTACAGATTTACTTAAATAAACACCGAGGAATAAATGAAGTTAACTAATCAGAATTTCCTGCCTGGGATTTGTACTGTATAAGCCAATATTTTTTCTTTTATTTAGAGAAAATTCAATTTAATGCTTATTAAGATTTAGAATGGAAATTTATTTTCTTATATGGTAAAGGTAATATGTTATAGAGAAAGTAGAAAAGGCCTGTTATCTAATCAAATTGATTACCTATGTCCAGAGACCTTCCATCTAAGTTAGACAGCATATAGCATCTTCATTTGTCATGTTGCTATCACAATCCACAATGATGCCACAGTAAATGTTTTTTCAACTACTCTGTTCACCAAGCATTGTCATTGTTTTGTTTATTCATTGTGGTGGATTTAAAAAGAGGAGGGGTAAAATATCCGCATCTATAAATGAAGCATTAGCCTTCCACTGTCTTCTACTTCAAATTCTTCTGTTAGCACACTTACCAAACCTAGTGCCAGTGCCAAGATAATAAACAGATAAAAGAAAAGCAATGGCCTGTGCCTGGAAAGGAGAGCAGAAACAATGTATTCTTTGACTTAGAGGCATGAGTTCTGATTAAAACAAATGATTTTTTAAAAATCTTCTAGTTTAGCACAAATTTCCCAGTATGCTTTGATTAGCCAACTTATGTCATCAACTAGAATCTAAATTAAAGGAAAATTCCTGTATTGACTAGACAGCTGTCTATTCAATAATGAAAGCTGTTGGAAATTGCCTCCTATCTCATATTCCCTGTAAGCTCTTCCTATAAATAACTGAGCTATAATCAGCTCATCAATTGACATGCTTCACAATGGCTTAAAAGGATGCCTTATTTTTTCTAAAGAAATGTTTTAACGTGTCTGTTTATATGCATGTACCATACTCTTTCTGCTCTTTCTTGTTTCCTCTTACAAAGAGCTCACAAAATTAGAGAGACCCCTTGAGACCATCAGTCCTCCAACTATGCCACTTGACTGTTGAGAAAACTGAGATAAAGGAGTCTTAAACCTGGTCCTTTTTTTGTTCCCTGATGTTATATTGCTTTTACCCATTCTCATAACCACAATAATTTGTGGTCATCCAGCAGTAATGTAATAGGAACCATAATAAAAATATAGCTCAAGTTTCATTACCCTACAAAAAATTATACTTAAGCAGTTCCAGTGCTTAACCAAATGCTCCAATTCTAAATAAATATTTAATAATAAAATTTTAAATATACAAAATATTTGGATGTCTCCTTATAGCTAATTGATATTGCATGTAATTCATTTGTTTATTTATTCAACCACCACTTTTTGAGTACCAGGTATTGTTCTAGGAGTTGGCAACCTTACTATGAACAAGAAAGTAGAACACTAAGGTAAGTAAATTAATAAAGGAATTTGTATCATTTCATCTAATGACAAAGACCACATAGAAATAAAGTAACAATGCAACAGAAAGGGATTGCTTCAGAGATGTGGAGGAGAGAAGTCACTGTGGGGGGCAGGGAAGGGCTGGGCAGTGCAGGCTGAGTGAGGGCAAGAGCCGGGCCAGACCCAGAGCCAGGACTGGAGTCGTGGTCACGGCCAGAGCAGGTTGCACAGCATGTCAGGAGGTGAGCACTTCCAAGCTTGCAGCATGCGGGAACTTTCCTGACCAGGGCTCGAACCTGTGGACCCTGCAGTGGAAGTGCGGAGTCTTAATCACTGGACCACCAGGAAAGCCCCTTAAAACAGGGGGCTATTATTATTATTCAGGTATAAATATATATACATAAATGTGCACAGACCAGTCCTTCCCATCAGGAAGCTTGGACAACCCTCTTAGATAGGGTTCCTTAGATAGCCTCAACCACCAGAGGACACAGAGCAGAAGCAAGAAAATCTACAATCCTGCAGCCTGTGGAATGAAAACCACATTCACAGAAAGACAGACAAAATGAAAAGGCAGAGGGCTATGTACCAGATGAAGGAACAAGATAAAACCCCAGAAAAACAACTAAATGAAGTGGGGATAGGCAACCTTTCAGAAGAAGAATTCAGAATAATGATAGTGAAGATGATCCAGTACCTCGGGAAAAGAATGGAGGCAAAGATCAAGAAGATGCAAGAAATGTTTAACAAAGACCTACAAGAATTAAAGAACAAACAAACAGAGATGAACAATACAATAACTGAAATGAAAAATACACTAGAAGGAATCAATAGCAGAATAACTGAGGCAGAAGAACAGATAAGGGACCTGGAAGACAGAATGGTGCAATTCACTGCCACAGTACAGAATAAAGAAAAAAGAATGAAAAGAAATGAACACAGCCTAAGAGACCTCTGGGACAACATTAAACACACCAGCATTCACATTAAAGGGTCCCAGAAGGAGAAAAGAGAGAGAAAGGACCCGAGAATATATTTGAAGAGATTATAGTCGAAAACTTCCCTAACGTGCGAAAGGAAATAGCCACCCAACTCCAGGAACCTAAGAGAGTCCCAGGCAGGATAAACCTAAGGAGAAACAGGCAGAGACACATAGTAATCAAACTGACAAAAATCAAAGAAAAGTTATTAAAAGCAATAAGGGAAAAATGACAAATAACATACAAGGGAACTCCCATAAGGTTAACAGCTGATTTCTCAGCAGAAACTCTACAAGCCAGAAGGGAGTGGCATGATATATTTAAAGTGATGAAAGGGAAGAACCTACAACAAAGATTACTCTACCCAGCAAGGATCTCATTCAGATTCGACAGAGAAATCAAAAGCTTTACAGACAAGGAAAAGCTAAGAGAATTCAGCACCACCAAAACAGCTCTACAACAAATGTTAAAGGAGCTTCTCTAAGTGACAAACACAAGAGAAGAAAAGGACCTACAAAAACAAACCCAAAACAATTAAGAAAATGGTAATAGGCCTCAACTTAATAAAGGCCATATATGACAAGCCCACAGCAAGCATCATACTCAATGGTGAAAAACTGAAAGCATTTCCACTAAGATCAGAAACAAGACAAGGATGTCCACTCTAGCCACATTTATTCACCATAGTTTTAAAAGTCCTACCCACAGCAATCAGAGAAGAAAAAGAAATAAAAGAAATAAAAATTGGAAGAGAAGAAGTAAAACAGTCACTGTTTTCTGATGACATGATACTATAAATAGAAAATCCTAAAGATGTCGCCAGAAAACTACTAGAACTAATCAATGAATTCGGTAAGGTTGCAGGATACAAAATTAATGCACGGAAATTCTGGCTTTCCTATACACCAACAATGAAAAATCAGAAAGAGAAATTAAAGAAACACTCTGTTTTACCATTGCAAAAAAAGAATAAAATACCTAGGAATAAACCTGCCTAAAGAGGTAAAAGACTTATACTCAGAAAACTATAAAACACTTATGAAAGAAATCAAAGATGACACAAACAGATGGAGAGACATACCATGTTCTTGGATTGGAAGAATCAGTATCGTGAAAATGACTATACTACCCAAAACAATCTACAGATTCAATGCAATCCCTATCAAATTACCAATGGCATTTTTTACAGAACTAGAACAAAAAATCTTAAAATTTGTACAGAGACACAAAAGACCCTGAATAGCCAAGCAATCTTGAAAAAGAAAAACGAGGCTGGAGGAATCAGACTCCCTGACTTCAGACTATACTACAAAGCTACAGTAATCAAGACAATATGGTACTGGCACAAAAACAGAAATATAGATCAATGGAACAAGACAGAATGCCCAAAGATAAACCCACACACCTATGGTCAACTAATCTATGACAAAGGAGGCAAGGATATACAATGGAGAAAACACAGTCTCTTCAATAAGTGGTGCTTGGAAAACTGGACAGCTACATGTAAAAGAATGAAATTAGAACAGTCCTTAACACCATACACAAAAATAAAGTCAAAATGGATTAGAGACCTAAATATAAGACTGGACACTATAAAACTCTTAGAGGAAAACATAGGAAGAACATATGTTTGACATAAATCACAGCAAGATCTTTTGTGACCCACCTCCTAGAGTAATGGAAATAAAAATAAACAAATGGGACCTAATGAAACTTCAAAGCTTTTGCACAGCAAAGGAAACTCCAAACAAGACGAAAAGACAACCCTCAGAATGGGAGAAAATATTTGCAAACGAATCAACAGACAAAGGATTAATCTCCAAAATATATTAACAGCTCATGCAGCTCAATATTAAAAAAACAAACAACCCAACCAAAAAATGGTCAGAAGATCTAAATAGACATTTCTCCAAAGAAGACATACAGATGGCCAAGAAGCACATGAAAAGCTGCTCAACATCACCAATTATTAGAGAAATGCAAACCAAAATTACAATGAGGTATCACCTCACACCAGTTAAAATGGGCATCATCAGAAAATCTACAAACAACAAATGCTGGAGAGGGTGTGGAGAAAAGGGAACCTCTTGCACTGTTGGTGGGAATGTAAATTGGTGCAGCCACTGTGAAGAACAGTATGGAGGCTCCTTAAAAAACTAAAAATAGAGACATCATATGATCCAGCAATCCTACTTCTGGGCATATACCCTGAGAAAACCATAATTCAAAAACACACATGCACCCCAATGTTCATTGCAGCGCTATTTACAATAACCAGGTCATGGAAGCAACCTAAATGCCCATCGACAGACGAATGCATAAAGAAGATGTGGCACATATATACAATGGAATATTACTCAGCCACAAAAAGGAACGAAACTGAGTTATTTATAGAGACATGGATGGATCTAGAGACTGTCATACAGAGTGAAGTAAGTCCAAAAGAGAAAAACAAATATCGTATATTACCGTATATATGTGGAATCTAGAAAAACGGTACAGATGAACCAGTTTGCAGGGCAGAGATAGAGACACAGATGTAGAGGACAAACATATGGACACCAAGGGAGAAAGCGGGGGTGGGAGGGTGGTGGTGTGATGAATTGGGAGATTGGGCTTGACATGTATGCACTAACATGTATGAAAAAGACAACTAATAAGAACCTGCTGTATAAATAAATTAATTAATAAAATAAAACTCAAAAAAAAAAAAAAAGGAGTTGTAGAGGATGGGACAACCTCAGATTGAATGGACAGGGAAAGCCTTTCAGAGAAATGACATTGAGCCCAGACCTGAATGACAAAATGCAGGCAAGATGAGCATTCCAGAAGAGGCAGCAGGGCAGAGTGACCTGTGAGACGGTACACATGCCCTTCTCTCTAAGGAGCTCTTCTCCAAACAGCTGAATGTGAGGCAAACTCTCTACCTCCAGGCCTGCTTCTGGGCAAAATTAGATGTAGGCAAAATTTGTCTTGGGAGTCTGAAGTCCTTCTTTCTACCCATCCTTCTGTTCCCTCTTTACCCTTTATTTATGCCTAAGGTTGTATCCCCAAATCACTCATGGTCACCATCCTCTTCCCACCACCCAGCAAGCCCTGCAGGTAAAGTTATATTACTATGCAGGGCTTTGCAAACTACTCCACTGAAAACCGCACTGCAGAGGGGTGTGAACTCATGCACATGGGGCTCTGCATGTGCCTGATCTGTGCTGTATCCATCAAGGCATATATGGAAAACATAATTAACAGATCAGGCTCTCCAGAAATGTAGAGTCTGACTAGGAAGACTCAGTGCACAAATAACCATCAGAGAATCCTCAAGAAGATGTGCCTTAATCGTGTGGTAGAGACCAACTACATGGTTAAGTCACATTAATGGGATCTCCTAAAAAGGAAACATCACCACAGATACACAGTGGCTGTATTAACTTAAACACATTAATTTGACCATGTGTTTTTCAGTTGTGCCTTCCTTCCTCAAAGATGAGAATCACATCTAATGTGTCTAACTTATCACATCTAATAAGTTACATAATAACTTTAAGCTCCTCTTAGCATTTTAAACATCCCGGAGGCTCTTATTTCTTACTAACTAAATAATTTTGAGAAAAATTCTAACTTGCCATCATAAAGGTTATCCAAGAACTTCCTTAGTTTCATATAAGAGCCATAATTGATCTTATTATCTCATTATCATTATTATCCCATTTTACAGAGATGGGAACTAAGACTTAGAGAAATCTGGTGATGGCCCAAGATAAAGGGCGGACACAGATTTTGTTCTGAGCTTGTTTTTCATACCAAACTGAAGCATGACTTATTGCAACTTCTCTTTCTAGGTATAATATATGCAGTGTTAGTTAACATAACATCAGATAACCTCTAAAAGCAGTTGCTAAGGGTGAGTTGGGGAAAACACATTATAAGATTGAACCAAGAAGAATTAGGATGAGACCTCAGAGGCAGAGAGTCAGAGCTACAAAGACTTGCAGACAGCATACACAGCTCATAACGCAGCCTGAAGAGGCCGATTTTATAATTTTCCAACTTACTTTAAAGCATTATTGAAATTATCAACCATACCAACTGAAGGGTTACCAAACAAGGTTACAATGGGTTGTGTAACCACTAACAAGACACTTAATTGCCTCCAGAGTTTCATTATAGAATGCGCAAGGTGGACTGATCGATCACCGAATTCAATTTTAGCTCCATAATTGTATGATCAATCAGTTTAGCACAACTGAATGCAATACTGTTCCCCTTAAAAAAAAAAAGGTAGAAAATAAGTGGGAACTGCGTTTTTCAAATGCATTAAATGTACCAGAAGTTGATAAACCAATAAGTGAGTCATAAATACTTGTGATGCTAGGATTACACATGATCTACTTTTCCTTCTCTTTCTTCTTATTCTTTCTCCTCATCATTTTCTTTGTTTTCTATATTTTAATAATAGACACATTACTTTTATAATACTAACATGTTTTTAAAAATACAGGCTTTGTTGATAAGTATGTGTGGCAATAAGGGTAAGACCCCTCCCCCCCAAGATCCATTGTTCTTTGAGCCTCATGAAAGACCAGAGTTATGGGAGGTGCCCACTTTTACCGGGAAGCTGTTCACCTCAAGTCCAATTCCCTCTCTGGCTTTTTAAGACAAGCTCGCTAGTTGCACAATTTCAAAGCTATCTGAGTTATTCCTGCTTAAAAAAAAAACAAAAAAACACACATACTGGAAAACGCAATAATTAATAAACATGGGGGTAAAATGTTTACACAGAAAGCATTAAGTGAAACTATCAAAACCGGCTGTTTGGGGAGGGGGTTGAGGAGGAAGAGAAGCTGATGGTGTCATTGCTTTCCCTGCAAGAGGTCAAGGGCTCCGAACAGCGCAATGTAAACCATGTGAACTGCACACTCCAAGCAGAGCATTTAAACTTGTTTACAAGTGCCTGGTAAGGAACTGGACTTTGAAAGAGCCTCTGATGAAACTTGGCTTGCCTTTCTCAGGTCTGAGAGAGTGGCATCTGGGGCTTGTTTACACGGATTGGGAAAAGGAGCTATTTACATTTCAAATACATATTTGCTTTTGAGAGAATCAACTTCAGATGGTTTGGAGGTTTCATTTGGAGACCCAGCCAAAGAAGCACTCCCGTCCCTCAGTTTTGACTGGCACAAGACAGTGGTGTTTCCATAGGTGTCCCAGGGTCACACAAGGCACCAAATATCATGCAAGGGACAACTGCACACAACCAAGAATTGTTCCACCCAAAATGCCAATGTCCTGAGTAAAATAAACCAGTCACAAGAAGACAAATACTTATGATTCCAGTTATATGAGGTGCCTAGAGTAGTTAAATCCATAGAGACAGAAAGCAGAATTGTGGTTGCCAGATGGTAAGAATACAGAAGAATAAGAAATTATTATTTAATAGATACAGAGTTTAAGTTTTGCAGAATGAAGAGTTCTGGAGGTGGACAGTGGTGACAGTTGTACAACCATGTAAATGTATTCAATACCACTGAGCTGTACACTTAGAAATGGTTAAGATGGTAAATTTATGCTACATATATTTTACCGCAATTAAAAATAATTGTTAAAAATGCAGTGGCACCTCCAACTGAGATACATTAAATCCCAGCCCAATCCTGAATCTGCCAAATTGAACGTCAAAGCCAAAGAAGAGGCTCCGTTCTCTTGATCACTCAGCACTGACCAGGGGTAGCGTTCTAGCAGCTCACCCCATGCAGGACCCAGGGCCAAAGAGGCTAACATCCCATGAAATACAAACAATAACGATCCAGTGCAACTCACATCCTGTGAGATATATGAAGAGACTTCATTCCATTTGGTTTAAGAATTCAGAGAACACCTCATTTGGTTCCAAATGTGATGGCCTGTATAAAACTTCTTTTTAAATTGTAAAACAGTATATAAATAAGGTATTGTACTTCTTATTCAGTACAGACTCTCTATCCTGTTCCTCGGAATTAAGACATTCTACCATGAACAGAATTGGAAGGGCTTTATCTAGAAGGGCCTAAGTTTCTCAGGACACAGTAGTTACTGTACATTAAAGAGGAGAAAACACATTCACTTTGCATGATAGCATGCACTATCAAAAATGTAGACCTTTACACATTAGTAAGGAAAATATGACATGCCTACAGGAAAATAGGAAGGTACTTGAACAAGCAATTTCTAAAGATATACAACTGGGCAGACAAATGTATGGAAATGTGTTCAATTTCATTGGTAATCCAAAAAGTGCTAATTAAATAATTAAGATATTTAGGTTTACTGACAAGATTAGAAATGATGTGACTGGACTAGTGACCCTCTTCTTCAGATGAAAACAGAGAATAAACTTGTTGACTAAGAAAAGTCTTTGTTGAAACTGTCGTCTCACAGATTACCTTTGTATCTGCAAAAAAAGAGACAGAAAAGGGCATGTAGATACTTTCTTACTCCTGCAGTCCCTAAAGTATGTTGATCTGGAGACAGGAATAAATATAATACTGTTCTGCACACACAGACAAACAGCCTGCAAATTATAAGACAAAAAAATAATTTTATCTTCTTTAGGAGTTTAGACTATCCAGTGCTTGAGAATTAAAGCTTAACATTGGGAGATATGGGAGTACTTGCTGGGTTTCACAGGAGTAATGGAGAGACAATCAGGCCACCCCCACCCACCGTCCATCACAAAGGACGCAAGGCTGGAGAAAGGGTCTCCCCACCCACCCTTGACCCACTGAGAGAGACTTGTGCTACAAACCTTCTCAGGAAGAAGGCCTTAACCTCTTTCTAACTACTTGCAGTTTGAACTTTAGAGAAAGTCTTACAAAGTACATTATTTTACTTTCCCCTTCCTTTGATTAAATTCCCTTTTTCAAATTGCCTGGGCCCTTTAATAAAGTTGCAAATAGCTAGTTCGGTAGGGTTTGTGGAGACTGAGGCACAGGATATACAAAAACGGTCTCCACTGAAGGCTTTGGGGGTTAGGTATGGGGGTCAGCAGCCTGTCAAAGGGTTCGTGTCCTAAAGGTCCAGCCAATGGCAGACAGTAGGGAGGCCCAACTGACATTGCAAATTTCCTCTTGGCAGGGACTAGAGCCTCTTCATTCCTGTACCTTCCTCAGTGTTAGACCCAAAGCCTTATCTGTAAGCATGGCTCAGTTCTTCCTCAGGCCCACTTTGGTGGTAACTATGAAGTGACATTTTCCTTTAAATAACGTAAAAAACGAATCTTGTTTTCCTCCGGATGTTTCCCTTCTAACTAGGACTTTAGTAAATCACTTTATTAACTAAAATACTCAGTGATGGAGGCAGAGTCAAGATGATGGTGTGGGAAGATGCAGAGTTAGCGTCTCCCCACAACTAGGGTGCCTGCCAGCCACTGATGGGGGACTCTAATGCCCAAGGAGATGGGAGGAACCCCAAAGTGAACCGGTAGGACATAGGGGGACCAAGAGGGAGGAGAAATGGAGGTCAGACAGGATCGGCATCCCAAGGCCAGGGGGATGAGGAGAGGCTGGTGGGAGGGACTCTCTGGGAAGAGCGGGAGAGAAGCAGAGGGTGATCGCCTGCCCCACTCGGGCCGGGGAGCCTGCTGAGCTCCCAAGCTGGTACCCACCCCCGCCCCAAAGCCCCATCCAGGCCGTGTAGGTACTGGGGGCATAGGAGGGAGGCGGGGGAGATCAGGAGAGGCAGGCAGGAGGGGCCCTCCAGGAGGAGTGGGAGAGGAGTGGAGGGTGATTGTCCCATCCACTCTGGCCCAGGGAACCTGCTGAGCTCCCAGGCTGATCCCCTGCCCTCCAAAGCCACCTCCAGGCTGCATAGGTCCTTGGGGGCATAGGTGGGAGGCTGGGGAGATCAGGAGAGGAAGGGGGGAGGAGCCCTCCCAGACCGGAGGAGCAGAAGAGGAGAGGAAAGCATTTGCCCCACCCACTCGAGCCCAGGAAGCCTGCTGGGCTCCCAGGTGAGGTCCCCTGCCCTCGGAGACCAGAGGCGGAAGGCACACCTGGGCCCCTTCTGTTCCTTGAGCCTAAGCCTCACCCTCCACAGCCCCCAGGGCCTTTTCCAGCCCTGTGGGTCATGAGCATTGGCCCCACCCACTGCCCAAATCTTGCCCTCGCTTAGGCCCTGCCCTCCACAGCCAAGGCCTTCCTCCGCCTTTTATTCTTTTCTTTTCCCTCCTCCTTTCTTTTTTACTATTGTACTCATGTACCTTCTGGTTGTTGATTCATCTATATTTTTATTTTTATATTCTTCCTAACATATCTGTTAGTTTCCTAGTCTAGTTTTATTTTCTTACTTTGTTATTGTTCTCCTTTTTCTTTTTTTTTTTTTTTTTTGGCCGCCCCAGGCAGCTTGTGGGATCTTGGTTCACAAGCCCAGGACGGAGCCAAAGCTCCTGCAGTGGGAACCCCGAGTCTGAACCACTGGACTAATAGAGAACCTCAGATCCCAGGGAATATTCATCAGAGTGAGGTCTCACAGACTTCCTTATCTCAGCACCAAGACCCAGCTCTACCTAATAGTCTACAAATGCCAGTGTTGGAAGCCTCAGGCCAAAGAACCAGTAAGACAGGAACACAATCCTCCTCAAAAAAAAAAAAAAAAATGAGACAGCAAAAATATGTATCACAGATGAAGGAACAAGGTAAAATTCTACAAGACCAAATAAATGAAGAGGGAATAGGCAATCTACCTGAAAAAGAATTCAGAGTAATGATAGTAAAGCTGAACCAGAATCTCAGAAATAGAATGGAGGCACGGATTGAGAAAATACAAGAAATGTTTAACAACTATCTAGAGGAACTAAAGAACAAACAAACAGAGATGAACAACACAATAACTGAAATGAAAAATATGCTACAAGGAATCAGTAACAGAATAACTGAGGCAGAGGAATGGATAAGTGACCTGGAAGACAAAATGGTGGAAATAACAGCTAAGGAGCAGTATAAAGAAAAAAGAATCATAAGAATTGAAGACAATCTCAGAGACTTCTGGGACAACACTTAATGCACCAACATTCGACTTATAGGGGTCCCAGAAGAAGAAGAGAAAAAGAAAGGGTCTGAGGAAATATTTGAAGAGATTATAGTGGAAAACTTCCCTAACATGGGAAAGGAAATCGTCACCCAAGTCCAGGAAGCACACAGAGTCCCATACGGGAAAAACCTTAGGAAAAACACACCAAGACACATATTAATCAAACTAATAAAAATTAAATTCAAAGAAAAAAATATTAAAAGCAGCAAGGGAAAAACAAAAAATAACATACAAAGGAATCCCCATAAGGTTATCAGCTGATTTTTCAGCAGAAACTCTGAAGACCAGAAGGGAGTGGAAGGATATACTTAAAGTGATGAAAGAGAAAAACCTACAACCAAGATTACTCTATCCAGCAAGGATCTCATTCAGATTTGATGGAGAAGTCAAATGCTTTTCAGACAAGCAAAAGCTAACAGAATTCAGCACCACCAAACCAGCTTTACAGCAAATGCTAAAGAAACTTCTCTAAGCAGGAAACACAAGAAAAGAAAAAGACCCACAAAAACAAACCCAAAACATTAAGAAAATGGTAATAAGAACATACATGTCAATAATAACCTTGAATGTAAATGGATTAAATGCCCCAACCAAAAGACACAGACTGGCTGACTGGATACAAAGACAAGAACCATATATATACTGTCTACAAAAGACCCACTTCAGACCTAGGGACACACACAGACTGACAATGAGGGGATAGAAAAAGATATTCCATGCAAATGGAAATCAATAGAAAGCTGGAGTAGCAATGCTCATAACAGATAAAATAGATTTTAAAATAAAGACTGTTACAAGAGATAAGGAGGGACACTACATAATGATCAAAGGATCAATCCAAGAAGATATAACAACTATAAATGATTATGCACCCAAACATAGGAGCACCTCAATACATAACGCAAATCCTAACAACCATGAAAGGAGAAATCAACAGTAACACAATAATAGTAGGGGATTTTAACACCCCACTTACACCAATGGACAGATCATCCAAACAGAAAATAAATAAGGGAACACAAGCTTTAAATGACATAATAGTCCAGAGAGACCTAATTGATATTTATAGAACATTCCAACCAAAAGTGGCAGAATACACTTTCTCCTCAAGTGCACGTGGAATATTCTCCAGGATAGATCACATCCTGGGTCACAAATCAAGTCTTGGAAAATTTAAGAAACTTCAAATCATACCAAGCATCTTTTCTGACCACAGTGCTATGAAATTGGAAATCAATAACAGGAAAAAAAACTGTAAAAAACACAAATACATGGAGGTTAAACAGTGCACTAATAAATAACCAATAGATCACTGAAGAAATCAAAGAACAAATTTAAAAAAAAACATAGAAACAAATGACAATGAAAACACGATGACCCAAAACCTATGGGATGCAGCAAAAGCAGTTCTAAGAGAGAAGTTTACAGCAATCCAATCTCACCTCAAGAAACAAAAAAATGTCTCAAATAAACAAACTAACCCTACAATTAAAACAACTAGAGAAACAAGAACAAAGAAAACCCAGTCAGTAGAAAGAAAGAAATCACAAAGATCACAGCAGAAATAAATGAAATATAAACAAAGAAAACAATAGCAAAGATCAGTAAAGCTAAAAGCTGGTTCTTTGAAAAGATAAAAAAATTGATAAACCTTTAGCCAGACTCATTAAGAAAAAAAGGGAGAGGATGCAAATCAATAAAATTAGAAATGAAAAACAGGAAATCACAACTGACACTGCAGAAATACAAAGGATTATAAGAGACTACTACAAACAACTATATGCCAATAAAATGGACAACCACAAAGAAATGGGCAAATTCTTGGAAAGGTACAATTTTCCAAGACTGAACCAGGAAGATTTAGAAAATATAAACAAACCTATCACAAGTAATTAATTTAAACCATAATTAAAAATCTTCCAACAAACAAAAGTACAGGACCAGATGGCTTCACAGGTGACTTTTATCAAATATTTAGAGTAGAGCTAACACCCATCTTTCTCAAACTCTTCAAAAAAATTGCAGAGGGAGAAACATTCCCAAATTCATTCTACAAAACCAACATCACCCTGATACCAAAACCAGAAAAAGATATCACAAAAAAAGAAAATTATAGACCAATATCACTGATGAATATAGATGCAAAAATCCTCAGCAATATATTAGCAAACAGAATCCTACAGCACATTAAAATAATAATACACCATGATCAACTGGGATTTATCCCAGAGATGCAAGGATTCTTCAACATATGCAAGTCACCCAAGGTAATACACCACATTAACAAATTAAGGAATAAAAACCACATGATCATTTCAATAGATGCAGAAAAAGCTTTTGACGAAATTCAACACCATTTATGATAAATCTCTCTAGAAAGTGGGCAAAAAGGGAAACTACCTCAACATAATAAAGGTCATATATGACAAATCCACAGCAAACAACATAGTCAATGGTGAAAAACTGAAAACATTTCCTCTAAGATCAGGAGCAAGACAAGGATATTCACTCTTGCCACTCTTAATCAACATAGTTTTGGAAGTCCTAGTCACAGCCATCAGAGAAGAAAAAGAAATAAAAGGAATCGAAATTGGAAAAGAAGAAGTAAAATTGTCACTGTTTGCAGATGACATGATACTATACATCGATAATCCTAAAGATGCCACCAGAAAACTACTAGAGCTCATCAATGAATTTGGTAAAGTTGCAGGTTTCAAAATTAATGCACAGAACTTGCTAGCATTCCTATACACTAACAATGAAAGATCAGAAAGAGAAATTAAGGAAACAATCCCATTCACCATTGCAACAAAAAGAATAAAATACCTAGGAATAAACCTACCTGAGGAGGTAAAAGACCTGTACTCAGAAAACTATAAGACATTGATTAAAGAAATCAAAGATGACACAAACAGATGGAGAGATATACCATGTTCTTGGATTGGAAGAATCAATATTGTGAAAATGACTATACTACCCAAAACAATCTACAGATTCGATGCAAGCCCTATCAAATTACCAATGGCATTTTTTACAGAACTAGAACAAAAAAATCTTAAAATTTGTATGGAGGCCAAAAGACCCCAGATAGCCAAAGCAATTTTGAGGGAGAAAAACGGAGCTGGAGGAATCAGACTCCCTGACTTCAGACTATACTACAAAGCTACAGTAATCAAGACAATATGGTACTGGCTCAAAAACAGAAATATAGATCAATGGAACAGGATAGACAACCCAGAGATAAACCCACGCACCTATGGTCAACTAATCTATGACAAAGGAGGCAAAGATATACAATGGAGAAAACACAGTCTCTTCAATAAGTCATGCTGTGAAAACTGGGCAGCTACATGTAAAAGAATGAAATTAGAACAGTCCTTAACACCACACACAAAAATAAACTCCAAATGGATTAAAGACCTAAATGTAAGACCGGACACTATAAAACTCTTAGAGGAAAACATAGGAAAAACACTCTTTGACATAAATCACAGCAAGATCTTTTGTGACCCACCTCCTAGAGTAATGGAAATAAAAATAAACAAATGGGACTTAATTAAACTTAAAAGCTTTTGCACTGCAAAGGAAACCATAAACAAGACAAAAAGGCAGCCCTTAGAATGGGAGAAAATATTTGCCAATGAAACAACAGACAAAGGATTAATCTCCAAATGTACAAACAGTTCATGGAGCTCAGTATCAAAAAAACAAAAATTCCAGTTAAGAAATGGGCAGAATACCTAAATACACATTTCACCAAGGAAGACATGCAGATGGCCAAGAGGCACATGAAAAGATGCTCAGCAACACTAATTATTAGAGAAATGCAAATCAAAACTACAATGAGGTATCATCTCATGCTGGTCAGAATGGCCATTATCAAAAAATCTAGAAACAATAAATGCTGGAAAGGGTGTGGTGAAAAGGGAACCATCCTGCACTGTTGGTGGGAAGGTAAATTGATACACACAGTATGGAGGTTCCTTAAGCAACTAAAAATTGAACTACCATATGACCCAGCAATCCCACTACTGGGCATATACCCTGAGAAAACCATAATTCAAAAAGTCATGTACCACAATGTTGATTCAGCACTATTTACAATAGCCAGGACATGGAACCAACCTAAATGTCCATCAACAAATGTATGGATAAAGAAGATGTGGCACATATATACAATGGAATATTACTCAGCTGTAAAAAGAAACGAAATTGAGTTATTTGTAGTGAGGTGGATGGACATAGTGTCTATCATACAGAGTGAAGTAAGTCAGAAAGAGAGAAACAAATACTGTATGCTAATGCATATATATGGAACCTAAAAAAAAAAAATGGTACTGATGAACCTAGTTGCAGGGCAGGAATAAAGAGGCAGACATAGAAAATGGACTTGAGGACATGGGGTGGGAGAGTGAAGCTGGGGCGAAGTGAGAGTTACATCATCATATATACACTACCAAATGTAAAATAGTTGGCTGGTGGGAAGCAGCTGAATAGCACAGGGAGGTCGGCTCAGTGCTTTGCGATGACCTAGAGAGGTGGGATAGGGAGGGTGGGAGGGAGACGCAAGAGGGAGGGGATATGGGGACATGTGTGTGCATATGGCTGATTCACTTTGTTGTGAAACAGAATCTAACACAGTATTGTGAAGCAATTATACTCCAATAAAGATCTATTTTTAAAAAAAATACTCAGTGATGAGTTACAAATGGCCCTGTGTACAGAAGTGGGAAAATCCCTTGAGACAAAAACATCCCATCCCCATTTCTTCTGGAGTGAATTGCATGCTGCCCAGTTTCGGCCAAGATACTTCACAGGACTTATGGATTTTAAGGCTGCAATTCATTAGGAGATGGCTGGGAATTTATGTCTATCTGGATTCTGGTCAGGTTCTAAAAGCCAAGTGCTGACAGTGGGTGAGACACTTCATGCCCAGCTCTCCTGGAATGAAAGAAAACAGCTGTGTCTAAAGAAAACAGGTGGACATCATTAACATGATAGCCAAATATTTATTGGATAAAAA
This sequence comes from Monodon monoceros, assembly GCF_005190385.1. Classification (NCBI taxonomy): domain Eukaryota; kingdom Metazoa; phylum Chordata; class Mammalia; order Artiodactyla; family Monodontidae; genus Monodon; species Monodon monoceros. Next base: position 9,944,619 of record NW_021703771.1, on the reverse strand, counting down.
GTAACTTCTCTCCTTTCACAGGAGGCAGGAGATGAGTCTGTCAGGGAATGCTCTTTAAATTAGGGCTTAGAAATTTGGAGAAATTGCAAAATTCTCTTCATTACTACAACCTCTCTAGATTCCACAAGACCATTTAACAATGACACATCTAGTGGCTTCGGTGTCATCTGGTTTTGAGAAATACATGGAATCCCCTGATGTAATACTTTCCTTTATTTAAAATGTTAGCTATTTGTCAAGAGCGCTGTCTTAGCACCAGATGTCTAGAATTACCTTCAGGATGGATCATATCTCAGGCCAGGAGGGCATCATTCAACTACTGAGAGGGAAAACAGACACGCATTCCAATTGTACATCAGAAGAGCTCAGGCATGCTAACAATCTTCCATGACATCTGTTATAACCACTCCACTGTCACCTCATAAATGTTTCTCCTTTGACCCCCTAGGCGATGTGCCCTAACCCCATCGACAGCCTTAGGGCAGAGAGAAGGGGATGAAGAGTGTTCCTAAGTCTACAATCGCAACTGCTCTGCAGGATTTGGGGGTCTCACTGAGCCTGGCACCTATCCATTCTCATTACTGAAAATGTCTCAAAAATATGTCCTCTGTCCCTGCCACCTCCCTGGCCAGCATTATTGGAATAGCCTCCAAAAAGTTCTGTATCCACTCTAAATCAACCCACATACCACCTTTGCCCATATTTGTAAAAAGAAAAAAATGTACACAGTTCATTTTGACACTCTCCAGCTCAATAATAAATAATGTATTAACTAATTAATTCAATAGACAACAACAATAAAAACACTACTTATAAAGTCCAAGTGCCTCACCACAATACCCAGTTGAGCCCCAGCCTTTGTTTCCTAAAAACCTGCCTACAAGATACTAGGGTTGGATCACCGCACGGAACTCATTTCAATGCAGCTGAGCACAGACACATTTTGGCCTGGACAGCATGAAGTGGGATTGGGTCTCTTTAGGCACTGGTGGGCTATTGCCTCAGTAAAGGTGAGGGTCTTCAGCAAACCCGGCCTTGAGCAAAATGAGGGATGAATAAGAAGCAACATGAGGAAGGCTGTGAGCCACTTGGGCAAGAATGTGGGGCTTCCAGTTTGAAATCAAACTGGGGATGGGCTGAGACAAATGAGAGGTGAGCCCTCAGAGGCAGCCTCAAGAACAACTGCCGAACTTGACCTTAAACTTGTGCGTCCGAGGGAACCTGCAGTGGGACGAGGGGGTTGTGCCATAGGTGTGTCAGCAGAAGCCAGTGAGCCTCAAAGGCAGGATGCGGTGAGGATTCAGTTATAGGTTAGAATCGATTCTCACCCAGTCCTTTAGCCTGTTGTGTATCTCAGCCAGGTCTGCAAGGCAGCAGGGTTCTACATGTGCTGCTGAGAACCCTCATGTTTTGGATCTAAGTCTTTAGTGCCAGAACTAAGTCAGCAGCCCTGGACTGGCTGCACAGAATGTCATTTTGCATTTTGAAGAAGGGAGCTGTAGCATGACCAACCACAGTTTGTCAATATGTCTGCAGTCACCCACTAGCAAGGGCTAGCAAGTGGATTTTGAACGTAATTACACATGAGAAAGAAGCCTTCCCCAGGAGGCGGGTTTTACAGGCCTAAGTAATTCCGCATGAAGAGGCAGTGGAAACAGCCCCTGGAGCACAGGACCAAAATGTCCGCACACAAGGGAAGGTGGCGGGGCTGCCACCACCGCAAGTTTCTAAACTTTGCTAGAAGACAGCAATATCTTAGGTACCACTTTCTACGAGTGGAAATAAGATGGATTTTTTTCCCTCAAACAAACCTGGTGAGAAATTTCTCCCAGTTGACCTTATGTTCATTCATTGTTGTTTCTGGACAGCTGGTATTAATTGGTATCCTGGAGAAACTAAAACCAAGTTTTTGTTACTGTTGTTTGGTTGGTTGGTTAGTTGGTATTGTTTTCTTTTGTTTCATCTATACTCCTTGCATCAGACACTATTGGGTTTCTTCCACAACCTTTGTCCACACTACCCACTGGGTTCTGAGAACAAAATTTCGCCTAGGTTACTTGCTAAAGTTGTTAAGGGCAGTGCTATAAGGCTGTGTTGACCCGTTGGACTCGTTTTGAAAGGGAAGTTTGTCAGAGACTTGGCATCGGATTTTCCAAAGCCCTGAACCAACTGTACTCATTCATGTGAGTGACACATAAGGTCTAGGTGTCTACGCGGGGGCCAAGAACCTCTGAGAAGGAGTCAGATGAGAAATGGGAAGGACAGTAGTTTCTTTATACTTTTAACTCACAAAGCCAGGAGAATCTAATTTTGGACTTTAATGTCTTTTGATATGGGTCTTTAATTTCAGGGAATTTTATAATTGCAGGAGTTTAAATTCAGATTTTGGACATCTCTATATGGTTGTGGAAAGAACAAAATTAATACCTGCTTTAGAGGCAAAAGCTTTATTATTGGATTTATTTAAAAGTCTTATTTAATCCCCCTGAAAGCTCGATAGATGATGATGGACCACACAGCTGGATATAGGTTAAAATGGGAATAAGAAGAGGAAATGATTTTCACCCTTGGACACAAAGTTGTCTGTTTATTTAGTTAATATATATTTTAACCCACTTCTGTACCTTCTGGGTCAAAACTTTATATTGCCCACCAGTGGTCCCAGAATAAAACCTAAAAGAACAGCAGTTGGTCCTAAGGGGTGGCTAGGTGAAGGTGGAATCAGGACTGCCCTGAAAGACAGCAGACTGTCTCAGTTAAGGGGGATAGCTATGCCCCCAGTGGACCCTGAGCTCAATGGCTAAGCCCACTAATGAAGAGAACACAAAGCAAAGGGATGCTAGAAGGAGCATTTCCTCCATACTCCTGTTTCCTCCCAGGTGGAGGCAGCACCACTGGGAGGACACTTCTGACCCCTCGCTGCCCCATCCATCTCTCAAAGCAAGGGAGATGCAGTGACTTACAGCAGCTTGGGGGAGCATGCCCAGCTCAGTCCTTTCCTCCTCCTAAAACATAAGCCATCTGTGGGCATCATCCATTGTGCTGGTCCTACAGGAATCAGTTAGCAGAGCTTTTGGCTCTCACAGTAAACTAGAATCTGGAATGTAGTCATTATCGGAAATGAAGATGCAGTCTTGGTTCGTCCTCTGTTTATTTCTGTTTGTTCACCACTGAGACAGGGAGGAGGCAGCACTATTTACTGAGATTCCCACAACCTCTCTAACACAGCCTGCCTGCTAGAGCCACGCTTGTTGTTGATTCCACTCTCAGTTTCCAGTTCTTCAAGATACAACAGCCCCATAAGTCCCTCCCTAAATATCCCTACCCCCAGTACCCTGCCTAACTGCCACTCCAGCATTTGTATTAATGCAGACCTATTTCACATGGCTTTATCTTATTTTCCCAGGATGTCTAGCTCCTGAGCAACTGAAATCCTGCTTACATTTATTTGTAATTCCTCTATCTTTGTGGCACCCAACATAATGGATGCATGTTGAAAGTACGTGATCAATTATTTTTAAATAAATGAGTACTGTCTTTGCAATTCTCTGACATCTAAACCATGCTGAGAGGTTTCCTTTCTATTTGAACAGAGTACAGTAATTTCAGAAATCTGAATGTTTGGGCTACAAAAGGCAGAATTTCTTAGGAGTGTATTGCTCTTTGTAACATGTATAAATTGTGTGTGGAAAATCAAAGCCATTATATATTTCCACAAACTGAACCTCAGAAAAATGTTGGTGTTCATTAAGTACTTGTCAACTGAGCACCTACTATATGCCTAGCCCCATTCTAAGTAAAGGGGACACAAAGAAGGCAATTAGAGCCTGGCTCTCAGGGAGATCACCCTTGAGATGAATGAGCTCTCAAAGTGTGGCCCAAAGAGGTCTCGTCAGAATCCCCTGCTGTTGAGCACTGAGACTCCCAGGTCTCAGGCCCTACTGGATCAGGATTTCTGTGAGCAGGCCCAGTAATCTCTTACTAACCGAGTTCCCCGGGGTTCTCAGGCACACGGAGAACCCCTGCCAAAGACCGAGACAGGGACCAGTAAGTGCTGTGACTGAGGGATGAGCCCAGTACTGACCTAGATGGCACTTGAGGAGAGGCAGAGGATCTTCTGGAGAAAAGTGATGTCTGAGCAGAGGTTGATAATGCACGATGAGTTAATTGAATGACAAAAGGGGGTAAGTAGTTCCAGCAATCAGTAGAGTTTGTGTTGTTTTTTTTCTTTAATTTTAGTCTGCAATGTTTCCTGCTCAGAATAAATTCACCCAGCAGGACATTGTTGCTGGGACTGTTGTGACAGTTCCATTTAATTCTCACAACAACCCCTCAAAACAAGCAGAGCTAATATTTTAAAACCTATTTTATACATAAAGAAACAGAAGTGAGTAGTTTGTGTACTATCATACACCTGAAAAAATGCCAAAGCTGGGATGGGAACAGAGCTACCCCTGTTCTGATTTCAATACCTGTGACTTGTATTTCTCCATGGCATGCTATCCCTTACGGAATGTATACCAACTTCAAAACACACGTTACCATCCAGTCTCCCCCTCCCATTAAGGATTCAAAGGGATTTATACATGCTAGGTTATCTTTGATGTCCACCCAAGCACTAAAATTCCACAGATCTGTGAAAAAGTTTAAACCTTGTTAAAGTAAGAATTAAGGTCACCACTAACAGATTCATTCATGCGACACTGCCCTTAGTTTTCAAGCATGTGTTTATTTTCAGGCGAAAGCCATGGTCGAATTGGGAAACACCAGCTGGAAAAAACATCAAAAATTAATGTTATGATTCAAATAAGAATGCAAAGATAAAAGGAAAAGGCCACCATGACTGAATATTGTGACATGACAGGATGTCATATGAATATTATTCAAATACCTGTAAATTTTTAAAAGGAAACTTGTAGAATGGGTTCTGGTTTTGGAATCATTTGCTGGAATTAAGACACAGCCTTTATTATTTTGACCTTTTTCAATCTGACGAATGAATAGTGTAGAAGACACACCCAGGTCTGTCTTTCAAAGAGCATTGGTATTTACATCAGGTGTGAATATTTTTAATTTGTGTCCACTTTTAATTTTTAATAATTTTATTTGTTTCAATAAAGTGATCTTAAGGTTGGGGGTGGGAGGAAGAAAGCAGGATAAGGCATATCATTCAGTATGCTTTCAACTAAAGTATCCTCCTCCTAACTTTGAAAATCACCAGCATTGACCCCTGGGCTGGATACGGGTCCTGCCCCTTCCGAGGCGCATAGTCCTGCGGTGGATGGATCCTGGAAGGAAATCAGTGTTCTGCTGGGTAGGCAGCATTGTTCGTTCTTGTTTTGCAGTGAGACCATTAAGAGAAGGAGAATACTGGAAGCAATTCAAGATATACTTTCTTCCTGAGCTCTTAGATTCACACATCATGTCTTACACAGTCTTTACGTGACTTCATAACCATCGGCACTTCAGACGTGGTACAATGTTCTAGTCAAATGAAATGATGGAAGGAAGATACTTTTGGCATCTTCAGTAGGTTAATTCTCTATTTTGTGGGACTATTTCATGCACTGCAGGCCATTTAACATCCCTGATCTTCCTTGTTTAAATTCCAGAGCTTCTCCCATCCCAATGACAGCTTAAAAATGCTTCTTCACACTTAGTCCCTCCTGTTTTGTCAAGAATGATAATTACCAGTGCCCTGCTTAGTTGTGAAACAGAAAGTTATGCTCATCCCTGAATTGCTACAAGGGAAGTATATATTTATCCATGAGTGCCAACTTTTTTCCATTAAAACCAACAAAGCACTGTGAGAGTTGGCTATGGAATTTGGAATACACCTGACTGACAATAGGGGCTGGGCTGAACAGAAGCAGTAGGATGGGGAAGCTACACCTGGCTGGCAGAACTAACAAATCTTGTTCTGGTTTATGGCGTGGGAGAATAGGTCCTAAACTCTGCCAGTTCTCTTTGTTTTCCTTTTCTGCAACTGTTCTGTCTCTTGAATTGAGCCCTGGGTTATACTGATGAAAGATTCTACTTTATGAAAATGAAATCATATTGTCTTTAAATATTTGAAATCTGGTCATGATTAGAGATAAGACATTTCTCTATGGCTCCAATGAATTGGACCAGGATAAGTGGGTAAAAGCTATAAGGAGATCATTTTCTAGCAGTTAGAGTTTTCTAAAGATGGAATGATAAGCCTTGGGTAAGAATGGGGGTGTAGGTTTGGCAACCTGTGTAAGACAGAGTTAAAGAATTTTGGACTAGATGATCTTTAAGGTGCTAGGGGCCTTCTGGCCCAGTGATTAAGTGGCTTAATGAAAAACTTGCTTTGGGGAACCAGTTCTCACTTCCCACTGCCTGGTCCGGTACTTCACAGTGGATTTCATCAGAGTTCTTCAGTCCGAATCCAAAAGATAATGCTAATTTATATCACCTTAAAGAACTAGTACAAAGATAGAAATAGACCCACAGACATAGAAAGCAAACTTAATGGTTACCAAAGCGGAAGGGGGGGGATAAATTAGGAGTTTGGGATAAACATATACACACTATTATATATAAAATAGATAACCAACAAGGGCCTACTGTATAGCACAGGGAACTCTACTCAATATTTTGTAATAACCTATAAGGGAAAAGAATCTGAAAAAGAATATATATATGTGTATATATGTGTGTGTGTGCATATATATATATATAAAACTGAATCACGGTGCTGCACACCTGAAACTAACACAACATTATAAATCAACTATACTTCAATAAAATAGTAAAATAAAGAACAAGGACATTGTAGTTGTCTACAAATTTTTTAGCTGTATAAAGAGAAAGGGGTGCTTAGAATGTCTTGCTCGCATTTAACTAGTGCTCAAGCAACTTTCACTACTACATGATAAATACATAACTGAATAATATGTTAAGAAAACTTTTCACAAATCAAATCCAAATTTGTTCAAATACTCTGTCTAGTGCAGACTTTGGGAACCCATCCAGAAGTCTTCTGAATCACATGCAGCTCCAAAGTGTCTGTCTTTTACAGTCTTCAGTAATTTTTGGCATCTCTGGTCAATTATTAAAAGCATCACTTCATATATTTGGAACACTCCAGTAAAAAGTTAGATATTTCACATTTCAATATATCTTTCTGTCCTACACACACATAGATGCGTAGATATATGTGATATTTCTTCTAAAATGATTAAGTGACTTTTTAGTGCTCCAGTTAGAAAAATATGACATAAAAATCATGCTTCTCTGGGATAGTTTTACTAACTACTTACAAATTGATTTATCCCTTTTCTGTTTAAGAGGAATAGATCTTAAATAATATTCTCTTTCCTAAGTACTCACACATCACAGAAGAAAAAAATAATAAGTGTTTTCAGGAAAAGTAGATGAGATTCATGTTACCAAGGCCAAGTATTTATTATTTAGTGAAACTGAGAAATATTTTTAGATACCAATTTACTTGATCAACACTTCAACTATAAAAAAATATATCTGGAAGTTTCATCTATTTCAAAAAATGGCATTTGTCAAAAAAGTTTCACCTTTAATAAAAATCTATTACATAATGCTTCAAAAATACTCCTACTGAATTCATCATTTAAAAAGAAATCAAAAATAAACCAGTCACAAAAAGACAAAAACTATATGATTCCACCTACATGAGGTACTAAGAGCAGTCATATTCATAGAGACAGAGACTAGAACGGTGGTTTCCAGGGGCTGGAGGAACAGGGGAATGAGGAGTTCTTGTTTAATGGATAGTTTCAGTCTCGCAAAATGAAAAGAGTTCTGGAGATTGATTGCACAACAATGTGAATGTACTCAACACTACTCAACTGTACACTTAAAAATGTTTAAAATGGTAAATATTATGTGTATTTTACCACAATTAATAATTTATAAATTTAAAAAAAGAAAGAAATCCATTTCTAACCCTGTCTGCTGAAAAGGTCTAGAAGCCAAGCCATCCCCAGTCAGGGCACAGCTGACACACAGATCTTGCTTTCTAAATGCCACTTCCAGCTAAAAGAAGAGAGGCTGAATCCAGGGAAAGTGATAAGTTGAATCTGAAACATATTATTAAGCAAGGTAGGGCTCAAAAACTGATAAGAACATAACAGAAGGACATAGGAGCCAGCCTAACAGGGTTCCCAGTGCCCAAACTTTAAATAATTTTTTAGCACCAACATGAATCATGAAAGCCATGGATTATAGCACATCAAATAAAAAAAATCCATGACTTCATACCAATACCAAAACAAACAACAAATTAATGAAGAGACTATGTTCTTTAAAGTAGAAAGCGAACTAACAAATGTACAGGGAATAATAGAGCTAGAATGTTACTTTTTTTGCAATCTTTAAACCAACAACTGGTTCAGGCAAGAACCATCACTGGATGCTAAAATCATTGGTTGCAACTTTGTGTGGAACAGATTATTTGCACAATCTTAAAATATCTCCCCACAGACAATATATTAATTGCAAAGGGAGCAAATTATAATTTCATAATGGAAAAATCTGGAAGATACCACCCTAACCTAATGATCATATATCATTAATAAAAAAACATAATGGAAAAGAATCTGAAAAAGAATATATATATTGTATATATGTAAAACTGAATCACTTTGCTGTACACCAGAAACTAACACATTTTTTTCATAATGAAGAGCATACAGTTTTATTTCATTTAGTTTTACTTAAGAAAAACTGTTCCCATCACCAGAATAATTTTTATTATGATTTTTAATAGATATTTATAAATCAACTATACTTCAATAAAAAATAAATAAAATAAATCTTGAAAGAATAATAATATGACAAGCTGACATTAGGTACTTCCTGTATAATGCAGTGAGGACACAGCACCATTTACATAGTAGTACCGCTGCAAAGGATGCATAACCTGAATAAAAATGCAGGTCAGACAATCCCAAATTGAGGGATATTCTGGAAAATCACTGGCCTGTCTTCTCCTGAAATGTCAGTCATAAATGACCAAAAAAAAGCAGAAAATATTCCACATTAAAGGAGATATGGCATGCTACAAATGATAATACTGGCACAGTGGCAAATTTTGAATAAGGCTATATTTAGATAATACAATGATTTTAACTTTTCTTAATTTGATTATACTTATTTTTTTAGAACTATCGTTGACTTTAGGGGGAAGTACAGAATGAAGACTGAGCTTTAAAATATTGATAAAGCTTCAAATTGTTTTATTAATTCAATGCACAAGTTCTATTTTGAATAATTGTAGGGAAATGACTTTTGTTCTGAAAATTTTCCCCAGCTTTACTGAGATATGATTGACAAATAAAAATTATACAGATTTAAAATAAAATGATTATATACATATATATACATTGTGAAATAATTATATAATCAAGATAATTAACATATCCATCACCTCACATAGTTACCATTATCTTTTGTGGTGAGAACATTTGAGACATACTCTCAGCAAATTTCACGTCAGAACAATACATTCCGTTTTGAAATTTTTTTAAAAATTAAGATATCTAACAGGAAAAAATACAAGAAAATAACAGAATTAAACGTTCTCTTTCTCTCTTTCTTTCTTTCGTCAGTTTACATCATTGTTTCTCAAATGGCGATTATGGTTATGTAAAGAATTCCTTGTTCTGGGAATTTCCTGGTGGTCCAGTGATTAGGACTCCGTGCTCTCACTGTTGAGGGCCTGGCTGTGCACAGCACGGCCAAAAAAAAAAAAACAAGAACTCCTTGTTCTTAGGAGGCCAAGAAAATAAGTAAACATAAAACATATACATGCATACATATTGAGAGAAGAGAGAAAGAAAATGGGCGAAATGTTAACAAATGGTGAATTTACAATGAAGGGTATGCACGAATTCATTGTTCTGTTCTTGCAAGGTTTGAAATTTTTTCAAAATAAGAAGTTTAAAAGTCTAAAATCTGATAACAAAGTCACAAGACTTGATACAAGGCTCAAGCTGCTCATTTCTAAAATACGACTTCAAAATCAGTACAACTTTAGGTGGACTTTCTAAGAGCACTTTAAGAATATGATCACCGCTTCTTGTTACTTTTTAATTATTAAAAGTTTATCTTGAAAAAATAACTATAACTTTATTATTTAAAGCAAATACTATATAATCTTTAGGCTGTCCTTCTGTATAAAATTCAAATTTTATAGTTCCGGTTTTGTGGAACCCCAGTTATACCTGTAATGTGAGCTAACTAACTAGTGGTTTTCGACTATATTCATGTTGTTATATTTCAGGAAATATGACAGAAACAAAAGTATATCTAAATAAAGATAAAGAGATACTACAGATTCCATAGTGTTCTGAAAACTTAACTCCAAAGGGCATTCTATATAATAACTACATGTGATGTTATACGTGCCAAAAGAAAATTCAAATAATCACCCAACTCCTTCAAAAAGACCAAGCACTGGGAATCACAAATTTAGTTCAGTGTTCTGCCCAGGGTATGCCCTCCACATGTGTGCACCAGGGCTTCTCCACCTCAGTGCTGTGGATGTTTTGGGCCAGATAATTCTTTGCTGTGGAGGACTGTTTTATATGCTATAAGATGTTTAGCTGCATCCCTGGCCTCCACCCACTAGATGCCAGTAGCACATACCCTCCACCCTTCCTAGTTATGACAACCAAACACATCTCCAGGCATTGCCAAGTGTCCTCTGGGAAGGAAGACAAAAAAAATCACTCTATTTGAGAGCTAATGATATAGACTGACTACAAAAAAAGAAAAGAAAGACAAGTGTTTGTTTGCTAATTCTTGACGATTTTCTTGGTTTTACCTAGAAAAATCCTGATTTTTTAAAATTTCAAAACACAATGTACTGCAGACTTGAAATTTGCCAAGAGAGTATATCTCAAGTGTTCTCACCACAAAAGAAAAAAAAGTAGTAACTATGTGAGGCGATGGTATGTTTTGTTTTGTTTTGTTCACGGTTCTTTTTTTTTAACATCTTTATTGGAGTATAATTGCTTTACAATGTTGTGTTAGTTTCTGCTGTATAACAAAGTGAATCAGCTATATTAATACATATATCCCCATATCCCCTCCCTCTTGCATCTCCCTCCCACCCTCCCTATTGCACCCCTCTAGGTGGTCACGAAGCACCGAGCTGATCTCCCTGCTATGCGGCTGCTTCCCACTAGCTAGAGGTGATGGTATGTTAATTAGCTTGACTGTGTAATCATTTCATAATGTGTATGCATATCAAAACATCACCTTAAATATATATCATTGTACACCTTTAAATATATACATTTATCACTTTAAATGTATATATATTTGTCACAGTTTTTGTTTATCAACCATACCTCAATAAATCTGGGGGAAATTTTTCAGAACGAAAGTCAGATTTCTACAATTATTCAAAGTAGAATTTGTACATTGAAGTAAATGAAAACAATTTGAAGCTTTACAATCTTCCTAAAGCCCAGCCCTCATTCCATACTTCCCCTAATCAAAATTCAACAATAATTTCTACCAAAATAAGTTTAAAATCCTAGTCTTGTATTTGAGACTCAACACAATTTCATACCAACCTAACTCTCTAGGCTTATCCTGAAAAGCACCTGCTTGATCAAATCATCCTAGAAGGGGCACTCAGATGCCATATTCAATCCCAAATCCCCAAACCAGTAACTTTGCAGCGTGAAATTGTACTTCTTCTCCTCTGGGTGGTGTAGGTAGCCCTGCAATTCCAGCAAGGGATAAAAATAATTACAGAGATGGTGAAGAAATTAATCACATAGTATTAATTTGGAGAGGTGGAATAAGTACTGGTATTCATAAGTTTTGTAACCATTGTATTACTTTGTGTATATCTCACTATTTAAAGATTTTTTAAAAAATACCAAACATGATCTGATACACCTAGTATGTGAAAATTTTAAGTTTGGTTTACAATATTTATTAGATACTTATAAACCTACTGTAAATTTATATTTATAAGATAGCTTGTGCTTTTTAAATGTATATCTTGCACATGGAAATTGTAGCATGTGCTATTTAGAAAGGGATATCTCATTTGGGAAATGGGACTGAAAGATTCCCTTTCCTAGATAATAGAAATGGAAATATTTGCTCTAAAGTGGAAGACATTCTTTAATTTGGGCTTAGTCTACTGTAGAGTTTCTCATAATTGAAATGTGTAGAGCAAACTCTATTCCTTACTTTTTCCACATAAAAAGTAAAGAAACTTCATAAAGTAGATGGGTAATAAAATTAGAATTAATGCACTCCGAGCAAAACATTTTATTTTACTTGCATTGGAGCACTAATTTCATTTCCAAAGTTCCAATTATTGAGAATAATTCACAATATTTCCCACTCTGATATCATTCACAAGCTCTGGGAACTAAAGAAGACAAATATAAATCTGACAAAGACTCTTTCCTAGAACTTGAAAAGCATACATTCAGTACAATGAAAAGAGACATAAGGGACTTTCCTGGTGGCACAGTGGTTAAGAATCCGCCTGCCAATGCAGGGGACACAGGTTCGAGCCCTGGTCCGGGAAGATCCCACATGCCACGGAGCAACTAAGCCCTTGCACCACAACTACTGAGCCCACGAGCCACAACCACTGAAGCCCACGTGCCTAGAGCCCGTGCTCTGCAACTAGAAAAGCCACGGTAATGATAAGCCTGTGAACCGCAATGAAGAGCAGCCCTAGCCCTTGCCGCAACTAGAGAAAGCTGGAGCACAGCAACGAAGACCCAATGCAGCAAAAAATAAATAAATAAATTTATTTTTAAAAAAAAAACAGAATCATGTTATTAAAAAAAAAGAGACACAGCTGGAGAAGAATGAGATATGATTTCTCCCTTAATTATTCTGATATAACTGACTTTCCTCATTTGGAAAGTGCATAATGGTCAGTACCCTAATGTACAATGACTTGCATATTATGGAAATTGCTCTTCATAAAAAATTTAAATAATCAAATATAGAATTTGGAAAATATGCACTTGATTATGTTTGCCTTGATAACAGCCTATGCACCTTTTTTCTCCTTAATGCATGGAACTAAGAGGCACATGATTTGTCTCCAGAAGCAACATCTAGAAGCAGTATGATTTATCGTAATTACTATAGGATTGTAACCATCCTTCAAAAGGCAAGTATTCTATTTCAAATGCTCATCTTATGACCCTGGTTGAATAGTTCTATATTCGGTTGTAATATTAGGGAGTCTACATGGCATAAGAAGGGCCATCTCTGCAGGTGTGAGCTCACTAACCTCTTCAATCATCTACAACATCTCACAATCCTATACAAGGCAAAATGAACACTTAGGGCAAACTTGGAGGAGAAAATGAATAACAAGGAGAAGCATAAGAGAAGGGCAGAGTCAGAAAAGGAAAGGGGAAGTCCCACGCATGTTTTGTGGATTATTTTATGGTAACACCTGGAAGAATCCACTGCTTCAGGGCATCTCTGCCCAGCCACGGTCCCCACCCACCACGTCACTTTGATACTACCCATTAATGCATTTTATTGAGCACTTCGTTTTAGATAATATTCCTGCAGGTACCAACTATAAAGGAAACAAACCCTCATCTAAGCCTCTCTGTTACACCACTTCCCTTAGGATGTCAGTCGGTGAGCCAAACACTATCGTTATCTAAACATTTCCAATCTTCTATGGAAAACATAACCTCCCTTATTCATACCTGATTCCAACTTCTGCTCATATCCTGAATGTAAGGTACATCCATAGATTTCCAATATCCTCTTTATAATTCCAGCTTACAGAAGCCTTAATGGAAATGAAGACTAACTGTTGCCCTGTCACATTCCTATTACCTTAAAAACCCAGAAACCCACCTAGTCTGCTAAGTAGACACTAGTTGATTGGTGGTAGGTAGAAGGAAAAAAGCACAGTAGAGTCAGTGGATTGGCAAGTCCAAATAAAAGTCACAGGGAAGAATATGGAAAGCATTTGAGCCAAGAATTTTGGAGATGGAAACACCAAATGACGATACTAGATTCAAAAACAAAGTCAGAAATACACATAAGACCACAGCAGATGTCTCCAGAGCACCCTAAGGTTGACTGTGAAAGGCAATGGCGGCTAACTCACATCAGTTCTGCGTGCCATGTGTTGTCACTCATGCAGATCTCACAGGTGTCTTTACTTAGGTAGAATTCACCATAAAAAAATTGTTTGGTATTCTGATATTATTCATTCTCCTCACATTTCTTGCTCATGAAAGTCAACCTTCTATGATTGTTATTTCAAAAAGCTAAAGTTCTTGCCTCCCAGATTCATTGCTGGAAATTATAAGGCTAGTCTCTTCTCCTTCAGCATATCACCCAAAACCAACTAGGAGAATGAAGAACAGAGAGTTAAGCTCCACTTTTAATAAAATTCAGAGACTTTTATAATTCCAAAACATGGTACATGAGAATGGGCTGCCAAATACATTGAAAGTCAGAGGTATGGGAAGACACCCAGCGACGAAGTATTTAGCTAAAGATCTCAAACAAGGCTGTCAGAGCACAGGTCTCCAGGGCCAGTAGGACAACCTGAGACGGTGTGAAACCTGTGTCCAAGAGAAACAGGGAAGGTAGGGGTAAACCAGGAATTAGTCACATTTTTAGGAAGCTTTCAAAAAGCAAGGCAGAGTAGAGCACATTATGGACAGTGTTGTCCATAAGAAATGGATTAGACAAAACTGTGACTAGAACACTGGAGAGAACCAAGAAATCCATTCTCTAGCATCTCCCTCATTCTCCCTCTTTAGTGAAGTCCTGGTTTATGTCTCCTCTGTTTGGGAGAACAGCCAACTGTCTAGAATCTCCTGGTCTCAGAGATTTGAGAAGGGACCTATTGGCCCATATTTGCCCAATCAGCTGTGAAAGCAAAGACATGTTGTGTGAACTTGGCTGTTCCCACTATCACTTGAATGGGGGCTGGGTGTTGGCAGGGAAAAGGGGGCAAAGGGCAAGGGTTACCAAAGAAAGGGAAGTACTGTGAGCTGGGCAGTCAACCACGGGGATGTGCACCACAAGTCCACACACATATGTAGCTTTTTCTGCTTCTCCAACTTCCTCTTTTTCTCTCCCCACCCCTTGCTTCTACTGACACCCACTTACTTCAAGACTCTCATACTTGCCACACTCTCTGACCCATCATACACGCCTTAAGTAAAATGCTTTATGTTGGGTGGGGATGAATTTACCTGTCTCAGACCTCTTTTACCAAGGGTCCTGCCTCACTTTCTGCACCTAGAAGCAACTTGTTTGGCTATAACAACACAGTAAGTTAATACACGGTCCTTCTGGGATGACCTTTCAGAGGACTTTCTGGATATAATACTTTATTTCTCTATTCCATTAACAAGTATTTAAGGTACACAGTTTTCTACACCCCTCAAATCGTGCCATGTGGAAAAAGTGACATCAGCAAGCGAGTTTGACAAAGAATTCATAAGGATACTTGTAGGGCCAAAATGTTATAAATTTTAAATTATATATGTATAAATAATTTTTACTGAAAATATCTATCATAGTGCTATATAAATTCCATTATTAAAGTGAAAGAATAAGACTTCAAAGTAGTAAAACATGTATTATTAAGTTAACTACAGAAAAAATGGTTTCCATAGAAAAAGAAACTAAAACAATACAAATCGCACAGAGGAAAGAGTTTGAGCAAATCAAAGCCAGATGACGAGAGCTAAATACTGAAGAAAGAAGGAATGGCACACAGATGGTTCAGAGCAGAACAGAATTAGCAAAACAAAATTCAGGAACACAGAGACCAAATTTATCCTGCTCCCAAATTTTCAGGAAAGCTAACTAGTTGGAAAGATGTCCATCCTGAACTGCAAACCAGCCAACTAGGGCACTGATATAACTCAGTGGCAAAGAATGTGGGCACTAGAGTCATAGTGTTGGCTTTGAAGAAGCTGTATAACATTGGGAAATTACACAGTAACCCTAAATTCATCTTTAAACCCAGGACAATAGTAGTACATTTGATTGCTGTGTGGATTAAGAGGTAATACGTGTAAAGCACTTGCTTTACCTTTAGTTAAGTACTAAATAATATTTCAATAAACATTAGCTGTATTACTTGAAAATAGTATTAATTAGTCAAATTTAGGAAATGACACTCCAGTTCACATTATTCTTGAGTACGTACCAGGGTGATCTTTTCATTAAACTCCAGTTTTTACTATGGATTGCTCTCCCAAACAAGAGTAACTTCCATGTATGTGATCACACCAGAACCTAAGGGATTGTGAATAAAATCTGGGTCCGTAGGGCTCTGTGGAAGTCAGGTGAATGCTAGCAGGGGGCAGGGTGGTGTAGAAGTTAGGAGCCCACGCTCTGGAACCAGCTTGCTAGAATGTGAGCTAGGCTCTCCACCTACTATAATGTGATGTATACTAAACCCTATTTTGTCAGGGTCTTCATCTGTAGAGTGCACCTATCTTACAAGGCATATGGAAGGATTACCTGCCGTAAAACATAGGCGAGTAATCGATGTTAACTGCTGCTCGGGGACACGGGCTGCCCCAGGCAGCTCCCTGCTGGAGCGAGGCCAGGAACATGGACAGTGCCACACAATGGTTTGTCTTTTCACAAGAACACGTGACGTCAATAATCTGTGATTACTAAGTAATCGTCATCAACATCTTGGCGTCTCTTTCCCAGGAGATAAAGTGCACTGGGGAGGAGAACATGGAATGTCTAGATATTTCTGTTCAATGCCTCTTTGTTTGGAACTGAGATGACATCCTTTGTTCACATCTGACTAACAATAAAGAGGACTTTGCCCTTCAGTGTACCATACAAAGAGAAAGGGTAACGATTTGATGTCTCACACACACACACACACACACACACACACACACACTCACACACACACACTCTGAAGCACTCACCTTGTCACACCCTCGGGCTTGGCTGTGGCGCTAGCAGGAGAATCTTTCTATGTCTGGTCCTTCACCCAATGACCCACACAGCTCAGGGTCCCAAAGTCCTTGAAAATATTCCTCTTTCCACACAGGGCTGCAGACTACACAGTTAATGTCTTATACTGTTTAGCACTGTCTTGGGTAGAAAATAAAGAGCTAGTAGAAACCTTTAGTGACTTGTCTCTGTTTCCCAGTATCCTGCAACTTCTGTCTCATTGAAGAGGAACACTTGGCCAAGAAAATGGGATCCTCCCTACTTGGGTCAGTGTCAAAACAACTTGGACTCAGGAAACTGTAGTTTTAGCCCTCACACCGAATTCAACGCTGTGACTTTGGGGGCATCATTTAATCTCTCAGAACCAATTTTTGGTTTCCTCACCTGAAAACAGTTGGGTGAGGCAGTCAGCTCTGAGTTGATAGTAAGTAAAGATAAATCACCTACATGATCTTCTCGGCCTAATAATTGAGAGATTTGAGAGAACTTTGTCAAGGGCGAAGCTTTGAGGGTAGCTCTCTGCAGCATTTTGTGTGGGAAGAAAACCCCACCGTCCCCTCTTTCCTCATGTCCTATTCTGAGTGAGAGAACTCCATCAGCCTTCTCAGTGGCAACGAACAAGGACTCTGGTGCGGAGGGAGGGCTAGTCCTGTGACCCTGACATTCAAATTCCTGCTTTCAGTGTCTCATCTATGAAGGTTACCACTTCCACACGGCCTCACAGGGAGGCATGGCTCTCACCTGAAGGTTTAACTCTTCCTTAAATTCCCTTCAACTGAAATAAGGCCAAAACGTTTATAAACCACTAATATCTAAGAGAGAACAGGAGGAGAATAAATGGGCAACTAGATACTCTAGTTTATGTGGTATAATTCACACATCTTCAGCCCCCTCCCTGCCTCCCAGCCTTCCCCTCAAGCATGTCCAAACACCCCCAAGTCCAGCCCAGGAAAACACTACCCAAAGAAAGGCAGGAGCCCCCTCCTGCACCTCCTGATTTCTGTCTTGCTGTCTGAGGACCCACAACTTGCCCAGATTACGGCCCAGGGGATGACTGCCACCTTTGAGGAGACGCAACCCTCCTCTAGGACTTTCCTCACCAGGAAAATTTTCTCAGAGACAAGCATGCACTTTAGGGAAAGGAAGAAGAGAGGGGGTGGTCCCCGTAGAGGGAAGGTCCCTCCATTACCATATCAGACCCAGTAATGCACTTCCCTATTAGACAATCCTCCCAGACGAGGATTCTCATAAGACATTTTTATACAGATAAGCTAGTCCAGAACAAAGAAGAGTATGGTGGGGTCTGGTGCTCTAAGCAAAGACAGGCTTTGAGAAGCCGACCAGGCAACCAAACCTCCACTAGCAAGTCCATTTTGCTGTCTTTTCAGTTATATTTGTTCTTCTCCAGCGGTGATTATAAAAGAAGAAACATTTAAAGGAAAAAACATACTTCAAGCACAAAGCAAAACTAGGCAGGAAAAGATCGTAATAAATATACGTTAGAGGATTAATGGAGACCCTTTCATTCCATTAGGAGATTAAAATTCCACAGATTCTAGGTCAAGCTTTACTTATGGTAACAGTATCTCTTTCTGAACTGTCAAAAGACTAATGAGCTCTCAGGTTTTGAAAATCAGGATTTACTTTTATAAAATCAAAACGGAGCTCCCAGTCTGGATATGCTTTTCACTCTAAAAACAAAAAATTTTTCTCCATAAATTATGTACATACCAAAATAAGCATCCTTCTATGGTAATAGAAGTAAAAAAACATTTTAATACCTTTATTATCTGTTTGCACAGAAAGGAAAGAAAGCTCTCAGATCTCATTTCATTTTCTGTACATAAAAAGAATTTTTTAATTGGGCAGCAATTTGGGGGAGGTTTCCCTTTGCTCCGATCCTCTTCTGCCCCCTAGTGGCAGCATATTTTATGTAAATTTTTTCCAGCTTTATGGAGGCACTGATAAATACAAACTGCGTGTATTTGAGGCAGCGGTCCCCAAACTTTTGGGCACCAGGGACAGGTTTCGTGGAACACAATTTTTCCGCGGGTGGGATGGTCCAGGAGGAGTGGCGGATGAAGCTTCACTCCCTCACCTGCTGTTCATCTCCCGCTGTGTGGCCCGGTTCCTAACAGGTCACGGACCGGTACCGGTCCTCGGCCCCAGGGGTTGGGGACCCCTGATTTAAGGTGTGCATTCTGATGATTTGATATATGTATACATTGTGAAGTAATTACCATAGCCAACTTATTATAGCTACCTTCTTTTTTTGGGGGTGGTGGGAACACAAGATCTACTGTCTTAGCAAACATCAAGTATACAGTACAATATTAACTATAGTCACCATGCTGTATATTAGATTCCCAGAAATTATTTATCTTACAACTGAAAGGTTGTACCCTTTGACTAACATCTCCCCATTTTCCCAACCCCCAGCCCCTGGAAACCACTGTTCCACTCTCTGGTGCTATGAGTTTTGGGGGGACTTTTTGTTTTTGTTTTGTTTTGTTTTTTGCCTTTAGGAATATTTGGTGGTTATATTTCCACCATTAGAGTAACCCTACTGTATTTTATGCCTATTATAAACCTTACAATCAACTTGATAAACACATTTGACTGTGTGATAAACTGCATGGTTATTTCAGAATTTAAATACTGTGTTTTAACCTACAACAGCTCTACCCAAAATACTTTCCCTGGAAAACCACCAGAGAGAAATATTCTATGAAAAGGACATTAATGTGCTGGTCTAAAAGTTTGGAAAGTGGAGAATATCATGTCCTCCTTCTAGAATTTAAAATATGCATTACCATGTTAAAGATCTATTCCACAGTAGTGACGGTTTTTGTGATTTTCTAAACTTTGCCATTGAACACTTTTTTCACATTAGACCTGCTGGCGTTCTGTAAATTCACCTTGGGAAGTGTTGGCATGTAGGCATTGTTCCCAACCCATTGTTTTCTCCTGAGAATGGCTAAAAATTTCCTTCCTTGTTATTCTTCTTCCTTTATCACATTTATTATTCCCCATCATACTGACTTCAGTTATTTCATCTGATTATATCAGGTTGGCAAGGTGATGTACACTCCAACCTAAGACTCCAGCAGGCTCTCAAAACCAAATCTTGGGACCCTGTTCAGCCGTAAGAGGGAATGAACATTGATACACGTGACAACTTGGATGGTCTGAAGGGCATTATGCTGAATGGAAAAAAGAAACCTCAAAAGGCCACATACGGTATGATTCCATTTGTATTACACTCTCAAGGTGACAATTATAGAGATAGTTGCCAGGAATTAAGGGAAGAGAAAAAAGCTGTCACAGTAAAGCAGTGGGGAGAGTTCCTTCGTGGTGATGAAAGGGACTTGTATTTTGATTACAATAGTGTTTATTCAGTTCTACAGGTCTTAGTCCCTTTGGGCTGCTCTAACGAAATACCACTGATTGGGTGGCTTATAAACAGCAAACATTTATTTTTCATAGTTCTGGAGGCTGGGAAGTCCGAGATCAAGGCACCCGTAGATTTGGTGGCTGGTAAGAGCCTGCTTCCTGGTTCATAGATGGCAGGTTTTTCTCTGTAACTTCACAGGGGGGATGAGGGTAAGGGAGCTCTCTCGGACTTCTGAGATAAGGGCACTAATCCCATTCGTAAGGGCTCTGTCCTCCAGTCTAATCACCTCCCACAGGTACCACCTCCAAATACCTTGGGGGTTAGGTTTCATCACAGGAATCCTGCGGGGACAAATTCAGACCATATACGTGCGATAAGATGTCCTAGATTTATACACAAAGACATATAACAAAATGAATGCATGTGAAACGATCATGAAAACAAAGTCTGTACCCTAGTTAATTGTGTCGTTCCCATCAGCATCCTGGCTTCCAAAGTGCACTACAGTCACTTAAGATGTTACCGCAGGGGAAGCAAGGGGAGGGGCATATAGGACCTCTGTGTACTATTTTACAACTTCTTGAGAGTCTATCATTATTTCAAAATTAAAAGGTTTTTTTCATCAAATCCTATGGTCCACACCAAGGAGTTTGCTATATGAATTCTGTAGGAGAGCAGAATATGACACCCCAAAATATGTCTCTTTGGCATATTAATTATTTTAAGCTGGTTATTTTCTAAGAAACAGTAAACATGGAGAAGACCCTGATAACGGAGTATAAGTTACCCTTTTGTAAGAAACGTTTACATTTATTTGTAAGGGTATCATCCTCTATACCAGAAAGAGGTGGATGACCAAATCTCTAGAAATGCTTATCAATGGAGAAAGCAACTGACTTAAATCTGCATAACAACTTTACCCTTGTTTACTGTGCTTTTCCTGGTCACCTCCCATAGCTGTCCCCACCTTCAACATCCTCTTTTTTTTTTTTTTTTTTTTTTTTTGCAGTACGCGGGCCTCTCACCGTTGTGGCTTCTCCCGTTGCGGAGCACAGGCTCTGGACGTGCAGGCTCAGCGGCCATGGCTCACGGGCCCAGCCGCTCCGCGGCATGTGGGATCTTCCCGGACCGGGGCACGAACCCACGTCTCCTGCATCGGAAGGCGGACTCTCAACCCCTGCGCCACCAGGGAAGCCCTCAACATCCTCTTTTGTCTCTAGCTGAGGTTGGTATTTAAGGTGAGGGTTTCAGCAATTTTGGTGAGTTAGTGAGTTTTCCTGGGTCTCTCCCATGTACACATGCCATTAAGCTTTTGTTTCACTTTCTCCTATTAATCTGTTTCATGTCAATATAATTCTTAGACCAGACAGAAGAACCTAGAATGGTAGAGGGAAATTTCTTCCTCTCCAGCAATTCCTTTGGAGTTTTCTAAGTTCCTCTAGATTACAAACAAAAGCAAAAGCAAGAGCAGAGCATTGTATAGGAAAAATTAGGTAATGTTTTGTTATTCTTTGCATTGGCAGATTAGTTGAGGGTCATAACTATATGTTGTTTCTCTTCACTGAGAATTCAATGAGATAAAATGACCCAACTGGAATACTTGACAAACACACACACACACACACACACACACACACACACACTTTCTCTTTCTCCAGTCTTTCTTCTTTGTCTCAATAAATGCCTCTGCTTCATCTCACAGATTGTTTTAATTTTTATTTTTTTATTGAAGTACAGTTGATTTACAATGTTTCAGGTGTACAACAAAGTGATTCAGATATATATATATGTAATATATATATATTTTTTTTCAGATTCTTTTCTGTTGTAGGTTATTACAAGATATTGAATAAATTTCCCTGTGCTATACAGTAGCTCCTTGTTGTTTATCTATTTTGTATATAGTCGTGTGTATCTGTTAATCCCAAACTCCTAACTTACCTCCTCCATCCTAGTTTTTGACTCATCTTTTCCTCACTTCCCACATTTAATCTATTCTGAAGTCTTCCTGATACTGTCTCCAAAATACCTCAAGTCTGCATTTTAAAAATATACTGAGGGAGGGCTTCCCTGGTGACGCAGTGGTTGAGAGTCCGCCTGCCGATGCAGGGGAACGGGTTCGTGCCCCGGTCCGGGAAGATCCCACATGCCGCGGAGTGGCTGGGCCCGTGAGCCATGGCCGCTGAGCCTGCGTGTCCGGAGCCTGTGCTCCGCAACGGGAAAGGCCACAGCAGTGAGAGGCCCGCGTACCGCAAAAACAACAAAAAAAGGACATCTATAGATGGAACAATTCCCACAGAGCACCTGCTGAACACTAGCAGAGGACCTCAGACACCTAAATGGACAAGAAAGATTTCCACATAACTGGGTCGAATGAAAGAAAGAAGAAGGGAAAAGGAAGAGGAGAGGAAGCGGGACAGGACCTGCACCCCCAGCGGGGAGCTGAAGGTGAGGAGAGGTTTCCGCATGTGGGGAAGCCCCCTCACCAGTGGGGAAATCAGCTGGGACAGAAGGGGAGTTTCAGGGGCTCACAGGAGACCTCAGCAAACAGTCTGTGGCAGGCAGGGCAGAGCTGAAATCTCTCCTCACGGCTGGCAAGCCTCAGAGTTACACCTCCACTGAAAGCTTCCTAAATTCAGCACCTGCAAAACATCTGAAAGGACAAGTGCTCCTTTAGCTGGGACGGGTCTGGCTTTAACAGCTGTGGGCTTTGTGGGCACGTACACATGGGGGTGGGGCCAGGCCAGAGTCTGAGCTGCCTCCACAGCTCCCACAGCAGGTCCACGTGCATGACTGCTGCAGTCCTGGGACGTGATCTCAGTGGATCTGCACTGGTGGCCTGGTGAAAACAATACCTGAGAGTCACCAGCGCCAATTGCCAGTGTACCCACAGTTAAGGTGGGACCAAGAGCAGAGCCAACAACAGTGTACTTTGTGAGCCCACACAACGGGTGAAAGGGAACACAACAGAGCACATTCACAGCTGAACATCTCCAGAGGAAGAATACTCAGTGGCTTCTCTCCCAGTGGGAAGGCCCCAGTCCCACATACCTCACATCAGAGACCAGAAACACAGCTAAGAAACAGATCTGGAGGCCTCTGCTCCAACAACTAGGGAGCAGACCCTGCCCCTCACAGAGCAGTGACAACCACAAAGCAAAGGGGAAGCCCTGCTCAATATCCAGGCAGGCTCTGATCACCACAACAGCAATCAAACCCCCTATCAAGAAGATAATGCCACGAGCCTCTGGACCAACCTCACCCAGCAGGGGGCAGACACCAGAAGCAAGAGGAACTATGATCCTGCAGCCTATGGAAAGGAGACCACAAACACAGTAAGTTAGACAAAATGAGGCAACAAAGAAATATGTTGCAGACAAAGGAGCAAGATAAAAACTTACAAAAACAACTAAATGAAGAGGAGATAGGCAACCTAACTGAAAAAGAATTTGGAGTAATGATAGTAAAGATGATCCAAGATCTTGGAAAAAGAATGGAGGCACAGATTGAGAAGGTAAAAGAAATGTTAAACAAAGATCTAGAAGAACTAAAGAACAAAAAAACACAGATGAACAATACAATAACTGAAATGAAAAATACACTACAAGGAATCAATAGCAGAATAACTGAGAGAGAAGAACAGATAAGTAACCTAGAAGACAGAATGGTGGAATTCACTGCCACAGGACGGAATAAAGAAAAAAGAATGAAAAGAAATGAGGGCAGTCTTGGAGACTTCTGGAACAACATGAAATGCACCAACATTCCAATTATAGGGTTCCCAGAAGAAGAAGAAGAAGAAGAAGAGAAAGGGCCTGAGAAAATATTTGAAGAGATTATAGTCGAAAACTTCCCTAACATGAAAAGGAAATAGTCACCCAAGTCCAGGAAGTGCAGAGAGTCCCATAGAGGATAAACCCAAGGAGGAACATGCTGAGACACATATTAATCAAACTAACAAAAATTAATTACAAAGAAAATTATTAAAAGCAACAAGGGGAAAGCAACAAATAATATACAAGGGATTTCCCATAAGGTTATCAGCTGATTTTTCAGCAGAAACTCTGCAGGCCAGAAGGGAGTGGCATAATATATTTAAAATGATGAAAGGGAAAAACCTACAACCAAGAATACTCTACCCAGTGAGACTCTCATTCAGACACACATTCAGAGAAATCAAAATCTTTACAGACAAGCAAAAGATAAGAAAATTCAGCACCACCAGAACACCATTGCAACAAATGCTAAAGGAACTTCTCTAGGCAGGGGGGAAAAAAAGAGGCCACAACTAGAAACAAGAAAATCACTAATGGGAATGCTCGCTGGTAAAGGCAAACATACAGTAAAAGCAGGAAATATGATATCAAATATGATATCAAAACCAGCAACTGTGAAAAGAGGAGAGTACAAATGCAGTAAATGTGAATTACATTTGAAATTAAGAGACCAGCAACTTAAAACAAGCTTGTATATATATATAGACTGCTTTATCAAAATCTCATGGGAACTGCAAACCAAAAAACTACAGTAGCTACACACACAGAAAATGCAAGCCAAACACAACACTAAAGATGGTCATCAAAGCACAAGAGGAGAGAACAAAAGAGGAAGGGAAGAAAAAAGAGCTACAAAAAAAAAAAAAAACAATTAAGAAAATGGCAAAATGAACTTACATATTGATAATTACCTTAAATGTAAATGGACTAAATACTCCAATCAAAAGACACAGACTAGGGGCTTCCCTGGTGGCGCAGTGGTTGAGAGTCCACCTGCCGATGCAGGGGACACGGGTTCGTGCCCTGGTCCGGGAAGATCCCACATGCCGCGAAGCGGCTGGGCCCATGAGCCATGGCTGCTGAGCCTGCGTGTCCAGAGCCTGTGCTCCACAGCGGGAGAGGCCACAACAGTGAGAGGCCCGCGAACAAAAAAAAAAAAAAAAAAAAAAAAAACACAGACTGGCTGAATGGATATAAAAACAAGACATATATAAATGCTGTCCACAAGAGACCCACATCAGACCTAGGGACACATATAGACTGAAAGTGAGGGGATGGAAAAAGATATTCCATGCAAATGGAAATCAAAAGAAAGCTGGAGTAACAATACTCATATCAGACAAAATAGACTGTAAAATAAAGATTGTTAAAAGAGACAAGGAAGGACACTACATACTGATCATGGGATGAATCCAAGAAGAAGATATAACAATTGTAAATATATATGCAACCAACATAGGAGCACCTCAATATATAAGGCAAATGCTAACAGTCATAAAAGGGGAAATCAACATTAACACAATAAGAGTAGGGGACTTTAACACCCCACTTACACCAATGGACAGATCATCCAAACAGAAAATTAATAAGGAAACACAAGCCTTAAATGACACACTAGACCAGATGGACTTAATTGATATCTATAGGACATTCCATCCAAAAGCAGCAGAATACACTTTCTTCTCAAGTGCACATGGAACATCCTCCTGGACAGATCACATCTTGAGTCACAAATCAAGCCTTGGTAAATTTAAGAAAATTGAAATCATATCAAGCAACTTTTCCAACAACAACACTATGAGATAAGAAGTCAATTACAGAAAAAAACTGTAAAAAACACATACACGTGGAGGTTAAACAATATGTTACTAAATAACCAATGGATCACTAAAGAACGCAGAGAGGAAATCATAAAATACCTAGAGACAAATGACAATGAAAACACGAGGACAAAACTTATGGGAAGCAGCAAAAGCAGTTCTAAGAGGGAAGTTTATAGCAATACACTCTTACTTCAAGAAACAAGAAAAATCTCAAATAAACAACCTAACCTTACACCTAAAGCAACAAGAGAAAGAAGAACACAGGAAACTCAAAGTTGGTAGAAGGAAAGAAATCATAAAGATCAGAGCAGAAATAAATGAAATAGAGATGAAGAAAACAATAACAAAGATCAATCAAACTAAAAACTGGTTCTTTGAGAAGATAAACAAAATTGATAAAACCTTGGCCAGACTCATCAAGATACAAGAAGGAGAGGACTCAAATCAATAAAATTAGAAATGAAAAAGGAGAAGTTACAACTGTCACCACAGAAATACAAAGGATCATAAGAGACTACTACAAGCAACTATACACCAGTAAAATGGACAATCTAGAAGAAATGGACAAATACTTAGAAAGGTACAACCTTTGAAGACTAAACCAGGAAGAAATAGAAAATATGAACAGACCAATCACAAGTACTTAAATTGAAACTGTGATTAAGAAACTTCCAACAAATAAAAGTCCAGGGCCAGGTGGCCTTCTCTAAATTCTTTCAAACATTTAGAGAAGAGTTAACACTTATCCTTCTGAAACTCTTCCAAAAAACTGCAGAGAGAAGAACACTCCCAAGCTCATTTTATGAGGCCACCATAACCCTGATACCAAAACCAGACAAAGATATCACAAAAAAAGAAAATTACAGGCCAATATCACTGATGAACACAGATGCAAAAATCCTCCAAAAAATACTAGCAAACTGAATCCAACAACACATTAAAAGGATCATACACCATGATCAAGTGGGATTTATCCTAGGGATGCAAAGGTTCTTCAGTATACACAAATCAATCAATCAATGTGATACACCACATTAACACACAAAGAATAAAAATCATATGATCATCTCATTAGATGCAGAAAAAGCTTTTGACAGCATTCAATATGCATTTATGATTAAAATGTCTCCAGAAAGTGAGAATAGAGGGAACCTACCTCAACATAATAAAGGCCATATACAACAAACCCATAGCAAATATCATTCTCAATGGTGAAAAACTGAAAGCATTTCCTCTAAGATCAGGAACAAGACAAGGATGTCCACTCTTGCCACTATAATTCAACAGTTCTGGAAGTCCTAGCCATGGCAAGCAGAGAAGAAAAATAAATAAAAGTAATCCAAATTGGAAAAGAAGAAGTAAAACTGTCACTCTTTGCAGATGACATGATACTCTACACAGAAAACCCTAAAAATGCTACCAGAAAACTACTAGACCTCATCAATGAATTTGGTAAAGTTGCAGGATACAAAATTAATACACAGAAATGTCTTGCATTCCTATATACTAACAATGAAAGATCAGAAAGAGAAATCAAGGAAACAATCCCATTTACCATCACATCAAAAAGAATAAAATACCTAGGAATAAACCTGTCTAAGGAAGCAAAAGACCTGTACTCAGAAAAGTATAAGATACTGATGAGGGCTTCCCTGGTGGTGCAGTGGTTGAGAGTCCTCCTGCCGATGCAGGGGACGCGGGTTCATGCCCCGGTCCAGGAAGATCCCACATGCTGGGCCTGTGAGCCATGGCCGCTGGGCCTGCGCGTCTGGAGCCTGTGCTCTGCAACGCGAGAGGCCGCAGCAGTGAGAGGCCCATGTACCACAAAAAAAAAAAAAAAGATACTGATGAAAGAAATCAAAGATGACACAAACAGATGGAGCAATATAAAATGTTCTTGAATTGGAAGAATCAATGTTGTGAAAATGACTGCACTACCCAAAGCAATCTACAGATTCAATGCAATCCCTATCAAATTACCAATGGCATTTTTCACAGGATTAGAACAAAAATTTTACAATTTGTATGGAAACACAAATAGCCAAACCAATCTTGAGAAAGAAAAACGGAGATAGAGGAATCAGGCTCCCCAACTTCACACTATACTACAAAGCTACAGTCATCAAAACAGTATCATACTGGCACAAAAACAGAAATATAGCTCAAATGGAACAGGATGAAAGTCCACGTACCTATGTTCACCTAACCTATAACAAAGGAGGAAAGAATATACAATGGAGAAAAGACAGTCTCTTCAATAAGTGGTGCTGGGAAAACTGGACAGCTACATGTAAACAAATGAAATTAGAACACTCCCTAACACCATACACAAAAATAAACTCAAAATGGATTAAAGGCCCAAATGTAAGGCCAGATACTATGAAACTTTTCGAGGAAAACATAAGCAGAACACTCTTTGACATAAACCGCAGCAAGATCTTTTTCAATCCACCTCCTAGAGTAATAAAAATAAAAACAAAAATAAACAAATGGGATATAATTAAACTTAAAAGGTTTTGCACAGCAAAGGAAACCATAAACAAAACAACAAGACAACTCTCTCAGAATGGGAGAAAATATTTGCAAATGAAGCAACCGACAAGGGATTAATCTCCAAAATATACAAACAACTTATAGAGCTCAATATCAAAAAAAACAAACAACCCAATCAAAAAATCGGTGGACGATATAAATAGACATTTCTCCAAAGAAGACACAGATGACTAAAAAGCACATGGAAAGCTACTCAACATCACTGATCATTAGGGAAATGCAAATCAAAACTACAATCACCTCACACTGGTCAGAATGGTCATCATCAAAAAATCTACAAACAATAAATGCTGGAGAGGGTGTGGATTAAAGGGAACCCTCTTGCAGTGCTGGTGGGAATGTAAATTGATACAGCCACTATGGAGAACAGTATGGAGGTTCCTTAAAAAACTAAAATTAGAACTACCATATGACCCAGTAATCCCACTACTGGGCATATACCCAGAGAAAAACATAATTCAAAAAGACACATGCACCCCAATGTTCATTGCAGCACTATTTACAATAGCCAGGACATGGAAGCAACCTAAATGTCCATCAACAGAGGAATGGATAAAGAAGGTGTGGTACATATATACAATGGAATATTACTCGGCCATAAAAAGGAATGAAATTGGGTCTTTTGTAGAGACATGGATGGACCTAGAGACTGTCATACAGAGTGAAGTAAGTCAGAAAAAGAAAAACAAATATCATATATTAACTCATATATGTGGAATCTGAAAAACATGGTATAGATGATCTTATTTACAAAGGAGAAATAGAGACACAGACGTAGAGAATTAAACGTATGGATACCAAGGGGGAAAGGGGGTCGGTGGGATGAACTGGGAGATTGGGATTGATTTATATACACTACCGATACTTTGTATAAAATAGACAACTAATGAGAACCTACTGTATAACACAGGGAACTCTACTCAGTGCTCTGTGGTGACCTAAATGGGAAGGAAATTCAAAAAATAAGGGGATATATGTATATGTATAGCTGAATCACTTTGCTGTACAATAGAGACTAACACAATATTGTAAAGCAACTATATTCCAGTAAAAAAAAATTTTTAAAGAGTGAAAATAAAATATCTGTAGTGTTTGGGAATCAGCTGAAATTCTCCGAATCCCCTAACTGAAATTTAATAAGGGACACAATGTTTACGCTCAGAACAATTCCATATTTCTCCATCTCCTGCATTTCTTTCTTTCCAACCTTTCCCCCTTTACTTCCTCTAACTCTAGTCCTATATCTTTCATGTGGAGACATTCTTAATTGCAGGTACTTCAAATTCTATCATTCAGTTAAACATTTGTGAATACTTAAGAGAGTTAAAAGTAGTGTTAGGGGCTGTGAGAGATAAAGCATGAGTGTGATATCATCCAAAGTGTCAAAAAAACCCTGCTCACCTCTGAAACCAGTAGACGAACGCTTGCTTGCCTCTTTCCAGCTTGTAGACTGTTGGCAATCTTTGGCATTCCTAGGCTTGCAGCCGTGTAACTCAGATCTCTGCCCTTGTCATTACGTGGCGTCCTCCCTGTGTGCCTCTGTCTTCACGTAGCTATCTTCTCATTATGCAACAACCCTATTTCCAAATAAGGTCACATTCTAAAGTACCGAGGGTTAGGACGTCCACATATCTTTTGCGGAACATCATTCAATCTGTAACAGGGGCTCAACTAGAAAACCTCTTAACCCCTACTATTTTTACCAATTTAAAAAGTGTCAGCCCCTAATGATCATGTGCCTTGCTTAACAACTCTAGGGACCATGTAGTCACCAGCATCTGAGTTAGGGATGTTCTATTTGATCCCCCTTGATATTGTGCCAAAGTCTACCCACTTGTAACAATTCTACAACATAAGCTTGAAGCTGGCAACCTCTGGGAAATTGGAAGAAAAGTGTTAGAGTCTACATGGTTTCTTTCACCAGCTATGTGTCCCCCGCATCCGTTCATCTTTCATCCTGACACCCTTGTGGCTTCTCTGCCCCATATGGACTCCAGTTGGTCTTCCTTCTTAAACTGTGACATTGGTAACCGGGCAAAACACCCTGAAACGTGTAGGCTCTACTGAAGCGAATCACCTCCCTTGTTGAGAAACTGGAGGCATTTCTTCTCTCTTGTCACTGACTCATACTTTGTTTAGCCATCAGGGCTTTTTCACGTGTTCTGCCAGTTAATGTCTCCCTCATCCTAAACTCATGCCGTTGTCTAAATTTCGAGAAGATTGAGATAACAAAAGGGAATAAAAGCCAGCTACCAATCAGAGCAGAGAATCTTCCAAAGTCCTCTCATCACTCCTCCACCCTGGGGACGTGACCTCAGAGCAGAACAGACGGAAGAGAGAAAGCTCTGACTGCCAGCTCATGGGAGAAAAAGAGGAAGCTGAACGCAAAAGGAGAGCTATAGTACTTGCTAATTCCTGAGGGGGAGTCCCTGACAGACAAAGTGGAGATGGTGGGAACGTCAGAATGGAGAACAGAGATGAAAGGCTGCAGAAGAAGAGGGAGATGCCCTAAAGAGAGCCTCGGGGATCCAGCCACGAGTTGCTCCGCCAGCACAGGAAGTGTCCTCGTGGGGACAATGCAAAGTCTGGGAGGTGGTGCCTCTCCTTCCTGTACAGCCTGATGGGACAACGTAACTAGATCAAGGGGCACAATTCCCCCATATCTGAATCTCCATAATCTGGATTCGACACTGGTAATCTTGAATACATTGTTACTTGAACCTTCTTCGAGGCCCCATTTTGAATCACCTTAGCAGAAATGATGACCAAGCAGGAGCAGAAAGGAGAAGAGAACCCATCAATCCCAGCCAAGCACTCCCTCCGGTCCACTGTGAGCATCAGAAATGATATCAGAGCAGGCTGTGGGCTTCAGAGGGACCCACCCAGAGGCAACAACTCGGCTGGAGAATCCTCTTCCTTCCTACCCAAAGTTATGCATGTAAATACAGCCAAAGCTATCCACTGACACATACAGACGTAGAGTCACGACCATAACTTATTAAGCACCTCATACATACCAGATATTGCAAAACCTGCCCAAGATCACACCCTTGGTACAGGTGCTGGGGTCTCTGGGAATGCAATACATAGCATCCTTCATCGCCATTTGGTGGGGACAAAAGTCAGCCGATGAAGGAACAAAAATATCCACTCTATCCCTGATAAAGTTCAAGTTGGAGGACACAGCTTGGTGCAAGAATCGAGTGGACTTGCCCAAGGAAGACCATTTCTGGCTGGACTTCCTCCCCCATCCCAGGCAGGACTGGGCCCTGCAAGACGTGGTCAGTGCAAGGGAACCAAGCAGGGTGTCCGTGTGGGACCCCAGATGGAGAAGCGGTGGGCTGCATCCACTGTGGCCGGTGCACTCTTCCTAACATGACAGATCAGAAAGATCTCTGTCTCCTTTGGGGTGGAGTGAGTTTAGGGAAAGAGAGAACCTGAGAACATTTAGGGAAAATTCCACCCCACAAACACCAGAGGGGAAGAGAGTCTCCCCTCTGACAAGAGGCAAAGCCAAGATTGGAGCCCAGGTCTGCCTGGCACCAAAGCCCATGCTCTTAACCACTGTGTATCTATATCTGAATGTGTCTAACAAACTACTTCAGGGAGGGCTACCAGGAGTCCATTTGCTTGAAGATTTGGGGGAGATGAGAGAAAGAGATTGTGTATGTCAGAAGGAAGGTACGTTGGGAGGAGAGTATGGTGTCTGTACCTCACGGCGTGCAGCCCAGCCGCCTGGACTTACGTTTGAGCCAGAGAGTGAGAAAGAGAGGCAGCTACAAGCAGACATTGAAAGAACAGCTTCTACTGAACACTCTGTGAGCTCAGCGCCACAAGCAGACCCTCTCTGTCCAAGGGACAAAGTATAGCACAGAGTCAGGGAGAAAAACTCCCCACTTCAGTGTGGAAATGAGTGTAGCTTTGGAGCAATGAGGACTCCAGAGAACACAGCTCCTCTTTGGTTCAGTGACAGAAGTGGCAGGGGCAATGGAGGCGTGCTGGGCACCAGGGCCAACACCACCATGCTCACAGCCCCTGAACTGCAGAGAAGATGGCGACACCAGGTGTACCAGTAAGGAAGAAGTTGGCTGAATATAATAGAATTAACTTACTTTAAAACTTGCGTATTAGTTTTCTATTGCTGTGCAGCCAATTACCATAAACTTAGTGGCTTCAAACAGCACACATTTGTTCTCAGCTTCTGTGAGTCAAGAGTCTGGGCACTTAGCAGGACTCACTGTCTAGTCTCACATGGCTATAATCAAAGCATCAGCTGGGGCTGCAATCTCTACTAAGGCTCAACTGGAGAAGGACCCACTTCTGTGTGCAGAACTCAGGTCCTTACAGCTATAGAGGCTTCATTCTCTTGCTGGCTGGAGGCTGGAGGTTGCCCTCAGCTCCTAAAAGCTGCTCTCAGTTCCTTGGTGTCTGGGCCTCCCACCATCACAGCCCACAACATGGCAGCTCACATCTTCAGAAAAGGCAGGAGAGACTCCAGCTAAAGGGGCACTACCGTCTCATAGACATCCTGTCGCCTTTGCCATATTCTGTTGGCTTGAAGCAAGTCACAAGTCACATTCACACTAAAGGGTAGAAGGTCCACAATGGCATGAAAACCACTACATATTCCGGTGGTTCCCAGCCTGAAATGATCATCAATGAGGGGGAGTTCAACAATCCGATTCAGAACCTAATCCTACACCTACTGAATTAGGATTTCCTAGAAGACCAAGGTTTTTTGGTTAAACCAAGTCCTTTAGGGGAGTCTGATAATCATTCAAGTTTGGAAACTACTGTTATAGACATTTTCAAAAAAATAGTTACTACATCTTTCCCCAGTCTCCAACCTAAGTTTCCTAGGGTTGAGATAACAGATTTGTTAATATCTGCCCAGTGATTCCAATGACTTTTTGTTTAAGGATGTCATTAAATTAATCATATTAAATTAACTGACATTACCAGGTGATGTAGAAGTGCCCACCCAGCATCATTTAGCCAAGGAGTTTCACAACCTCGGAACTATTGATATTTTGCCCCTGTTGATACTTGGCCTTTGCTGTGGGTGTGCACCGTAGGATGTCTAGCAGAATTCTTGGTCTCTACCCACTAGATGCCAGTAGCACTACCTCCAGCTGTGACAACGAAAGCTACCTCCAATCACTGCCAAGTGTCACCCGGGGTCAAAATCAGCCCCAACTGAGAACCACCATACTATCCTTAACATTTCACAGAAGCTCAGAAAGTTCATGGCAGGAAAAGTGTTAACAGTAGAAAATCAAGAAAATATACCTGAAAGGTTAGGCTGTGGTTACAAGAGTCCATGCCTCCATTCTCCTGGGTACACAAACTGTGCATTCTATATTTCTGTACAATTTCCAGAAGTTGAGTGGGCCCCTCACCTCACATGTTTCATTTGTGTATCATTTACCTCTCCACCAAACCCACTCCAACACCAAACACAAAGAATGAGGAAGGAGGGTCTTCCCCGGTGGTCCAGTGGTTAAGAATCTGCGCTGCCAATGCAGGGGGCACGGGTTCAATCCCTGGTCGGGGAACTAGGATCCCACATGCCGCGTGGCCAAAAGATAAAAAAAATAATAATAATAGGGGAAATAATAGGTGTGGCATATACGGAAACTCTGTAGTATTTTCACAACATTTCTGTAAATCTAAATCTATTCTGAAATTTAAAGCTTCTTTAAAAAACACAAAAGTGAGGCAGCGGCTGGTGGTCAAGCTTCTCTCCTCTCACTCATGTCAAACTCTTGAACACAATAATCCCTCCTCAAACCCACCCTCAGACATCCCATGCCTCACCATTAAATAGGTTTAGGTAAAGGAGATGTGCTACAGATGTGATTTAAGCTAAAATAAGAACAACACTGGCAGTAATCGATGGAAATTTTCATTTTTATTGATAAACCATGATTTCCTATTTAACAGATCATCAAGTACAATTAACAACAACACTTTAACATTTAAAATTTAAACATTCAGAATCACCCTGGTTCAATATACAAAGCTTTAGTTTCTGGGAAAATGATGTTTTATTTCAACAGTATCCTTCTTATATGCAAAACAGCTTCTCAAAATAGAAGATTTGTGAATAAAATCTTATAAAGCTTCCTGTGTACAAAAGAAATCAACTCTACTGTATCAACTGCACCTTAGTAAAAGTCCAAAACATAAAGGCTTGAAGGACCAGAACAGAGCCACATTCTATTAAATCTATCAAAGACAAATCTTAATGATCTATAAATGGAACATGGAACTATCCTATACCACGGATTCAATACCCTGGCAGAAGAGTGGTAAACCGTGGCCTCGTGACAACATGGACAGAATTATTCTTAAATATGTAGTAACATATATATCAATATCATCCCTATTACAAAGACACACACATACCAATGTGTAAATGTCCTGTGAAGTGCGAAACTCGGAAATCATCTAGGAAATATGTTTTCCTGTATTACAACCACTGAAATGAAATGGCAACATTTTAGTGAATGATGCAATGTGGCACTGTCTTTTGACGAGGCACGTGAAAACACAACTCAATGGCTAGAAATAGTTTTGAAACAAGCCTACTCACAACCAATATACACTTAATTACAAATGTATATTTACTGTTTAGTTTCCTAAAGAAAGTGGTTCTTTATTCAAAGTAGTGATAAAAAAAAAATTGTACCTCGAATTACTCCCAATACAACTTAAGATATTTAACATTAACACAAATATCATTTGAATAGATGATAGGAAATTTTTAAGTTCTTAAAGGTGCTATGCTTTACTGGAACTTGAAAAAAAAAATCAGAATATTCTTCTGTCTAACAGAAGACTCTACTGAGACTGCGTAAAGTCCTGAATCTTATCCAAGAGTCAGTCCACTTACTGTGTCTCAGATTTTAGAAGTGCAAGTAAATGATGCAGCCAAGAAGATGTAATGGCACCTGGACCCATGGGAGCCACTTGATGAACACCAAATTAAGTACTGTCCTTACGTTAAGGGACCTTGTCAAGGAGGTATTTACAACACATTTTTATAGAAAACAGTATTAAACTTCAATCAAGCAAATTAGAAAAAAGTGAGGCTGTTAAAAAGAGCTCCAGATTACATGCTGGAAGGCTAATAATGGCTCCTTTAAAGAATGACGAAGAAACATCATAGCTCCAATTGTCATAGGACAGCCAGAAATGCTGAATGATATCAAATTGAATTATATCAAAATAATTGAATTGTATCAAAATAAAGATAACTAGCATTATATTGCCAGAATATTTATAACTAAATTTAACATAAAAAGAAATTACAGTTAAATACAACTTTTAAAAAAAATAATGACACCCAGACTCAAAAAAAATGGGAGCAGGGAGAATTACGCTATGTACGATTCTGAAAATTCCCACGTGTGGAATACAGCATTGCATATATAAGTAACAAACTGTTAGGCAATAAGCGTATATCTGGATTTTATATTAACACAATGCTCCACAGATTATAATATAACCAAAATACTAAACCAAAGATGTTATTGTTAGAATATTTTAAAAAACATAAAGTATAATAGGACCACACAATAAAAGGAAGCATTTCATTGACCCAGCGTATTTTAATGGGCTTTAACTTCTTTTTTAGAATTATAACTGAAGGCAATAAGATGGTGAAACCAAATATAATAGCGTTGCTCTGTCCTTGAAGTACGTGGCTACTAGTTATTCCTAAAGTTCCGTGTCTGGAATCATTGGCCAGTCAAAACTGGAAGTCACACATGCTGCTGTCTTAATGAGGTTCCCACTCAGTGGAAAAGAAGTGGGGACTTTAAATTAGTTCATATCAGAAAGTGAAATTGATGGCATTCTAAAGGGAAAGTTTCAACATCAGCAAACTTAAAGGTAAAAAGAGATTTTTAGTATTATTACTCGTAGCATGTGAAGAAAAAAAGTCGATACTGTCAATTATTACTACTATGTGTCCTCCTTTCCCCCTAATGCCTGTGGCTTTTTGGTTCCTTTTAATCCAAGCGCACTGCTGCAGCAGAGCCAGCGCTTTGAGAGGCGTGACAGAGGAAGACGCCTGCGTCCGCAATGCCCCATGCACCTCCAGCTGCACTGACCCTCTCCCCCTTCCTTCTTCTCTTCTTCCTCAATCCCTTCCTTCTCCTCTCTTTTAATACATTTATAATAAAAAGAGATGCATTACAACATGAGTTACAAGGTGAATTTTTCATCTGAAATAATTCACAAAAACTATTAGAGTTCTAGTTTTTAAATGAGGAAATATGGTTTAAAAAAGCTACAAACATGGTTTAAAAAACCTACAAACTGTCTTCCAATAGCTTTCCATTCTGGTGTTTCCTAAAATATTACGCTAGAAGTCCGGTATGAACAGAATATAAGCTACGGAATATAAACTATTTACAGTTAGTCTGAGGCTCTCTGGGCAGCGAGGGGGTATCCCTTGCCAACACACTCCTCCAACTTCGTTCTAAGATACTTTCATCTCCAAACAAGTCCTAAGCATGTAAAAGCCGAAACCCCGCACAGGAAAGCCCAAACCCGAGTTCCTTTTTCAGATCGGATTGTTTCAAAGGTGTAACACAATGAAAAACTTTTCCCCACTTGAAAGTAAATACAAGAAAATTATGTGTTTGATATTCAACTGCTCTCTCTCCATAGACCACCCTCTGAGGATCTATTTTCTACATTTAGGTTTCAAGCTTTAAAAACCTGAATGTTAGTCATTCCTACCTTTGTGTCCAAAATATCCATAAGCATTCCATGAACATCCACTCCACTGTAATTTAAGTTTACTAAAATAAAAACATTCTTTTTAAAATTTACTTTAAAATATATTATTTGCATATTTTATTTTTGGATTTATTTTTAAACAGTTGAAAATACTGCAATGCAGCTTCTTTGGAACCCATGGCGATTACGTTTCTACATCCCCTTGAGAGAAATGCGGAGTTCAGGAGTGAAATTAAACCAATTTTTAGATTTAGTAAAAAATCTTTAAATTTTTTGGATATATCTAAAATATTTCAATGTATTTCAAATGAAAAGAAGAAAGGAAGAAGGGGAGGGAAGGCAGGATGAAACAAAGGTGAGAAAAGAGGAAAAACAGGGAAGGGGGAAGAAAGGAATCTTTCCTTACAACTTCACCCAGATAAATGAATATTATCCTTCCGAATACAGGGTAACCCATGACACAGGGGCTCAAAATTCAAGAATCTTCTATAAGATTCAGAGCAAGCGTTAGATGTCACTGGACAGCTGCTGGTCTGACACTCAGACACCTGAATCTAGAAGGTTCCACAGGACCCTGGCCAACACCGTACAGTACTTCACATCTCTCTGATCCCTGTCAAACCCCAGCTTCTTTCCCAGACCATGGGGAGGTCCAGTCTGCTACACCTCATACAGGATTTTGTTGTGCCCCTGGCTTAGCATCCCCCATGACTCACATGTGCCTCCTGGTCTAGGATCCTCTGGTCCAAGTCACGTAAGGCACGTGTTGCAATGCCCTCTGACCCCCAGCCTGAACAGAGCCCACATGTGGGGCTGAGGACGCAGAGGAGGGCACCCGGGGCCTCTCTTGGTACCTCCCAGCAACCTCAACCTCTGAGCCGCCGGCAACACAGCGAAGCCGGTCTCTCTCTGCTTCTCTCCAGAGGGAAAACAGAGGAAGAGTAAGGGCTGGGGTGTGTGACTACATCTGGAGTGGAACAACACCATTTCCCTTTAAAAGAAAAAAAATCACCACCTCCATCCTAAAGAAAGAAATTATATCTGATTAAGAAGGATGTACTGAGACCACTGGGATGGGTGGTGTAGGTGGAGGGTTAGGGCGGATACAGAAGGGACAGAACAAGCTCCTCCCATGGGTTTGTTTCCTCCCAGTTCCCAGGAAATCCATCGTTAATACTAAAGTAGACACTGATGTATAGCAGTGCTTAAGAACCCAGGCTCATTTCCTCTAGAAAATGAAAAGAGTCATCTAAAATAACACATTTATTCTGGAGAAAATAACACCTCCAAAAGAATCCTAAAAGATTTTAAGAGGGGGAAATGAAAGAATACAGCTGCAATAATTCTGATTTTTTGTTCCACACAGAAGTCAGGGGAAGAACTCCATGCAGCTACACATACAAGGACCAGTTGTACACTCCCATCCCATCCCATAAAAAGAAAAACATTAATTTTCAAAACAGAGGCAATATTTGCTTATGAAAACAAGACAATCACATGTGACTTCTAGAAATGAAAGTGTTACGCGGAGTCTTTAAAAAAATAAATCACAGCCAACACTGCAAAGAGAACAGAAGCATGAAGCAGACAAGGAGACAGGCGTTAGGGTGAGAAAGGGAGGCCGAGGCCGCGCTGTCACAGGGGCCGCAGGCATGTGCGTCCCCACAGAGGTCACAGGAGGACAGCTGTGCTCTGGAGTTGTAGCTTCTCACCGCTTGCCGCCCTGTTCAAAGAAGCAGATGTTGGTTTACATGCCTCCTTTGTTTAGAAGCATTTACTTTGCCAAAACTTAAGAGCATTTCGATACACTTTTCTGAGTTTTCCGTTCTTCACATAATTATATTTTTCTTTACAAGAAACAACTGAAATACTCAAGAGGGGCCCAAACTACCAAGTCCAAGAGAGAAACAATGCTTTGAGTCCAGTTTCTGTACCTCCAGCAGCTGGCCAGCATTAAAAGAGAGAAAATAGACCACAGCTGCATGCTGCAGTTCAACCGCAACCTGAAACTCTTCCTGGAACAGGAAAGACTGTAAATTGAGGATGTTTTAACCCCCTTGAGAATTTATTTTCGGGTGACATTTTCTATGCATTCAAGTAAGGTTCTACTCATTGGAACTACTGAAGAGAAATATTTACCATGGACTTCATTTAAAAATGCAGAAGTGTGAAGAGAACTCTACCTATGTGATGCCTTGTTTCAGTGTTTTAAAACGTTAAGCTCTCTAAAACTATTCAACTTGGGTAAATTTTATAGTACAAGCTAATATTTTTTAAAAACTATATAAAGCACCAATAGCACTACAGTAACCTTACTATAAAGCATAAATGATTTTTATTTTTACAATTTTTAAAAATTGTAAAAAATTTGTAAAAAATTGTATTTTTTTACAAAAAATTGTAAAAAATACAATTTCTATTTTCAAATTTCTTCACAATTTTTCATTGACTTTTTTAATATTTTAAGTACGTTTTCTAACTCTAGGGTTCTTCAAAATGGGTTGGTTGGTTTATTCTGACCTTTCCCATGTTTTCATTTTAAATGCACCCCCTCATACATAAGTTGTCTTCCACAAAAAAATCTCAGAGACTGAATCTTTTTTGCTTTTCAAATGTTTAAAATGTTCTCCATACACCTAAGAAACATAAATTGGAGAATGTTTCAACAATCACGTAACGAAGTTGGATAACTAGGTACTGTCACTGAGCCTCCACAGTGGATCTTATCCTTCCACCAGAAAAAAAGTGCTGCATCAGTGTGTCCCCAAAATGTCCCACAAGAACTGGGGGTGAACTCCAACAGGAGGCAAAAGATGAGAGGAACTGGCTTGTTGACTTAGAAGGAGAGCTGGTGCTACCGTTGTCTTGCATGAATACTCCACCAAACACTCCCAACCACGAGGACAGGTTCCGCGTACTTTAAAGTGTAATTATCTACAACTACCTACGACATGAAAATGTTAATGATTCTCATGTGTTCTAATGATTCTGAGCCCCAGGAGTGCTTATTCAGGATGAATGTGATGACAAGTAGAAACATTAGCCTGAAGATCACACACCGACAAAAAGTCACTCTGTGATTGAACAGAGATTCGTCCTGATCAACTTAGATGATCTCCGGACTAGATCTCTACTTTCACATCCTAAATTTCTAACATTTTATAAAGTAAAAAATTACCAGTAAAGTCAAAGAAGCTCAAGTTATTTTCCAAACAGACTATAGTTTTCTTGAAATGATCAAAAAAAATCTGTTACAATAAATAAATTTTAGCAAAACAAGACTCCCTCAGTGAAGAAACAGCTAAACCCAACTGAGGCTCATCCACTGCAGACGCTGTTCATGTTCTCTCCTGAAGAAGCCCTGTTTTAAAACCAGAACCTGATAGAGTGGGTGCTTGGAATAGGAGCAGAACCTTGGAAATTGAACAAGGTGCCACTTTTTCTTTGTAAAGTTTGTAGCTGGGAGTTAAAAACCTAAAATATTATGAGCAAAAACATCATTTTTTAATATTTTAATATATTTTTAATATATGCTAAATGCTACCATGTGATTATTTTTTTGTAAATTATCAATTGTCTTCGTTTAAACGTAAAGCTCACCTTCTGCTCCGCCACCTCTTTCAC
This sequence comes from Monodon monoceros, assembly GCF_005190385.1. NCBI lineage: Eukaryota > Metazoa > Chordata > Mammalia > Artiodactyla > Monodontidae > Monodon > Monodon monoceros. The sequence continues at coordinate 9,903,730 of NW_021703771.1, read as the reverse complement.
TACCCCAAACAACACCCGCCCCCCACAAAGCCAATCCAGCAGACGACCACTCTGAATGAAGGAATGAATGAATGAGTGAATGAATGAATGAATGAATGCCTGGCGTAACTCCCAAAGTCTCACGAACCCCAGGACACACTTACTTGGTTCATAGTAATCCATTATGGACACTGAAGCATCTTGTGTATTTGACACTCTAAAGTTTCTCACAGAAGGAATATCAACACAGAACTGGGTTTCATTTACCTTGAAAAATACAAAAGACTTTTAAGGGTGTGGCAAATTATGTGTTCAAGAGAAAGTAAAAGACATTTCTATCTCTTATCCTTTTATCAAACAGCTATAGAAATGAACACTTAGGGAGCGTTTCGACACACCCGGTACTGGGGTAAGCACTGTATAGAAATTACATCATTTATCTTGTAAAACAGTCCTTGCATGATCGGTATTGTCCTTACTTCCATTTTACTGAAATGGATACTGAGAATAGAGTGGTGAAGTAAGCAGGGCCCAGAAGTGCATGTCCCTGGCCCTGGTGCTTCACCAAAATCCCCCGTCTCAGCTTTGCACCCCATCCTGGTTGCTACTACTGACTCACACCAGCCCCCTTCTCTGGAGAATCACCCTCAGCTCATGGGAGTCACCTCATCCAGTAAGTGAAGTAACCTCAGAGTGGGAGGTGTGGCCCACAACCAATAACTGACTGATATGGGCACACAAGGCCAGCCTCCTTGCCTCCAGGAAGGACACTTAATGCCAATCTGGCAAATAATACTGGTTAAGGAATCTGAAATTGATAAATTCCTTTAAACATTCCATTACATGCCAATTAGCAGTAAGTGAAAAGACAAATTAGTCAGTCAAAATGTAATGGACACTCCAAACCTAATTACATTATTTTAAAAAACCTTAAATGTATTTTTCAAACCCCAAATTAGGCCCATGGCTATCAAACGGTATTTAATATATGAAAATCACTGAACAGCAAAAGAATCTAGAAACTTTGAATTAGTTTTAACAGCTTTTTAACCAAAGTGGTTTTTGAAGTCTTAAAACAAAAAGAACATTAAGGAACTAGATTTTTCAAAGTAGATTCACTGCTGAAACAATGTGATTGATTCACACTTGGCAAAACTGGAATAAGAAACATACATATTCCCCCCATGTAACATGAAATCCTTAGAATTCAATTTTGATTCCACATATGAATTTCATATAGATGTCAGGAGAATAAACTTACATGCCAGCAGTTTTGAGACATAACAAGTAGAGTCTTAAATTCCACACTAACCTTTCTCTCACATATTTTATGCACCTTATTCTTGGATCAGTAGCTTTCACACAGTAATGGGAAGAGTACATGAAAATTACATAATAATTTTGTGTAAGGACCAAACCTCTGAGAATATTCTATGATTTAAGCACCTAACTTTTCAATGCAGGAATATTAACCCTTTGGGGATATATTAAAAGCCTTTTTTTATGAAAGCATTTTAAAACATGTAATTAAAGCTTTCACCGTCAGCATTTTTTTTTTCATCAGCAGCATTTACACAAATATGTTTAGCAATTCCCTGAAGCTAAGGAGTTCTCCAGTTGACATCTGGGCTGCATTTTGGAAATTATATCACAGCAATTCTCTTTGTTGAACATCTGGTATGAAATAATAATTTTGTTATCAAGACTTTCATCAGGCTCACCATTCATAGTAATTCTCCTTAAACTAATTTTATAATAATGTCTTTTTAGTGAGGACAACAGAGAGTTGCCATGTGAAAGTTGTTCAGGGACACAAAAAGCCAAAATAATGACATAAAGAAAACGTTTAAAGTAAAGGTAATTTTGAACACAATAAATAGTGGCTTTGTCAGTGGTTACCAATGTGAAACTTAGGTTTTACTACTTACAGAGTCTAAGTAGAGGTTGAGTTTTCCATGGTCGTGTTCTACTTTTTTCACGGTCTCACTCAGGGAAATGGCATCTGAGGACATGGTAAAACCACTGAGGAGGTTAATTTCCATAAGGGCCATGCCACTTCTACCTGGGCCTAGAAACCTAAATCAAAGAGGAGAGGATAGAAGAGAACCCTTTAGGAAAAACCTAAAGCTGTTGGCAAACTATCTTCATATAAATATTAAAACCGCCAAGTGTTATTCCAAATATTTACCATTTCCTTGAACTAAAAAATTACTACAGAAAACTGTAAAAAGGTAATCCTTTCCTTACAGGTCTGAAATTCTTATAACTTTCAACCACAGGAGGAGTAGAACAATGGGTCCATTTGTCAGTCAGCATGAAATGCCTGCAATGCAGCAGACTTGGGCCCCTGGGTTTAAGAAAGGCAAACTTTGCCCCTTCGGTGGGCAAATCTGTTTTCTAGCGGCTAATACCAAACGACATTGCATTTTTCATTTTCCCAAAAGCTGATGGCACTAAGCTCTCCAACTCAAAGCTAGGAAACGAAAAAGAGGCATCGCTTGACCACTTAGCAGGAGACAGCGGCCAAGTCATCAACAACCTCTTCTTCATCGGGTTTTAGAAAAAAGAAGACCAGTAGGCAAGGTCCTTCCCTTTCTTCTCCCACATACTTGGAGCACATTTTGTGTTTGCTTTAGCCACCTCGGGAGAATGACAAGCCTTGGAAAGCTTTATCACACTGCTCGTTCTTTAACCCTGTTGTACACGTCGTGAATATCAAAGCATCTGGGCACCAACAACATTTTGTCTCCTTTAAACTAATTATTTTTCTAAAATCAATAGATGGCAAGAGCTTTTTGTTTGGATCTGAAACAGCCCAATGTCAGTATGGAAAGGAGTTTGTCTCCAACATGAAAGTCTCTTAGCATCGTTCAGTTGGTTCCTGTTGTCCTTTAAATGGCAAAAGCAAGAAGGGCATGTAGAAAATCTTGCTTTTTTTTGGGGGGGGGGTTACGCGGGCCTCTCACTGTTGTGGCCTCTCCCGCTGCGGAGCACAGGCTCCGGACGCGCAGGCTCAGCGGCCATGGCTCACGGGCCCAGCCGCTCCGCGGCACGTGGGATCCTCCCGGACCGGGGCACGAACCGGGGTCCCCTGCATCGGCAGGCGGACTCTCAACCACTGCGCCACCAGCGAAGCCCAAAATCTTGCTTTTTAAAGTAGCAAACTGATGCCCGCCAAACGCGATTGAAAAGCCACACAGTACAAGTGCAGACTGCAGTGGGCTCGGTGATCCCGGGCAGCTGAAACCATCTGCTGGTGAGGCACTCAGCCAGAAGAGATGCTATTGAAAACCAATACGGGCATTAAAACTAGAGGGGTTTTAGAGATGAGAAAAACAGCCCACCTGCTTAGATATGATGACTTTAGTGCCTCATCAGAAGTGCTTTGGTTGACCTGGTCTTTCCACCAGCCAGGGGCAGAATTTGTTAAATTACTAGGCCACAGAGAAACGTTTTCTGAGGTGAGTAAGGGCTTGGACCCTACTGATGAGAATAAAGTACCTGAAACACCAGCTATTCTTTTTATAAAGTGCCACTGAAAGAATTCATTTAAAATGTAGTTTGTATTTCATAGCAGATTTTTCTCAGAAAACTAGTAGCAACATCTAAATCCTTTTTATAAAGCCCCCAACCCTGACATTAAAACACTTCCCTTCTCCAGGTCCTCCAAAAAAAGAAAGAAAGAAAAAGATATAGATGTCCTCTACCTAGCAAAGTCTATTGCCTCTCTGATTCCCTGATGCTAGATTAAGATTTGGAATCCTGCATCTTTACATGAGCCCCTATAAACAGTGAAACCCCATTATGGTCTGAATCTCAGTTTCACCTCATTTTCCTCCTCTGTGTCTTTACCTGACCTCCCTAAGAGGTAAAATCCTTCTCATTGCTCCATAAGGCTATTCTTCTTTGCCCTTTTCAAAAGTAGAATTTTAGACTTGCTATAAGCAGCTCTTTGCAGGAAACCACTCTCACAAGGAAACACCTCTTCCTGCCACATTAGCAAAGCTACATTGTAACTAACCTTAAACCAGGTGCCCCCGTGCTCTACTCATCTCCAGCCCAAGCACACTTTTCAAATCTTTTGATCACACAATACCTTGCCTAACCTGTTGGTTCTTTCTGTAGATCAAAAAAGTAGAAATGAAGAATAAGTAATTAACAGATGACCAGATCTCTTCCCCAGCTTCCCCTTTAGTAATTATATACACAAACTGTGTGAACAAGGTAACATCTAAAGAAAGATCACAAGAAGTCCACAAGCTTGCAAACGGGGGCCGGGGGGGGGGATGGCAATGGCTCTGACCCCCCATCTCAACGATTAACTGAGATTACTCCCTTTTTTCCCTTTAAAAACTGTCACAGCTGGACTGAATCTTCAGAGTTGATCTCAGGACATGAGTCCACCTTCTCCCCAGATTGCCGGCTTTTCTGATTAAAGCATCTTTCCTTTCTACCAACAACTGCCTCTCAGTTATTGACTTTCGAGCGGCAAGCAGCCAGACCTCAGTTCAGTAACGTTGTTTTCAGGATTTATTTTTACTAATTTCTGTCTCCTCTTCCAAATAGTAAGTTCTGTGAAGACAAGGTTGTGTCTTTTTGGCTAACCATTATATTCCAGATCCTGACACTGTGTCTGGCACATAATGGAGACTAAACCAATATTTACTGAGCGAATGAATGACTGAAGGAGTAAATGAGAAAAGCAGGGATAATAATAGCACTTACTTTATAGAGTAATTCTAAGGACTAAATGAGGCATGTGTGCAAGTCATTGATACAATGCCTGGCATGTAAGTTTGTGATAAATGTAGGTGGTTGTTGTTTAAATAATAATAACCTGATGTTGTTATTCTGGAACAGAGCCCAGTTGCAATCTTAGTAGAGTATAATGGGAGTCCTACTTTCTTCTCAGCTGAAAAGGAAGCTACTGCAGAGATTCTAATATCCCCAAGTTGCTGGTTCAAAATGCCCAAACAGGTGAGGAAAGGGGCAAACACATTGACAATTTATACCAAAATCAGGAACAGGAAGGCCCTGGGACTTCCCTGGTGGTCCAGTGGGTAAGACTCCACACTCCCAATGCAGGAGGCCCAGGTTCAATCCCTGGTCGGGGAACTAGATCCCACATGCATGCCGCAACTAAGAAGTTCACATGCTGCAACCAAGAAGTCCGCATGCTGCAACTAAGAGCCCACATGCCTCAAAGAAGATCCCGCATGCCGCAACTAAGACCTGGCATGGCCAAAATAAATAATATTTTTAAAAATACTTTCCAAAAAACAAAAGGAACAAAAAGGCCCAAGATAGTAGGGATGGTAGCAGCAATGGAGGAGACTGGGTTCAGGCAATGGCTAAGAAGGTTGACCATCTGGAGAAACACCTACAGATGACCTTGGGAGGATCTGGCAGCTCAGGGCCACATCAGTGACCTCCAGCCCAACAACAGCCCAAGGTCAACCAGACGCTACGGGATATTTAAAAAGGGCAGGCAGCAGCTCCCCAATATCAGTGCATCTTGCAGTAACACCCAGCTGAACACCAAATCATGCAGAGCTAAGAGGGGAGATTGACAAGGAAGAAATTTTAGTCTCTTGCTTCAAGAACTTTCTGAAGGACTTGCTCTCAAACTTATGTGTGCATTAGAATAAGCAAGAAAGCTGAAGGCGGCTTCACAGACCCTGAATCTATGAAGTCAGTAGTCTTGAAACGGATACCTTTTTCTTATGACTTAACAAGATCCTCAGATGCTCTGGACACAGAGCAAATTTAATAGCCACCTTATTAAGTACTCCCAGAAGCTGTTAAGTGCCTAATTATCCAATGCAAGGATCTTCTAAACTGGAATATTTTCACTGTGTCTAAAAAAAAAACTATGCTCGTCACTGAACTTGCACACGCTTATGAAGTTTTGAGTTAAGTGCACAAAACTAAACGTTAAATATGAACCTGGGATAATTACTTCACAGAAAAATGAGCAACAAAAAGAAATAATCAACTTTGCAGTATTAAACATGATTCGCTAAAGTTTTTCTAAATTAAACCTGAGTTTTATTAAACTTTTATATTCAAACTTGTTATAAATACAAGGAAAACTTGTAAGTAAGTTGGGCATGCTGAGAAATGCTTAAATACAATCAGCAGTATTTCTAGTTTGTAATCTGAAGTGTAATGCATAACTGAAATCTTTGTTAAATGTAACGCCTTACATTGATATAGTTCAATAACTATACAGAGTTATATTGAATATAATTAAATATATAAACAACCATATATATTTAATTAAACCTTCAAATCTAATTTTTCAGGAGAAGGAGAAAAAGGAGGGACTTAGATACTAACCTTGTGCACACATTCAAATTCAAGTGATTGATATCATCTTTATCATCTTTTACAGCAATGTCTAAATCAAAGGCTTCTTGATCTTGGATAGATCTTTGGATTATGGAAGATCTGGAATCTTTCACATTATAAATAACATTAAGCTGTAATAAATAACAAATAAGCATAAATAATAAGTTACTAGCAATAAATTGCCTTCATTATGTATCCTAAATATTAGGTAATGATTCTCTTTGGGATAAACCCAACTAGATTGGTAATCTTCAACCTAAAAAAGAATTAGTTTTACTAGCTAACGAAGTATCATTAACAAATATAATTATAAAAGTTTATAAACGATGATGTTTAAAATTGAGAAAATTGTTAGGTAATATTCCAAGTATCAGAGACCATCGTGGACAATATTCATGTGCATTTTTTTTTCAAATAATGTAAAACATTCCCTTGAGGGAAAAAGTTAAACTATTGCCAAGTTTCCTGAAAGCATCCACTAATTTCTAAGCTCTGCTGCCCAACTGGAGTTATTTTTCACAAACTGGAACTATCAGTAAGATAAATCAAAATGTTTTCACCCAAGAGCCTTGGTGGAACAAAAACCTATTCAACTGCTAAGGCTTCTTTTTCGATCACACCATGTTTTTCAAAGAGGATGAAATAAATGATGGATTTCAAGTCAACTGGGTCTTTTTCAGCATATACTCTGTGCCCACCACCAATGTGAATGGCGCTGTGGGGACCCTGAGGAGGTGTGAGGACCAGCGTTTCCCTCGAAGGGACCCTAATATCAGAAGCTTGGGAATGTCCTCTAAATTTCCTAGGCCTGCCTCATGTCAAGTCGAATGGGATCTATTTAAATTCTTCACCCCTTCCGCTTTTTTTGATACTAAGGTTCATAAACCTTACTATTATATGTAATACTGTATTTTTCTTTGCTAATACTTAAATCTCACACACACACACACACACACACACACACACACACATGCCCCTCTGACCTAAACGTGTAGTATCCACTGTGGATTTACATACTTAAAAAAAAAATCCTCTCTCTAAGCCTTCATCTTTCAAATCATCTTTCAAACCTAAGAGTTCCAACTTTTTATTCTGCCACACCTACATCATATAATCCTTCCTCCCCTTGATCATTCTGGAATATCTCAGTCTGGACATTCTCCAACTTTTTCTTAAACTACAATTAAAAGTGTAGAGTGTTCTTGGAGCAGTTGAAGAACGGTTCCATCGATTGGAGAGATAGTCTCCGTGATTTTCATTACCCCCTTTCCCGTGGCACGCATTTTCCTTTAGAGACCAATCTCATCACAGAACAAACACGACTACTAGATTTGTCCCCTGGGTCATAATTAATATTCATCTATAACTAAGTGTTAGCATTTATATTTGGTCCACAACAGAGCTGAACTGCTCACTCAGAGAACGTCAAGAAATCTTGCAGTTTATTTCCAATAGCTTTGCTTTTTATCATTTATTGCAAACCTGAGAGTTTTCCTTGCCCTCCTTTTTCCAGAGCACTTACAAAAATATCAACTAAAGGAAATGTCAATACCTATTTCTGGGTGACCAGCTTTTTTGCAAACTTTTTCTCCATTACAAGAAGTACCTATTGGTCCCTACGTTTCATTTTCTGCATGTTAATGCAACATAGGACTGGTGAACATTCTGACCACTAGGTACCATATTTACTGCTGTGTCCTTCAAATCTCAAATAAAAATCATCTGACTTCAGTAACTTATCTACATTTGGTTTATCAAGAATGAGTTCCAACCAATTTGGTGGTTTAAGTACATAAAATTTTTCAATCGTATCTAAAATATCTTATGTATTTACTTTTGGATTTACTCTTCACATAAAAAGACAGCTTGAGAGTGAGAATTTTCACATGGTCTTTGTTAGTAAAGACCAATACAAAGGGACTTCCCTGGCGGTCCGGTAGTTAAGCCTTCGCCTTCCAACACAGGGGGTACGGGTTTGATCCCTGGTTGGGGAGTTAAGATCTCACGTGCCTCATGATCAAAAAGCCAAAACATAAAATAGAAGCAATATTGTAACAAATTCAACAAAGACTTTTTTAAAAAAAAAAAAAAAAGACCGATACAAATTATTCACTCTTGTCTTTCTATCCTTTTCATTGAATACTGTTCTTTTTAACTGTGATTTTTCCTTGATTTTAAAAAACATTTACTGTGTTTTGAGTATCGTACAAAATAATCTTCACATTATTTCTAAGTTTCCAAATTATACCTGACCATGTACCCTTCACATTGTGCCTTAGAAAGTACATCTGTTCTCTCAACTAGAATAGTTGTACTGGTTTTTGAAAAAGTACTTTTTCTCTATAATAGCCTTTTTTTTTTTAACTTTCTCAGTAAATCTTTCAGGGTTTGTTTGGTTTGTTTTTTCTAACCAAGCACATAATCTTTTTTAGTACTATCACGTATTATTTTGCATCCCAATAACATGGTTTTAGGTCCCCATGATTTTCATGTATTATTAAGCATAATAACGTCCATTCAGTATTTTATATACTACTTCCATGTTATTGTATCCCAATTACACCATAAAGGGTAGATTTCTTTAGATTTTCTTCCTAGAGCAGAGCACTGAACATCTCATGCTCTAATTGTTTTATTTACTATAATATAAAATTTTACAGCAAAGGGACACATTTCCTATCTTCAAGTCAATTACTTATAATACCATGTTGACCTTTATATTGTTAAATGAATATTAAGAAATGGTAAGTAAAATGCTATATGGTTATCAGGTCACAGTAGAAACTCTACCCAGTATTACAATTTCTAAGCTGTATTTTTACAAAAAAAGGTGGGAGTTCCCAACAATTCACATGAATCATATGGGAGGATTTTAATCCTTACTTCAAAAAGCATATAATACTCAAGAAATATTATCAAACTATAGATTATCAAACTATACAGTTGCTGTCTACTCACTAGTTAGTAACATCTCCGACACTCTTTGTTAAAGATAGTGATTTACCTTGTCTAAGTCATAGAAATAAATCATTACGAATTTTATATCATCTAAGTTAAAGATTTAGCAGTGCCCCAAACCAAAGAATTAGTATAGCAAGTCCTATTTAACAAAACAAAAATAAACATTATTACATACCTGACAAATAGCAAATCCAAAACCGCTTGCAGAAATATTAACTGCAGTTGGCTGTACCACAGCAAGCTGAATAAAGGCGGAAAAAGGTGAATAAGGCTAATTGTCCATATCTACGTCCTTCCAGCCGGCACGAGAGACCGCTGTTATCCCTCACTGGGAGTGTAAGCTGTGTGCGCTGTGAAGTTCTAAGAACTTTACATGCCTCACATGTCAAAAGTTATGGGTCAACCAGATAAGGGGGGTAAAGGCTGAGGAAGTACACGTTAGTGCTGTGGACAGGTCTGCCCTTCTGTAGGGGCTGTAGCATGAAAGACAAGAAATGGAAGTCATTCCTCCCTCCTCAAGCCTCCCTCAGCATCCAAGTCGCTGGCCTTCCTGAGAACACAATGGCACACCATCACTGACTGGAACCAACACTCCTTCTTTTTCCTTTGCCATCACCCCTCTCCCTCAGGTTCTAGCCTTAAAGTTACCGCTTTCACCCATTACCCTCAACTTCCTACAAAGTTAACCAAGGGAAAAAAGTTAGGGTTTAGCATAGCCCTTCATTCCATTTTAAAGAAAGAGTTCTACTACTGGTTCTATCAATTCACCTAAGAGGACATGTGGTGCAGCCTAAAGGAACATGGTCTTCGAAATCATGGGTTCAAATCCTAGCTCTACTGTTACTAGCACCATGATCTTGGGAGAGTTAGCTAAACTCTCTTAGCCTCAGTTTTATAATATGTACAGTGGGGATAAAGGTACTTGGTCTGAGAAGTAAATGCAATAAATAGCACATGTAAAGAAATCTGGCACAGGGCCTGCAAAGAATAGGAGCTCAACGGGTATTCATTCCTCTCCCAGTAAGACAGGGCCCACGTTTCCTCCTTTTCCAAATCTGTCCAACGTTCTCAACCCCTCCTCCCTTCCCCAGCTCGGCAAATTCAACCAAAGGAGGGTACTCCTTCCTGCCAGCACAGAGCTCTGGGAACAAGTCTTTGTTGAAGTCAACAGAAAGGAAATAAAGCAGTACTCCAGCAGAAGGAAGCATCTACACAGACATTCGGAGAGGCACGCCCTTGTCCACACCTCAGCCGTCTGGAGGAGAAAGCGGTTCTGTGTGCTAATCACAAAATTCACAGGACTCAGTGAACCGGACCCCACCACGGTCACTTGGATATTTGTCTCTTCTGTGTTCATTAGGGCTGCAAACTCAGACAGGGCCTTCAAGGCCACAATGGTGTCCTGTTGGGAAAAGAAAAAGATGTGCGCACATAAGGCTATATTAAGGCCGCCAAAGAGTAAAGGATACCACGTTTAGGATACCACTGCATACTCATCCACCTTCCTTGGGAGTGGAACTCTCCTCGATTCACCTTTGAATCTGCTTGACCTGGAGTCCAGGGAAGACTCAGAAAACATCTGCTGACTAGAACTGAGCTCCTATTGTACCGGGTACCAGAGACGACAAACGGCTAGTGAGACAGGGAACTAATTTATCCCACATGGGTATCAGATACGATGTTTATATCAAAGATGAGGAAAAATTAAAATTAGTAACTTAAACCTTTGATTTAAGTTACTAAACTTTTTAACTGCCATGTAATTTTATGAAGTCATGAAATAAAGCAACCACATATATATAGAGAGAGAGAGAGATTTAATTTTACGAATAGTTTTACATATATAATTATTTTTATAAAGAAATTTAAAGTGCTCATCACTCACCTGGGTAGAGGCAAAACCTCCCAAGCTATTTCTCTGCCTGCTTAGCCACCTCATAATCGGGATTCCCTCAGAAATCTGATGCTGCAGGAAGTGTGAGAGCAGTGCATAGGCCGCAACTTCAATATCCAGGGAGCTTGGTTGCCAGGATTCAGAAAGTCTGGACACTGGTGACACCCAGAATTGCATGTCTCCTGCGGGAGAAAAGTAGTAATGGTCTGGCCAAATACAGAAAAATTACACTTGATACCATTAAACATTCCTACACTGGTCCAAGTTCTCCTTGACTAGCATAAAAGTATACATATTTCTATGTATAAAAATAAATGAGGGACCCTGGCCACCCTAACAACCTTCCTAGAGATATTCCTGCTAGCCCCCAGATGAACATGCTATGTGGTACCCCCTCCCCATTCTCTCAAATATTACTATTTAGATGATGACTGCACTTCAGTGGAATGTGAAATAACTACCACTCAGCCAAGCAGAGAAGCAGAAATGTCAAGGACTACTTCAGCCTCGATGCAGTAATCTTCTAGTCCCCAGCACTGCAACAGGTAAAAAGGATGTAAGCTAACTTACTGCTAATAATAACACACTCTTTTTTACAGTCTCAGAAGTCTCTAAGCACTTTCCATAATCACCCCTTCTTGAATTAACAGAGCTTTAAATAAACTGACATGACCTAAAACTCTTTCTGCCCACCCAGCCCTTCTGCCACACAGAGGCCATTTGGAAAGTAATAACACCTGTACTTTTTGTCCTGTTGTAGCCCATAAGCAGCTGTATGATTAAAAAATCACAGTGCCCATTCCAAAACTGTAAAAAAAATCATACAGCTCACTAACAGCATTTTTTGACATTTGCATTTCTGTTAGCATTTTAATTCACATTTTCGAACACCTACGACGTGGTAAGTAAGCCCTGCACCTTATCTCATTTAATCCTCACAGCAACCCTAAAGCAGCTGTTACTCCCATTTTAAGACAGGGAAACTGAAGCTCCTAAAGGTAACTAATGGAACCAGAATTTGAGCCCAAGTCTCTCCAAAAACCAAGGCCTTCATGATCACTCAAGGCCACCAAACCAGAAATGGCATCAGACAATTCAAAGGGTAACTGACACATGGCAGAACATATCTAAAAGAAGGAAAAACCCAAGGCCCCAAGTTCTCTAGAAAACTCTTGGGGAGAGTAGCAGCAGAATGGCCATGTCAACCCTTCCTGATCTTACTTGCATCTCATTTTCATCCCATTCAGAAGACATAAATGTAATCAACTTCGCACCTGGTGTAGAAAACTTTCTCATATCATTTACACATTTCATAACGCAGAACGGGTTGCACACGTTACCTTCTTGTTCTGCTCTCCAAGTCAGCATATTCAAAGCGTCCTTGGCTTTAGGGCTTCTCACAGATGACAGAGCATAAGTTACAAGAGCCAGGGTGTAATTGTCTGAAATTCCTCTATCGAATTCGGACTCCAAAAAGTTGATAGACTCCTGCACATCACTATTAGGCTGGAAAGAAAAAATATATATTTTACTATTCAGAATAACCTGTCACCAACATATTTAAATAAAAAGTATTTTCAAACATTCATTCAAAAACCATTTCAGTGTCTATTAAGCACCGCCTTTGTCCTAGGCAATGGGAATCACCCCTGATCTGCTATGTATTTTAAAAATAACATTGCTTTTCAGGTTCTACAAGCAAACAGGCACCCCGTAGAGGGAATAAAAAATAAGAAGTGCAGCTTTTGCTAGTGTTTTTCCCATTGGCTATCACGAACTAAGATGAGGGCATAAAATATAGCCTGAGAAAGATACCTCTCTTATATGACCTCAGGTGTTGAAGCTCTAAATTGAGGGGAAAGTATATATTCTCAGCTCTTGGGATGTGGCCACAGATGCAAAGCAGAAGAGTACTCAAATTCGAGACTTCAGATGTGATGGAATATTGCAAAATCCTTTAAGTTTCCAGACATGTATTTGACCCATCAACACCTACCTTCCTTGTGATTTTCCACCCATTATTTATTAAAGATTAAATACCTGATACTTTTTATATCCCAGGAGAGAAGTCACAATATAAGCCGTAAGGGTTACTGGACTTTTATTGCCACCTTGAAGCTCGCTGTGGATCACTCTTCCTGGCTCCCAAAATTCACCATTGGATTTTTGATGTCCTTTGAGCCAAGTATATGCTCTGTGTAACACATTCTGGTCAATATCTATGTAAGGATCAGCTTCGAGGAAACATCTTAAAACAAAAGCTGACAACCTTGGTGAAAAGGGGGGAAAAATTACATAAAATACACTTTATACAGTCCTCCAAATTACACTGAGCAATAAAACACCAGCAATAACAACCCTTTTCCCCCATCAGAAGATTCACCAAAGGGCCAATCACTGAAGATAGAACAAAAGGAAGAAAGACGGCAAAGAGACAACAAAGTGAACAACTCAGCTGGGCCAGTGGGCACGGCTTCCCCTTGGGTGTGGCTGGGAAATTCCAGGTCAACTCACAAAAGAGCAGAGTTGGTAAGAACTTGGAAATCATCTAATCCCGCCTCTTGATTTTAAAGGTTGAGAATTCGAAACTCAGAGAGAGTTAAATAAACTGTCCAAGGTTATTCATCTTTGGACTGTTCCGGGTATTTACCAAGGAAGATCTCATCACACACTTAGCTCAACCCTAAAGCAGTGGATGAAGTATGTTTAGTTCACAATCAAACTGTCGTGCTTTTGAGTAGAAGAAATGGATATTTTCTCTCCTATAGGACAGGAATCAGCAAATTACAGCCTGTAGGCCAAATCTGTCTGTGCCAAACACAGCCCACAGTCTGTTTATATGTGCCTCTCCCCACTGCACAGCCCCCAACCTCCACCTAAGAACAGTTTTTAAACAGAGAAAAATAGTGAGGGTGGGGACTTCCCCAGTGGTGCAGTGGTTAAGAATCTGCTTGCCAATGCAAGGGACATGGGTTCGATCCCTGGCGCAGGAAGATCCCACATGCCGCAGAGCAACTAAGCCCGTGAGCCACAGCTACTGAGCCTGCGCTCTAGAGCCCATGAGCCACAACTACTGAGCCCGTGTGCCACAACTACTGAAGCCCACACGCCTAGAGCCCATGCTCCGCAACAAGAGAAGCCACTGCAATGAGAAGCCCGCGCACCGCAACGAAGAGTAGCCCCAGCTCGCCACAACTAGAGAAAGCCCGCGTGCAGCAACGAAGACCCAACGCAGCCAAAAATAAATAAATACATTTATTTTTTTAAAAAAAGAAAGAAAGAAAGAAAGGGTGGAGGGAAAAAGGGAAAATATGCAACAGAGCCTCTATGGGGCCTGCAATGCCTAACATATTTACTATCTGACCCTTTAAAGAAAAAGTATGTCAATGTCTGCTACAGAACATTAAATACTGAGGTGAAAAGAACATCAGGCAATAAAACACTGAAACCTTTCTATTTATGGATCTACATCCTGACTCGTGCCAAAAGAAAATATGAAGCAGATCTGTTTCATCCTATAAAAGATTTAGTGTGGCAAACATTACTAATATTCAATATGATGCAGTTCTCTTTCACTTTGGGTACGCAGAAGAATTCACTTCCTTGCCCACTTGAAGTTAGGCATGGCCATGGGGCCAGCTCCCGTCATGGTAAAGTGATAAGAAATCTTATACCGGGCTGAAGCTTCTAACTGCCACTGCTAGATACTCCAGCCCTCTGTCCCCAGGCTGCAGCAAGCCTAGAGGCTCAGGGTGAGTTGGTGGCTGAAACAAAGACTGCAGAGCCCCCTGCTGAGCCACAGTGGAAGTGCAGCATGAGCACAACCTTTGTTAATAAACCACTGAGATTTAGAGGGTTGTTACCACGGCACACCTTATCTAACCCTACTGACACAATTAGCCAATCTTTTTCTGAGCGAAAAATGAACTGAAGATAATACAAGGAGAGAGTAATCATCCAAAATCAGCCATGTGGAGATTTCATTCTGGAGGAAACTCTGGAGGTTCATTACTTAACCTCATCACTGTTTTTTCACAAAAAATAACCTTAAAGAAACTACATTGGGGCTTCCCTGGTGGCGCAGTGGTTGAGAATCTGCCTGCTAATGCAGGGGACACGGGTTCGAGCCCTGGTCTGGGAGGATCCCACATGCCGCGGAGCAACTGGGTCCGTGAGCCACGGCCGCTGAGCCTGCGCGTCAGCTACTGAGCCTGTGCGTCTGGAGCCTGTGCTCTGCAACAAGAGAGGCCGTGATAATGAGAGGCCCGCGCACCGCAATGAAGAGTGGCTCCCGCTCGCCGCAACTAGAGAAAGCCCTCGCACAGAAATGAAGACCCAACACAGCAAAAATAAATAAATTAATAAACTCCTATCCCCAACATCTTCAAAAAAAAAAAAAACAAGAAACCACATTGACTGTATTAATACAAAATTAGTGTTGATTGTGTCCGATTAAAAAAAGACCTATGTCGGGCTTCCCTGGTGGCGCAGTGGTTCAGAGTCCGCCTGCCGATGTAGGGGACGCGGGTTCGTGCCCGGGTCCAGGAAGATCCCACATGCCGCGGAGTGGCTGGGCCCGTGAGCCATGGCCGCTGAGCCTGCGCGTCCGGAGCCTGTGCTCCGCAACGGGAGAGGCCACAACAGTGAGAGGCCCGTGTACGGCAAAAAAAAAAAAAAGACCTATGTCACAATACTCCATATTTCTAACCAATTTTTCTTACCAGCTGCACCATCATATTTTATTGCTGCTTTTCCCACCAAAAAAGAGGGGGATTTATGACTTATCTTTTCTAAATAAAAACGTCTGATGTACTAGTGTTTTAAAACCATATTTAAAAAGGAGAATCTCTTTTAAAGCCAGGCTATGGAAAAAGCAGCCTCCAAGCTGATACAGAGACACATCTGTCAATTTCATGGCCATGGTGACCTAGTTAGAGCCCATTCGGTGACATGGATTTGTTCCATTAGCAAAAACACTTACCAAGTGCTCCCAGAAGGGTCATCATTCCCAAAGGCACTGAAAGAGCCATCTTCCCTCTGATAGAGAAGTTCTCTCTGGTAACCTGAAGACACCAAAATAGACAGATAATCAACGTAATCAAGTTGCAATGAATGGAAGTTTCTAATCATGACTTCATATTGAGGAAGCATGGGCAGAGAATGGGAAAGAAGACATGAAATCAACTAACGTTGAATATTTTCTATATCATGTGCTGTGGGAGATTAAGAACATCAGGACTTTTCAAGTAGAATGCATAAAATAAGAACCGCGATAGCCCCAAACTGGAATAAAGTCAGAAGAATACCATCACACAGACAACAATTCTATCCATTCAAAAGCAAGTAAATTAAAAAGCGGAGTATTTAACTCTGTAGTGTAAACTACAATGGTTTCAATGCTTAGTCATCTAAAATTGTTTGCTACCTAAGAAAAATACTAGCTACAGTATCATAATTAAAATTTAAAGCTAAAACGAGAAGTAAAAATACTTTCTACTCTTAGACCACCAGCAGAAGGGAGAAAATTGCTAAATAATCTAACACAGTGGCTCTAGAATTTTTTGGTCATGACCAACTGAGGTAAACCCCCAAACTGACCTGTCCGCCCAAACGTCAACTCTAAGTTCTCACTAAATAAAAAGACCATGTTGGTGGTAATGAAGTCTCAGTATAGAACTAAATTGGGGAGGGCTTATGGCTCACAGATCTGCTTTAATAAAAGCAGATGTTTCATATTTGCAAATAAATGGTTGCAAATAAAGGCAGATGTTTCATATTTGCAAACCAATGCGTGCAGGTCTCAAAGTCCAGTGACTGAGAAATCATAGGCCAAACACTGAAAGAGTCACCAGACAAGCCCAACAAACCAACTCGCTAAAAATGATATTAGCCATAATTTATCAATAAAAAGTAAGCAGAAGCAGAAGCCAGAAACATTTCCAACTCAAGGCTTTATCAGTGATCCTCTGATAACCAAGAATTCTTCCTGAAAACTACAGGATTCTACTACAGGAGGGGAGGGCACACAAAATGAACCCAGCAGCATGGCCATGTAGTGCCTGGCAAACATACTCACTGGTGAAATGTTGAATTCAATCCCCAATAAACTCTAGTAACAAAAACATTTTACTTTATGAATACCACATTTTAGAAGCATCAATAACTATAATTAATTATTCATATTTGACTAAGAAAATATGAGTATTAGTCATTTAAAATTCGTGAATTTGCTCTTGCCAGGTCCCAAACTTTTCTCATTGAGCCTTTCCACAAGAAACCCCAGCCAGATCTGAGTATCTGATTTAAGCTACAGTAAGACAAAATGCATAAAAAAACAAGACACTGTTTCACGGTGATCTTTAAGACCTATGGTAAAAGAGATGTAAACAGCATTTAAGTGATGAGAGAGTTTTCTTAATTTGAAGAAGGGAGCGTTAGGTTATACACTTTAAGTTTAAAACTGAAATATTACAGCATGGTAACTAACCAGCCAACTTTTATCCAACTGTGACTAGGTGTCAGGAACTGGTCAAAGCCCTTTTCGGGTATTAACTCAGGTAATTCCACAACTCTATGATGTAGAGGCTGTCTGCTTTTTAGAGATGAAGAGACCTGAACTTAGAATATATCACGTGCAAGGTCACACAGCTCATAGGAACTGAAATTAGGCATTAGCCAAGGTCAATCTGTCTCCAAAGCTGCTGCTTCCTACTAATTCATAGAGCCCTTTCAATGATTAATATATGAAAAGTTCTTCGCACAGTACCTTTTACATACTCTCAGTAAACAACAGATATCACTCCGTAACTCAGGTGTAGAAAAAGACTTTCTAACCACCAAACTTTTAAGAAAAAATAACTGACTACAAAAAAATTGTTTCAAACTTTTCCATGGCAAAACACTATAAACAAAGTTGAAAAACAGATGACAAATTAAAGGAAAATATTTGCAACATATAAGATGGATAAATGGCTAATCCTCCTAACATTAATACTATACAAGTCTATGTATATGTTTTTATATATTAATACTATATATCTTCACATATAGATTATATAAAGAATTTTTTTAATTTAGAGGAAAAGATAAAAACTCCTATAGAGAAAAAATGGACAAAAGACAAGTACAGACATTTCACAAAAAACAAAGAGAGAAAGACAGACCTTAAGACAGGAAGAAATGTTCAACTTCATAATAGGTGAAATGCAAATGAAAACTACATATTGAGATACCATTTCTTACCCATCACTTTAGCAAAGATTCAAAAGCTTGACCATTCATCCTGTTGGGGAGACTGTAAGGAAACCAGTACTCATCCATTGCTAGAGGGAATTCCAAATGGTACAACTCCTGTGCAGTAGAATGTCTATACCTTTTGACCCAGTAATCCTACTTCTTCTAAGGATATATCTGAAGATATACCTCCAACAACACAAAAATATATATGCAGAAGACTACTGATTGCAGCGTTATTTGTAATTGCAAAAACATTGGAAACTACCTAAATGCCACCAAATTGGAGACGGGTTGAATAAACTGTGGTACATGTGTACAATGGAGTACTATGCAGCTGTGGAAAAGAATGAGGACTCTCTCTGAACTGATGAAGAGCAATTTCCTGAATATACTGTTAAGTGAAAAAGGCAAAGTCTAAAATAGCACACATAGTGTACTACCCTTTGTGTAAGAAAAAGAGAAAATTAAAAAACATACGTTAATTTCTGCTAAGAGAGAAAAAGAAAGAGAGAGAGAGAGAAGCTAAACAAGAAAGTAACGCAGAACGTTACCCCCAGAGGGTAGGGAGAAGGGATCCGAGAGGGAAAGATACCCCTTTGCATACACCTTTTAGAATAAGTTTGACTTTTGGAAGCATGTTAATGTTTTACATATTCAAAAAGTAAAATAAACAAGAATGGAAAAAATTCAATGACAGGCACTATTAACACAACCTTAGTTCACTCTAACATGTTTTAGTTAACCTTGAAGAAAACTGAACATATCATCTCTTCCTTTGTCAGAGCTGGTCAAGGATCACAGAGAAGCAGAGTAATTTTCTAATATTCACAAAGGAAGTGAGCAAAAGAGGCCAAGACATTCTCCCTCAATTTCCAATTCAGGAGTAAATCTACCAGGTAGCAGAGCTGACGTGTGAACTCAATCTGATATAGGAGGAAGGGAAGGGAAGGGGAGGGGAGAGGAGGGGAGGGGAGGGGAGGGGAGGGGAGGGGAGGGGAGGGGACGGGAGGGGAGGGAAGCTCCAGGTCCCCCCATCACTAGAGGAGGTACTTCTGTGGGAAGATGGACCAACCTCAGGTGAGGACCAAGTGCCTCCAAGGCCCTGAATCATATCAACAATGGCAGTTCCAAGTATGAGTTATTGTAAAACCTTCAGAGAGATGAGATCATGGAGATGAGATCAGTGTTTATGGAAATTACCCTTCAGGTGGCTGCCCGCCAAGAATTGCCATTAATATCAACAATGAGCACAGCTCTTCCACCAGGAGCAACGAGCCCAGAGAAGGGGACTTGCAGACACAGTCTCCAGGTATGGAGTACATTTCCTGAGCTGGTTTAGATGAAACTGAAAATCCAAACCTCCAGCTCTGCTCCCTGGGCAAAACAGGAGGGAACCCAAACCAGGTAGGTCTCCTGTGAGGTGTCCTTCCTTGTCTTAAGCCAGACATGCATCATTAGAGAACCCTCGGCTGCATCACGATAGACGAGATAGGCAAAAAGATGGTTTTCTCCAAAAGTTTATGAGGAAATTAGAGTACTGCCTTCAAGTTCATAGTCTTATGAATAGCTCCTGAGTTACAAAGTAACAGCATAATCAGAATTAACAGACACTTCTAAAATTTAAAATAATGATTCATGAAATGTTGTTTATAAAGAGTCGGACAAGATACATACTTAGTGGGTGGTGAATTTTCTTTGAAATAGCCATGAATGGAAAATATTTACAATTTATCATAATAAAGAGGCAAGTAGCACTCATAGAAACACATAGAAAACTAACATTCTAAACATAATTTGACTTAGTTTACCACAAGTGTCAAAATTGTATACAAATAAATTAAGTAAAATTGGCTGCCCAATCACTTTCTCTGGTTAAAAGCTGATAAAAATATTTCTGTACTAAAAGAAGAGTATTTGTTATCAATTTCCTTACTCTCTCTGACATGAATGGAAAGTGAGAACTTCACCAACGTTTTCTTTTTTAGCATCTTCACTATTGCCTCTAGCCATTCTTGTGATGGCCAAATGCAGCATCAGAATTCTGAAACCTACTTTTTTCCTGTTTTTATTCCAATAGAGAAAATATAATGTGTTTTCAGCTAAGTTTGGTCTGAGTCTCACTTGAAAAACTGAGCCACATGCACTGCAATTTAAATATTTGAGAAAAACAAGTGGTTTAAAATCTCCAATTAACAGGTCTGGGATTTCCAGTCCTTGTCAAAAACAGTTTCCATGTTACGGTTCTATTTTTCTTTTTGACAGTGAAAGACACTTCATTCAATGATGTAGCTATTGTTTTGACCAGAAAAACAATAAGTTAGGTTACTGGGCTCCTGGGCCAAGCATGATTTAAGGAAAACCATGCGCTGTTCACAACTGACATTTAAGTAATATAAATCATGACTTGTGCCAAAGCCACTTTAATTCCTTAAAAAATAAAAACAATTACAGTATATTTGAAAAAAAAAAAAACTTTGGCAAATGTGATAGCAAAGGAAAAAACAGAGTCTCTGAAATGAGACACTGATTTCATAATGAAAATCATTACACTGAGAAGTTTTTGTCCACTACTTTGAAATATAATTTAGTCCCGCATGTGAAAAGATACATTTTGAGGAGCTCATTGGACTGATTCCCATCAGCCATTTCACCAGCTCAAAAGGTAACACGTTGAAACCTCAGGTCACATTTCCTAGCTCACGAAAACGTGCCAAAGCCAGGGAGAAACTTTGGTGTTTAGAGAAAAAACCATGCATCGTGGAAACAGAGGAGAGATCTTCTAGACCCGATCTCCACATTAGGACGATCAACCTAAAGCCCAAAGAATTTAATATTGATACGAATGCATTCACCCATTCTGCACTTACTGAGGGGCCCATATGGTGATCCCATGGAGAAGGGATTCAACACAGTCCCCTCTGTCAGGGCGCTTACCTTCTAGGGCAGGAGACAGTCAGATAACAGAAAAACAAGAACATTTTAAATACTGTTAAGTGTGGTGAGGAATATACGATGGAATAATTTAAGTGAGAGCTGCTAAAAGGTCAGGGAAGGCCACTTTGAGGAAAACACCACCTGGATGATGAGAAGGAACCAGCCCTGGGAAGATCTGGGGGGAGAGTATCCAGCAAGCAGGACAGGTGGAAAGGCCCTCAGCGCCATGGAGCTGAGAGCACGCCAGACGCAGGCTGACAGAGCCCTGAGGGGGCGGCTTCAGGTGAGGTGACAGATGGGGCCTGGCATTCACTCAGGGCTTTGCAGGCCCAGGCGAGGAACCCACTGGAGAATTTAAGGAAGTGATGTGATGATTCTGACATTATCAAAAGATCCCTTTTATTATAAAATATGCAGAGACTATATTGAAGGAGGGTGAGTATATCGGCAAAGGGTCTATTTAGGAAGCTGCTGCAGTAGCCAGGTCAGCAATGGCAGGTCAGGGTAGATCCATCAGCCTGGGATGGAGAGAGTGGGGAAGTGTCACACTTGTTTTTAGAGATAGAATGGACAGAATTTACTTGCTGACTTTAGACCCTATCTCCCTAGTTAGATGCCACTAACTATATTACAGCTGACAGTTCCTGGGCGTTTACTATGCATTAAAATACCTCATTTAGTCTTCAAAACAGCCCTAAGAAGTGGCTACTTATTTACCCATGTCTTATAGGTGGAAAGAAGAGGCTGGGGAAACCAGCCCAGAGCAGGAGGCAGGGTTCAGAGCCCAGGCTTCATGGTCTCCACCGCCGGTGCTGTAACCACGGCTCTACCTCTCCCCTGGTGGGAATCGCCCACCTCACGGCTGCAGTGCTCTTCATTCTGCCACAACGCTTTTTCTGCCCTCTGGCTGCCCTGTGCCTTCTAACAACCAGCAAATGTGACGAAGGCTCCCAAGCAATGCAGGGCTGCTTTGAAATTGCACTGTGGCACCTACCTCGCCAGGATGGGCCTGGGGACCAGCGCTCCTTTTAAAGAAAACAGATACTGAGGATTTGGACTGTTCATTTTTTAGGGCATCTACTAACCCAGAGCAAAGTGTCTAGGACAGAAACTCAAATTATTTTTAAGGCATGAATTATTGTTCCTTAAATGGTTCAAACTATAAAATTTATTCTGTCTCTTTAAAGCATTGATATTTGATTAGCCAACAATATAGTTCATAAAGCATATAAAATATGCAATCAATGGCATTTTCTAAAATATTTTACTTTATTTTATTAAAATATCCCAAAGGATGTGTATCAAGTTATAAAGCACCAGTCTAGGTCCTACATACTCCCTACCTGAAACTAGCCAACCTAAATGTCAAATACAAGTCAGAATCTTGTCTTAAAAAGGTGCTGAATTAAACTGTGAAAATATTTTTTACTCATCTCTTTAAATATATGGCAGTGTGCAAAGATCTCACCTGATTTTAGCGTGGCACACACCATACCAAACAGAGCCCCTGGTACCACTGCTTAAACTTAATTATAACCAAACCTGGAAAAAGCAGCTCTTGTATTTACATACTTAAAATATGACTGATTCGCTTTAATAATCGGTAGATTTTATCAAGCAAACATAGTTCACAGTTCATGAAGACCATTCCAGGTAGAGGACATGCAAAGATGTATTATATGAAGACATGAGTACCTGGAAATCACAGGGGAAGTATCTTAGTATATAAGTACCATTTTTCTTGAAAAATTAATAACGTATGTTTTCTACGAATATGATAAAACATCTGATTTTTTACCATTCTCTTTAAATAAATTAATAGCTAAACTGAAAAATAAATGACCGATTCACAAACATGCGAATAATTTTTAATGGGCATCTCAGTATAGAAAGTACCGATTGCTAGATCTTTGAGAATTTCCTAGAGGACTTAAGGACCTGGGCCTGAGATGTCATAAATGCCTGCAGGGCCTGGCTCTAATCCGAGGGAAACTATACCACTATCTCCTATACAGCAGAACTCGGGTCACACCCAGCCCTGATCCCAACGCTGGCCTCCCACACAGCAGGCGAGTCCTGACTCACAGCTCCCTTACTTGCACTCAGCCCTTGTCTGCCAGCCTAGCCCAGGGGGCACTCAGGACACTGACTGCAGCTCAGCCCCTTGGACCCAACATCTTACAGCTCCCTCTGGTCTAACCTGACACCCAGATTCTAACGTCTGGTTTCTCCTTCCCTACAGGACCCATGGTCCTCTCTTACTATTTTATCAGAACACCCATTGAGACCTCTCGCACCTTGGTCACACTGAAGCATCTTGGCCCAATTCCGACTCCTCCTACATCCTCCCCTATTGCTTCCAACAAGCTAAGAACGTTGCAAAGTAACGCTATCTCGTGGCGTTCTGAGCATGGACTACAGAGTCAGACCATCAGGGGAACCATGGGTAAGTTATTTAGCCTCCCTGTGCCTCAGTTTCCTCACCTGCAAAAGGGAAATAATAACAGCACACCTAGCTCCAAGGGTTTTTGTGAGAATTAAATGAAAACATTTGTACAACAAATAGGGTTAGTTATTATCATTATTACATAGAATTTAGTTTAGGATAATGAGGGAACCTAGAAAAAAAGCCCACGTTAAAATAATGTCTTTACTAAGTCTTCTCATTCTTAACTGTGGAAAAGTTAGCCAAACCACTAACAGCTTGCCTCTATTGGCATTTAACCCATTCATTGTAAAAATAAATAAATAAAACAAAATTAAAAGTTAGGGTGGAAAGTGTTGATTCAATTTGTAGATTATACTGAACAAGCATTTTCCTATTATATTGCCTGAACCGTTCTAATCTTTATCAGTTTGATGGAGAGCAGGTACCCCAGACTGTGCAGAATGATAAACTCAGCCACACAGAGATCTTGCTAGAGGTCCCCTAATGGAAGCACAAAGCTTCCAAACTGTGACTTTGGGTGGCTGGCTTTTGGAATATTCGAGGAAATCAAGTCTACATTATTATTATTATTAAAAATGCCTCACAACTGTCCATTTTCTCCTAAGTATGGACACAGATAGAGCATGGACTCTGGGGCCAGAGAGTGAGTTCAAATCCCAGCTCTGCCATCACTTGCTATGTGACCCTAGCAAGTTAGGTACCTTTTCTGTGCCTGAGTTGCTTCATCTCTAAAAATAGGAGGATGATAAGCATATACTGATTGCGACCAGTAAGTGAGATATTATGGGAGGTGCTTAGAACACTGCCTGCCTCACAGTAAGCATCCACCGATGTTATCTGTTGTTATTAGCAACTTGTAGACACAGAGCCTGGCGTCTGCAAACAGTATCAGCCTCTCCAGGAGCCAGGGCAGAGTCCTCACCGGTGTGGCGTTTCCCGAGTGGCCAGCAGGGGCCCCCATACACACCCTTCTCTCCTAACCCCCCAACTACTTGAAATGTTAAACGCGCTGAGAAGGTCCCCACCACAGGAAGCCTCGTGTGTTTACCAGTGGACTTTCTCCACTGAACAGGGACTTCTCTGGGAGGAAAGGCCTGACTTCCTGTTTCCTCAGCACTGGAAGTGACCCTGGCCCTAAGAGATGCTCTAGAAATGTGGAATGAATACTCATTCCTTCAGATCTTTAAGTGGCTTTAAATTTCCAATCCCTTAGGAAAATACAAACCCCTCCAGGAACAAAATTCTTAACAAACATCTTAGCAGCAATCAGTGAGCCCTGAGCTGAGGACGAGTGGCGACAACGTCCCACTGCTCGCACATATAGCACATGCCACACCATCTAGTGCCACAATCACAGAGCAAAGACAAAATCTGTCTATGTTGAAATACGGTCTAGAGTCAACTCTGACCGAAAAAAAAAAAAAGAAAAGAATAAATGTATTTTTACAAATAAAAGTATGTTTCTAAAATGCTTACCTTGCCTCATAAATGAAAGGGCTTTTTCTTTTAAATTCTCAGTCAGTTGTTTCTTTTTAGTCAGGTAATCCAAAACGTAAATATTTGGAGCAAAATTTATCATGTTCTGTTCGCCACAGCCATAAGGCATTCGAATCAGTGAGGCTAAGCCACTGATGGAAGAACCAAGAATATCTCCTGAAAGCACAAGATATTCATTACATTCAGCAAATCCTCAGTAACTGTACCTCCTGGTGGCAGAGAGGTGTCCTCTGAGAGCAGAAAGCATCTGAAGCAATATTACTATTCCACTGCGTGGAGCATAGTATTTATAGAAACTTTACATCAAGCTTTTAGGAAGACTGGTCAAATAAATGACAATACAGTGGTACTGAACTTGTAGATTATGTGACAAATTAGGAGACTCTTAGCTCAAAGATACAGTACAGATAAGCAAAAACCAAGTTTAAAATAAAATTTCGGAACAAAAATGTCAGGAATTGCATTAGGAAACCATCGTTCTTACATGGGAAAGAAATGTTTTATTATTAATATTCTTCACATAAATAGAACTTTATTTTGATTTCCTTACTAATACACTACAAATTCTTGAGAAATGATGCTTTTCAGGGCAGGGTTGTGGTATTTTTCAATGTGCTCTATTTGTCAACAACAAAGTAGAACTAACAAGGATAAGCATTTCAATAAATTTCAGGATCAAAAGGGTTAAAAATATTCTTCAAAGTTAGTAATATAAAGTGAAACAAAACACACGCTTACCCACATTCCTCTAACCACAGTCTAACACCATAACTCAAGAAAATAAGTAAGAATTTAGAAATGTAAAGGCTGAGTTCTAATTCTGACCTCACTATGGTTGAACTGTAGAGGGAAGAATATTCGTCAATGTGGTTTATTTTAGAAACTTACACCATTCCAAGCCCAAATACCTAGTAAAAATCTGCTCCCAAAAAGATGAATCCAAAAAAGAGAGGAAGATCTTCAGGTGGCTAGGCTGCAGCCATGCTAGCGTATGATGTCTCAAACTTTAGATATTAACACAGAGAAATAAATACCACTGCAGGTTATGTTTTTTATTTTTATTACTACTGTAGGTTATGTTTTTAATATTCAAAGTGAACATCAACTTAGACTCTCAAAATCCAAAGAAGCAAGCTAATATTCACACATCTGGGCTACCAAATAGGTTTTTTTTTAATATATAAATACCATATAAAAATAACACTTGAGGGGCTTCCCTGGTGGCGCAGTGGTTGGGAGTCCGCCTGCCGATGCAGGGGACGCGGGTTCGTGCCCCGGTCCTGGCACTGTGGGAGATTCTTAGGCAGAATGTATTCCCCTAAATAGAAAGCTTATTTAATTCTTTTTAAGAATTATATCTAAGTCTCCCAAAAAACGTCCTCTCTAGAGGAACTGGTTGTTTGAGGTTGTAATAAAAAGCATTACACTTGCAAGGGAGATTTAAAAGAACCTCTGAAAAAGTGCCTTAGGTCCTGACACCTCAAAGATCTAAACTATTGGGTTGGCCAAAAAGTTTCATAACATCTTATAGAAAAACCCTAACGAACCTTTTGGCCAACCCGATATTTAGATGTCATTCATCTAAATATTTCTCTCAGTTATTTGCAAAGCACAACCACATAAATAAACCATTTGTGTGGAAGCTCTGTCCAATAGTTGAAAGGACTTTGGGGTTACCAGAAGGTGACTAGGAGAGGGTGACTTAGTCAGTGAGTAGCTTCAAACTGTAAAGGGTACTTGTGTCTGCACAGGGAACTGCTAGAGGCAGTGGCCCTCAACCTCTGGTTACCAGAAGCACTCGTGGAACCTTTTCAAAACATACATGCCCTAGCCACAGCCCAAGAGATTCTGACTGAGTAGCTCGAGAGTGGATCCCAGATATTTGTGTATTTCCAAAGCTCCACGGAAGGGATATTCACCAGTGGTCGAGAGCCACAGAGGCAGAACCACCATACGACAGTGTGGTCTGGCTACTCAAAAGAGTGGTCTGCACAACAGCAGCATCGGCATCACCTGGGAGCTTGTTAGAAATGCAGAATCCAAGGCCCCACCCCAGGCCTACCAAGCCAGAATCTGCCTTCACACAAGCTCCCCAGGTGATTCACGTGTACCTTGAAGACAGAAGAACTGGTCCAGGACACACATCTCACTTGCCTTCCTACAGTAATCAGTGGTTGGCACCAACTAAAAACTTTTCGCAACTTCTTCTCATTAGGATTAAATAAGAAAATGCACCTAAATAAGGACCTAATTATAGCACAGGGAACTATATTCAATATCTTGTAATAAACTATAAACTATTTTGTAATAAACTACTCTTTTTCAGAAAAGAATCTGAAAGAGAATATATATACCTATATGTATAACTGAATCACTTCGCTGTATACCTGAAACAATGTAAATCAACGATACTTCAACTTTAAAAAGTAATTAAGAAAAGAAAATATACCTACAAATAAATGAAAAATATATAGTATCATATACAAATAAACCAGTAGCGACGGTGATACGATCTGTTCTTACCAATTGCGGTGATCTGAACTCTCTCACTACCACTCACTATATGAGGAGGAAAGGAGAAACTCAAAGTTTTCAGGGTAGTTTGTAGCTTGCTGTCAGTCAAGTCTAATAAGATGGATTGTGAATATGATTTTTCTATTCCTTCAGCCTGTTGATAAAAAGGAACACAATTAACATGGTCCTTACAGAGAACTACATGCAGATAATAAGTCAATCACCTGGCCTGTATATGGTTAGGTAAGTACCTACAGTGTCTTGATTATTGCTTCAAATCTGTTAACAAATGTTTCCTTTCTCATTAAATTAGTCAAAACATTTCATAGAATGGCAATGGAAATGATAAAGGACAAGATGAAAAGGCCATGAGAAACCCTCTGAGGTAGGTCCTTTTATTATCCAAAGACAGAGGTTAAGTACCTTGTGCAAAGGCACCCTTGACAAAGGTGGGATGAAACCCAGAGCTGTCTTACTCCGGAACGCAAGTGCTTATCTACTGTGCTGAGTTGTCTTTTTGTGCATACTGTCTTCTCTGAAAAAACCTACCAAATCTCTTCTACCTGTACTGAGGAATTCCAAAATTCAAACTCTACGTATCAACTTGGCATGATTTAATAGGATCCCAATGTCACACAGACTGTAAATGTAACTTGCCTTACAGTCGTACTATAAATTTAAAGAAGATGTTGGCAATTACCTTTAAAAACATACGTGATATATTTTTACATTCAGATGAGAAAACCATTAGGCATTACCAGGAGGGTGGAAAAGATGACCTAGTCAGTCTTGAAAACAAATTTAACCAAGAGAAAAACCACCTTCTGTTTCCTTTTCAATTATATATTTCCATTCTATTTATTTAGACTTCAAGTATTTACCTTCACTAAAATCCTCTGGGTGACAGCATCGGAAGCAGCAGGTGAAACAGCTGTGACTGTGATGGGCATTTCCCCGAGATGTGTTGGCCTGACCGGGAAAAGAACAGTTGCCCCATCCTTACTGGGAACCAGAACTGTCTGCTGGTGCCCTGTGACATTTATTTCATTCGAAGCCATTAGAATATCAAACACGTCACTTTTCTCAATGATTACCTTAACCTGGAAGAAAAAAATCATCAAAGGTCTTGTATAATAAATTGCTCCCCAGTAAAATGTTGCTCTAAGTGCAGATAAATCTATGAGGCCTGAAACTAGAGAAAAATAAGACGGAAAGGTTCAGCCAAGGAGAGGGTGAAAGGGTGTCAGGAAAAACCTAGTTTCTTTCCTATGCTTTCTCCACCTACCTCAAGACATGTGGGGAAATGACATTCTTCAGTTCCATTTCTAACATTAAACTCCCACTAACATTAAATTCTCTCATTTGTCAAAGCTGAGTGGTAAGGGTGTACCCAAAAAGGTTATTTCATGTCATGGTACTGCCACCAGCCTGACTCATCTAAGTCATCCTGGGACACTAGTCCCATCAGAAAAGCCTGAGGCAAACAGGATGAAATGTTATTACATTCATTGAGAGCCTCTGCTAAAATTATTCCAAGAAAAGTATGACTCAGACACTAGTCCTGAAACACATGTCGGTTGTAAACTTTCATAAAATGTGTCAAAGTTGCCAGGCTCATCAAGAATCCCATTTCTCCGGGTCTTAGATTTTATGAATTGTTTTCCCATTTATTTTCTCATCTGTTTCTCAAAATATTTCCTACCTGACAGATGAGTAAACTGCAATTAAGTTATTTGCTGGTAAGTGGAGGACCTGGACATTGAATGTGGGCCTCCTGACTTTTGCTCTTTACACTGGACCATGTTGAAAAGATTAAAAAGTAAAATTAGGGCTTCCCTGGTGGCGCAGTGGTTGAGAGTCCGCCTGCTGATGCGGGGGACATGGGTTCTTGCCGCGGTCCGGGAAGATCCCACGTGCCGCGGAGCGGCTGGGCCCGTGAGCCATGGCCGCTGGGCCTGCACGTCCGGAGCCTGTGCTCCGCAACGGGAGAGGCCACAACAGTGAGAGGCCCGCGTACCGCAAAAAAAATAAAAATAAAAAAAAAGGAAAATAAGAAAGTTTACTCTCTAGACATAGTGCTTAAAGAGATTATGGCATTTTCAGGTAATAAGGTTAATTACAATCCCTCCCTACTCCCATTTCGTTAACACTACTGCAGGCACAGCACAAACAGTGGGCCTACCCCTGCCTTACAGGGAACTGACTTGGCTAAGGAGACACCGGGCCGTGACTCAAAAGACAAAGCCTTGAAAACAGAATATAAACACAGGGATAAGCACAACGGCATGGGTGAGATTCCTCAGGAAAGACACCTTAGTTTCAAAGCGGGTCTTGAAAGGAATCCATTCTTGCCACCTGCAGTGGGTACAGAACAGCAGTGAGAAGCGGCAACACATTGTAGATGTGGGAGGAGAGTAGGGGGAAAATGCAGGGGGGCGGGCAGGAAAGAGAAAGACATGCCACAGAGATGAAGTTGCATGACTAAAGCAGAGAACCCGTGCTAGAAATTAAGGCAAGGATGCTTGGGCATGCTAGCAATATCCTTCGACATTAACAAGCAGAAGAAATTGCGGGCAAAGTATGGCTATTGTCAGTCTCCCAGAAATGTATAGAACGCTTAGATGCCCAAACACTACGTAACCCAATCCCCGCATGTTTTCTTCATTTTGTCCTGAAGTATAAATGATGACTAGTATATTACCTCAGTGGCATCTTTCAAATAATTGAATATGGTTACTTCCAAAGCAAATTCTTCACCTCTGATAACAGAGTAGGGAAGATTCAAAAAAATGAAAAACGGTTGGAAGGACTGGAGCTGAAAAGAATACAATGGATACAGATTTTGTTCAAGTCCAAGTGCTTCACGCTTTACGCAATTAAAAGCAAATCTCACAAAACCTGTGACGCTTATGACTAACTTCACATAGAAATGTCCACTTGCCTACCAACAGAAAGCAAACAGCAACCTACCCCAAACGAACGGGGGCACACTGATTTATGTTATTTAACACAGTAACCACTACATTTTATGAAATGGCTACTAGGAACCAGGGACTTTACACAAATTATTTCATTTAGTCATTACACCTATGTAGGCAGGGGTTTTGATCCTATTTTACAGAAAAGAAATCTGAAGCTCAGACATCTCTGTAACCGGTACAAGTTCACACTGCTGCAAAGTGTAGGAGCCAGAACTGGATCCCAGCATGTCTGAGGCCACAGCTAAGTCTCTCTTCCTCTACTCTGCCATGTTGATTCTACCATTCTTCTTCTAAAGCCACTGGCCGAATGAAACAGCATCTGTTTTAGACTCATGTGAAAAGTCTAAATGATGGTTTGCCTGCTACCCTGTAATACATAGATACACATACTCGTGCTTCCTCATTGGTCACCCAACTCTGACAGCATCGGCGGAGCTTCTCACTGACAGCAGTTAATCCCCGCTTAGAGGTTTATCTGGACATTTGTGGAAGTGTCAGACTGTCACCATAGGGTGCTCTTGGCACTTAGTGGGTGAAGGTCTGCGTGCTCAGGACAGTCCCAGAAAAGGAAGAATTGTTCCGTGTCCCTCATGATTCTTGAATGTTCCTTCATGTAGATAAAGCACCTGCTTATAATGACCTGGGCTTACAACTAATTCCAACATATATATAAACCCAAAACACCTGTCAATGTACAACTATTTTGTAAATCAAGAGGAAACTACACTTTGTTTTGGAACTTCATCAAAACTTGTTCACTATTTCAAAACTTTACATCACCTCAGGCAGCACCACTCAAGGTTTTTGAGTTGTGAAAACAATACACGTATATCAAACTGGATGTACAACTGTTACACATAGGGTGATTCTATGCACGGTGTAAATATTCACATATGTTACTATGCCTTCTAGTGCAACTAGGCCTGGTCACTTACATACTGAAATATTATTTTATTATACATTACTTTCCTTTGATTTCTCCTCACTATTTCACTTAGGGCATCTTATTGATTTTTTAAAAATTGAGTGTGCAGGTATATTATATTTTCTATGCATTTCATTTTGCATAGATGGTAGAGGGATGAAAAGCACAGCTGTTATAAAGAGCTGGCTTCAGGTATGACAGAGGTGAAAGCTACTGGTCTAAGACCAGTCATGGTCATTACATTCCCCTTGTCAGTGACGGGTTTAGGAAGCGACATGAGATGTAATTTGACCGAAGAGATGTGAAGAAATGTTTGCTAGGGGACATTTTGAGAATTTCTGCTTGTCCTTAAAGAGGGATGCACGGAAATATTCTCTCTGTTCTTGGCCTCTGGAAGGGGTTGGACTCAGTCAATAATAAACTTTGTATCCAAATCTTAATACAGAGCTAGCATGTTTAGCAGTTTAATACAGCTCACATTCTAAAGTGTAAAACAGATGAAAAACAAGAAGGAAACGCCAAGGAATCTCTATACTGTGATCTACGTCATCAGCAATCACTTTTTTTAAATCCGTCGAGGAGCTGACACTGTCCTTGCTTCGCGGCACTGTACCATTTATCAGCAGCCCTTTAATACACTACCTCCACTGGAGTAGTTGTTAGTCCAAGACCTAAATCCTCAGAGATCACAAAAGCAGTTGCAACCCAAGAAGTGATAGAATCAGGTACAGTAACTTCGAATTCTTGGTAAGTCCTGGAACTGAAGCCAAGATAAACATAAAAGTCACAAAACCGAGAACTGACACATTTCAAAATTGGCCAACATAACCGAAAACCATGGTTAGGAAGAATTTTAATTTTCCAAATCATTTACATATCTAAATTTTTTTAAAGGTTTAAGCCTAAAACAGTAGACCCCAAGTTCTCAAGGAATAGGTCATAACAAGGTCATAACACTGCAGACTGATCCATATTCCAATAAAATCTTTCTACAATGTTTATACCTTCAGAATAAACATCATTTTTCATAAATTTTGTATAGATAATAAATATACTTTTTCAAACTTAACTCCAACTTGTTTCTCTCAATATGCATAAAAGTTTCCCTCTGTATCCTAGTCTACGCTGTTATTTGTTTTTTGAGGTTTGACTTATTTCGAGTTTCTGTAAATAGTTGACTCACGATATGTGTAGATTTCATGATTTACCTGCTCAGTCATCACGCCAGGTAGCACAGAGTTTGTCAGCTAAGCTGAATTCCTTTCAACATCCACACCCCTTATTCCTGTGGCTCACAGGGATGTTTTATGAGGAGCCACAAGGCAGGGGGAATAATCATGAGCGCTTCCCATCCCAAGGCAACAAAGGAATTCTCAGCAATCTTTCCCCAGTGAGAACCACAAGACTTCAGGGAAGTTAAAATCACCCTTCATTAGCAAAAGGCCAGTCTTCTCCATGATGGTACTCTCACTGCCACAATTCACATGCAGCTTTATTAAGTACTATATTTAAATACAATAAATATCGTTCTAAAAAAAAACTCTTGGTCCATTCAGTTCTTTACCACTCTATGTTTGTACTTAAGCATCAGAAACAGGGCAAAACTTACTTAAAACTAAGGCCACACAAAATATATATGGGCAAAGAACTTTATAAACTTTTACCCCATGCTGGTGTCTAGCCAAATCCAAGTCTCTGGAAAATGCTTTCTGACACGTGGACTGCTACCCGAAGAGAAGTCATGAAAATCTACCAAGTATCCTTCATTTTCCTCCAAAAACGCTATACGGTCATCTAAAAATAAACACAGACAACTGTCAGGAAAAAAGTCACAGTAGACAATGTTCATAAACCCAGTCCGCAGAATCACAGCACCTCTCAGCTGACGGGGCCTTCAGAGTTTGTCTTGTCCAATCTTCTCGTTTTACAGAGGCACCTGAGACCCACAGAAGTCACGTGACTTACCCTAGTCACGTGGCCACTATGAAAGAGCCAGAAAAAAAAAAAAAAGTTTGATGGCCCTAGAACCAATACCTGAAAAACTACAGTTCAGCTGCTAAAAAATAACCTAAATCACATTTTTAAAGTTATCTCCAATTCTGCTACTCTCCTCTTCTTAGATCCCCAGTGCTGATTGCCTTTGGCTACACCATCCACAAGACGCTAAAATCATCCAGTTTATTAGCTTCTTTCTTATAAAAGAGGCAGGCTGACATATAGACATACCTATCTCTATTCTTTCAACTTTTCTATAAGCTTAAATTATTTCAAAATAAAGTGTAAAAAAAAATTATACTGTAGAAGGTACCAAAGATACCAAGATGAAAGTGATGAGCTCCACCCATTGTCTATAGAGGAGGTGGACAAATACATGCTAAGAGTGATAGCGCACATAGGCCAACTGTCCACCGTGCAGAGAACAGGTGATTTTACAGCCTCTGCACAGTGGACAGGGTACGGCTAGGGGAGAAAACCCATTCTGTGCTGTCTTCTACATTCCATTTCCTTACGCCTCCGGATAAAGAGTATCTCATACAAGAGAAAAAAAATAAGCTAAGTACCAAGGCATGTCCGGAATATGACAATGTGTGTTAGGGAAGAGTGGCATAAAATGAGAAGAGAACAAACGCTTGGGTCCAGATTTTTAAAATATCAGTTATCCCACGCTGAAGGATTTGGACTTGATCGTTTAAGTAATGATGGCCTACTGAAGGTTTTGAAACAAATTAGAAGCACGATCTAACCCATGTTTTATAATGGTAACTCTGGTCTCAGTGCGAACAGTGGTTTAGAGCTGGGGGAATGAGGCAGGAGAAACAGGGGGCTCCCGCGGCACCCAAGGAGGCATGCTGATGAGCGAGAGGAGAGGAAGGACAGCCTTGAGAAACGACCCTGCTCTGCCTCCCAGCTGGATGGCCTCTGTGTGCACCCACGGGCAGGCTGTACCTCAGCATACTCCTCTGTGTGCTGGCTTGCCCCACTAGACCAAGCTGTAATCTCCATTGCCTCCTACACGTCAGGCATGCAATTAATATCATCTACTGAATAATGAATGAACAAGCTGGATCTGAGGGATAAGACAATAGGTAATTGCAGACTTGTGAGTGCCAAACATGTGCTACGCATTTTACATCCTTTTGGATGTAACCTCCTAACAACCCTGTAATATAGGTAATATTATTATTCCTCTAATTCAGGGAGAAACCTGAGGTTTAGGGACCTTAATGAATTTTCTCAGGATCACAAAGCCAGAATTCAAAGTCAGAAGTATTTAATGGCAAGTTCCTTTCTTAACCACTCTGCTGTTCCACATCTGACAGAGAGAGGAAAGAATTAAAGATGAGTTCCAGGTTTCTGATGCAGACATGTGGGTAGATGATAATTTCATTAACAGAGATGTGGAATCATATCAACTCAAGAGCTCATATATCAGCCAAATCATATTAGGGAAAAGTGATGCTTTGTGATATATCAAAGTTAAGGTTATTTTGGGGGCATCAGGGTGCAGAAACAGGGGTAAGGTAAACAGTCAGGATGTTCCAGAGTTGAGTTTAATGGGAAAGGTGTCATGCAAGGACAAGGGACTAGGGAAGAATTCAATCACTTGAAGGTTTCTAGCAACATAATATGCTAGTAAGAGTATCAGGCTTCTTCTGTTACAGTGAGAAGGTAGAAGGGTCTCAGAAAAGGGTAAAGATTACAATAAGTATTACTAACAATAGAATGAGTGGGAACATGTGACAGACACGGGGAATTCATGGATAGAAACTATGATAGTTCTGTGGCCTTTCAAGATGATTTCGTATGATTTTACCTGAAAGAAAAGAGAACAACTTCTAGAATTAATCATCCTCATTTATACATTTCCTTCAGTCAAAATGTTTTACGACTTCTTCCTAAAAGCACACTTCTTTTAATTAGTTGGGTGGTCAACTCTATTTAGCAATCCAGGGAACTAGGATGTACAGATGTGACTCTGCCCGCAAAGAACTCAGATTGAGGAGACAAGTGCGTGCGTGCGTGCGTGTGTATGTGTGCGTGTGTATTGACAGCACACTTTATGACATCTGGGCTATTTTCTAGGTGAACAATAAAAAGCTAGAGAACAAAAATGTTTCAAAACTACATTGCCCCTTTTAACTGATTCCAAAATAACACCACAGTTTACAACACTAATTGGAGGCATAAGATCTTCCAATATGTCCAAAAATATAACCATGTCAAAAAATTACAGAGAGCAAATGGAAAGCATTCATTACAAAGATCTAGACAGGAGGTGAAAAACACTCCATGTCATGGTCCAGATGTACTTTCAAGTACATTAAACTGCGAACACTGTAGGATAAGAGAACAGAAAATGAAAATTACAATATTCATGTTCAGCCAGAAAGTATTCATACTTACATAAGTAACGATAAACACTTGAGATGAAAGACTTAATTACTTTAAAAGCACTTTGTCAGATTTCACTTACAAACATCAATGAAATCCTTCACAAGGTTTGCATCTGTCAACACCCAGAGGCCACACTCCTAGAAAGAATAATTTTAATTTTCTTTTAAAATAAAAGTTTAAATGTCCTCTAAATTGTCAGACTCCCATACTCCTAACTCACCCTTGCTCATTTGTTTTTGTGTAGCATGTGAAAGTAGTTCCCTTTTTTTTTAACTCCTGCTCATTTTTGAGCGTTTAGGTACATACATGAGTATACATTCTCTCTCTCATACCCAGACACAGACATACACACACACACACACACACACACACACACACACACACTCTCTCTCTCTCTCACATGAAAAAAGAGACATTTCCAGGTCAAGGAAAGTGATATAAAAGAAAGAAATTATAATGACAAATTCCATTATTTCTCTAATGGTGAATTTATTCATTTGCTTTTAAAACTAGAAGGGTGACTATCTTTCCATTTCAAATTACACTTATATAACACACTTAATAAAAGGTTAAATTAAATAAATTGAATAAGAGGCTAACATTTCAAAATTTAGATAATTAATTCTGAAATTAACTTTGCAGCAGTAAAATATATTAATATCTTTTCAAATTATATAGCAAACTAAACATACCTGAAAGACTGCAAAAGAATTCATGAACATGCCTAAATAATATCCTGTGTTATAAAGTTCCAGTTCATGGACCACCTAAGGAAAGATAAAATATACGGAATGAATGCACTCGTATCAACGTGTTCTGCCCTCTCAACAGTTCTGATATATACCTTAGGTAAGAGACAGCCCATATGCTTATCAAATTTGAAAATGACACAAATGGAGGAATAATGAATATGCAAATGCCATGTTCATAATTCAATCAGCCAAAATTACACTTCTTTTTTAAACTTATTTTTATTCTGTTCAGCATTCCAGAATGCCTAAGAAGTGTGGGCTTGTTGACAAGACCAACACGTAGAGATCAGCATTAAAAATGACTCATACTTTTGACAAAGATAAATGGGTTCAATTGGATAGCTAACGTAAGTTCTAAAAAAATGTCAGTTAGGGACTTCCCTCGTGGCACAGTGGTTAAGAATCCGCCTACCAATGCAGGGGACACAGGTTCGAGCCTTGGTCCAGGAAGATCCCACATGCCATGTAGCACCTAAGCCCATGTGCCACAGCTACTGAGCCTGCACTCTAGAGCCCATGAGCCACAACTACTGAGCCTGCGTGCCACAACTACTGAAGCCCGCGCACCTAGAGCCCGTGCTCCGCCACAAGAGAAGCCACCGCAATGAGAAGTCCATGCACCACAACGAAAAGTAGCCCCCGCTCGCTGCAACTAGAGGAACCCCGCACACAGCAACGAAGACCCAATGCAGCCAAAAATAAATAAATAAATTCATTTTTTTTAAGTCAGTTAACTAAATTCTTTAAAATAACACAAAGAGACAACTCACAAAAGAGGAAACGCAAATTATGAATAAGCAGAAAAATATTCAACCTTATTGATAATCAAAGTGATGCAAATTACATCAATGAGATAGCTCTTCAATAACGAGGTATTTGCATGTATCTGATTAGCAATGCTACTTTTTAAGAACAGTACTCATTGCTAGCAAGAGTGAGTAAAACAGGCTAAAAGAGTGAGTAAAATTGGTACATATAAACACAGAATAAGAATATGACCCAGCAATTCCAATCCTACATATATACCCAAAAGAACTGAAAACAGGGACTCAAAGAGATATCTGTACACCAGTGTTCATTGCAGCATTAGTTACAATAGCCAAAAGGTAGAAACAACCTAAGCATCATCAATAGAAGAATAAACAAACAAAACGTGGCATATATACACAATGGGATATTATTCAGCCATAAGAAGAAATAAAGTTCTGATACATGCTACAACATGGATGCACCTTGAAAACATTGTGCTCAGTGAAATAAGGCAAACACAAAAGGACAAATATTGTATGATTCCACTTATATGAAATATCTAGAATAAGCAAATTCAGAAAATCAGAAGTAGATTAGCGGTTACCAGGGTTGCTAATGGAAGGGGGTGATGGAAAGTTATTGCTTCATGGTCACAGAGTCTCTGTTTAGAGTGATGAAAGTTTTGGAAATGACAGTTATGATGGTTGTACAATATTATGAATGTAATTAATGCCACTGAACTGTACTTCTGAAAATGGTTAAAGAGGCAAATTTTATGTTATATATATTTTACTATGGTAAAAAAAAGTTAAGATATTATATGCTTTTTGGTAACTATTTTGATACATTTCCCTTATTTACATTAGCATTAAGACTGACAGACTAAGACAAAGACAGGGGGGAAATTACTAAAGGTTCTAAGTGTAAGTTTAAAAACACACCAAGTTTAAAATTAAACACCCAAACCACTGCTTCTGCTATACTAACAACACCACTGCTACATCCATGTTAAGTAAACATGGTGCTAGAACAAGTACCAAGGAGAAAATAACGGAATGAGAAAACAGAAAATTTCATAATATCTCAACAAGCTAGCCAATATAGTTAGCTCAACTATAGACAACGGAGCCAGAGCCAGATAGGATGGAGAGAAAAGGTTTTCGTTCCATAACTCCAACTCTGCCACAGAACACCAATATGTGCAAGATGTCCTTCTGCTGACACTCAGGTGCAAATCTATGGAATTATCTAGGAAGAAGCATCTCTTGCATAAAGAAGTCCTCCTTTTCTCACTGGCTCAGTGAAAGGCACTGTCAAAGCTGCAGCAAGAGAAGTCTGGTATCTGAAAATTAGTCCTGGAAGATCTAGGACACTTAAATTATTCCAAGGCATTCAAGAGTCTCTGGGTATCACCTATAAATTTAACAAGAATGAACGAAACCAAAACAGTCTATTACCATAGGCTCTTGACTCCCTCCTCCAGAGCCAACTCTGGAGAAACAATAAAAGCAAGCAAGAAACTTGGATGAGTAGAACAAGAAAGCCCGCAGGAGAGGGAAGGGTATCTCGATTTGGAGTGCTGGAGGAAGCAGATGGCAGAAAGCTGCTACAAATAGCAGTCAGATGACGGTTGGAGGGAGGTTTTTAAATTCTGCTCGTGCTTCTCTTCAGAAGGTAGCCTCAGGACAATCATTCCTTGCAATTTCACTGCCAAAACCAGCAGCCAGGAGGCAGGCAGTGTGGCCAGGATAATACCAGGTGAGCACCTCTGCCCTTCTGGTGTGAGAGGGTGAGGAAACGTGAACAGACCTCTGGCCTTCAAGCACTCACTCTTCCTCCTCTACTCCTCCAAACTCTCAGAGCTGGGGTCATCACCTCAGGAGACCACGGCTTCCTGGGCTGCTTTTCCCTAAGAGCTTAAAAGTGAACTGCTGAGTGGAAGGGGACAGCACACTGGGAGGATCAAGAGTAGTTCTCAAGTCCCTGAAGTTCAACCTCTCGCCTCTCTTTAAATTCACAAGACATACACAGATTGGAACCTGGTGTTCAGCCTTCCCCAACAGACATTATCAGAGTAGCAGCCAAATCAACTAGCCATCCAATGAGTATAATTTCCGTAAAAGACATCCAACTGGACAACGTACAACGTGTGAAGCAGAATACTGAAAAGTCAGCTCAAGAATTTAAAATAAACATAGTAAATATAGGTAAGATAAAATATTAGCAATATAAAACAAGAAAAAATATAAGAACCAAATGAAAATAATACACATTAAAAGTATAACAGCTGATATAAAAGTAGGCTATCCATCAAAGTAGGATAGATACAGCTGATGAATAATCAGTGAGCAGAAAGAGTCAACTGAGGAACTCTCCCAAAGAAATAAATAAAAGACAAAAGAGACAAAAAACAAAAAGCTAAGAGATACAGAGAAAAAAAGTAGAAGTGCCAATCTCTGAAAAGGAGAAGAAATGGAGAGAAAAGAACTATAGGAAGAAATAATGGATGTAAATTTCCAGAATCAAAAAAATGAAGGGAGAGTATATATTGAAAGGGCAATTCATCATGACAAAGAACAAAAATTCTGTACAACAGCAACATGATCTGGCCAGGGTTGGGGAAGGAGGTGCAGACAGGGAGACACAAAAAGAATGCATAAGAATATGAGAGCACACTAAAATGCTTGCCTTCTCAGATGAAGATACAAATATTGATAATCTTAAGAAATCAATAAGGATAAATAAATATAAGCACAATTCATGAGTTAAGGGCATCTGTCATGGAAATAAAAATAGAATCTGTAACTTCCAAAACCACAGAAAGAATAAAAAGAAACAAAAAGGAACTAGTCTAAATTTTAAAATATGAAATAAAAAAGCAGAAATAAGTCTTAATTAGAGCAAGGACTGATTTGTAAATGGGTTAAATAAGCTTATTAAAAGACACTATCAGATTAGATTAAAAAAAACAAAAGCAAAATATAATAATATGCTATCTACAAGATATAGGTAAAACAAAAACTTACAAAAGGTTGAAAATAAAAAGATGGAAAAATATACCAGCCAAGTATATTTGAATCAAAAGAAAGCTGGGATAGCAATCTTAATATCTGACAAAATTTAATGTAAACATACAGTGAGATATAGAGACAGAGACAAAGAGAGCATGTGTGTGTGTGTATTTGTGTGTGTACACATATATATAGAAGGAAAAATGAAATAATATATTTATTAAGATATTTAGCAAGCTGTAAAATGAAGGATGCTATATTCACTTAAATCAAATGCAAAATGCTACAGGCTTTTTAGAATATAATGTGAATTTAAGTGAAGGCAAGAGAAAAAAAGTGACCAATTGGTTTTAAAGGAGTTTTTTAAAAAAAGGAATGAGAAAAATTTGCTGCATAGACTGAAGAAAAATGTATAATTTTTCTCAAATGGATTGATTTTACAACAAGATGACCAAATTAGCCTATACATATATATCTTTCTTTCTGACGTGTTGTTAATCACTGTAGTTAATCAATCAGTGGATGTGGGTTATACAGTCTAGATTTCACTGACAAGTACATATAAAGAACTTACAGAGATTGGTTAAAAATGGCAGAGTAGAAAGACGTGCGCTCACCCCCTCTTGTGAGAGCACCAGAATCACAAGTAACTGCTGAACAATCATTGACAGGAAGACACTGGAACTCACCAAGAAAGATACCCCACATCCAAAGACAAAGGAGAAGCCACAATGAGATGGTAGGAGGGGCACAATCAAAATAAAATCAAATCCCATAACTGCTGGGTGGGTGACTCACAAACTGGAGAACAGTTATATCACAGAAGTCCACCCACTGGAGTGAAGGTTCTGAGCCACACATTCGGCTTCGCAACCTGGGGATCCAGCAATGGGAGGAGGAATTCCCAGAGAGTCAGACTTTGAAGGCTAGCGGGATTTGATTGCAGGAATTCAACAGGACTGGGGGAAACAGCGACTCCATTCTTGGAGGGCACACACAAAGTAGTGTGCACATCAGGACCCAGGGGGAAGGAACAGTGACCCCATAGGAGACTGAATGAGACCTACCTGCAAATGTTGGAGGGTCTCCTGCAAAGGCGGGGGATGGCTGTGGCTCACCGCTGGGACAAGGACACTGGCAGCAGAAGTTCTGGGAAGTACTCCTTGGCAAGAGTCCTCCCAGAGTCCACCATTAACCCCACCAAAGAGCCTGTAGCCTCCAGTGCTGGGTCACCCAGATCAAACAACCAATGGTGAGGAAACTCAGCCCCACCCATCAGCAGACAAGCAGGTTAAAGTTTTATTGAGCTCTGCCCAACAGAGCAACACCAAGCTCTAGCTACCACCAGGTGCTCCCATCAGGAAGCCTGCACAACCCTCTTAGATAGCCTCATCCACCAGATAGCAGACAGCAGAAGCAAGAATAACTACAATCTTGCAGCCTGTCAGGAGGAACTACAGTCCTGCAGCCTGTGGAATGAAAATGATATTCACAGAAAGACAGAAAAAATGAAAAGAAAGAGGACAGTGTACCAGATGAAGGAACAAGATAAAACCCCAGAAAAACAACTAAATGAAGTGGAGATAGGCAACCTTCCAGAAAGAATTCAGAATAATGATAGTGAAGATGATCCAGGATCTCAGAAAAAGAATGGAGGCAAAAACTGAGAAGATGCAAGAAATGTTTAACAAAGACCGAGAAGAATTAAAGAACAAACACCTAGAAGAATTAAAGAACAAACAAACAGAGATGAACAATACAATAACTGAATTGAAAAATGCACTAGAAGGAATCAATAGCAGAATAACTGCGGCAGAAGAACAGATAAGTGACCTGGAAGACAGAATGGTGGAAATCACTGGGGCAGAACAGAATAAAGAAAAATAATGAAAAGAAATGAAGACAGACTAAGAGACAACATTAGACGCACCAACATTTGCATTATATGGGTCCCAGAAGGAGAATAGAGAGAGAAAGGACCCAAGAAAATATCTGAAGAGATTATAGTCAAAAACTTCCCTAACATGGGAAAGGAAATAGCCACCCAAGTCCAGGAAGCACAGAGAGTCCCAGGCAGGGTAAACCCAAGAAGAAACATGCCAAGACACAGGGTAATCAAACTGACAAAAATCAAAGACAAAGAAAAGTTATTAAAAGCAACAAGGGAAAAATGACAAATAACATACAAGAGAACTCCCATAAGGTTAACAGCTGATTTCTCAACAGAAACTCTACAAGCCAGAAGGGCGTGGCATGATATATTTAAAGTGATGAAAGGGAAGAACCTACAACCAAGACTACTCTACCCAGCAAA
This sequence comes from Monodon monoceros, assembly GCF_005190385.1. Lineage (NCBI taxonomy): Eukaryota > Metazoa > Chordata > Mammalia > Artiodactyla > Monodontidae > Monodon > Monodon monoceros. The sequence goes on along the minus strand of NW_021703771.1, from coordinate 9,860,787 downwards.
GATCTCATTCAGATTCAACAGAGAAATCAAAAGCTTTACAGGCAAGCAAAAGCTAAGAGAATTCAGCACCACCAAACCAGCTCAAAAAATGCTAAAGGAACAACAAATGCTAAAGGAACTTCTCTAAGTGGGAAACACAAGAGAAGAAAAGGACCTACAAAAACAAACCCAAAACAATTAAGAAAATGGTAATAGGAACATACATATCAATAATTACCTTAAATGCGAATGGATTACATGTTCCAACCAAAAGACACAGGCTCCTAAATGGATACAAAAACAAGACCCTTATATATGCTGTCTACAAGAGACCCACTTCAAACCTAGGGACAAATACAGACTGAAAGTGAGGGGATGGAAAAAGATATTCCATGCAAATGGAAATCACAAGAAAGCTGGAGTACCAATACTCATACCAGACAAAATAGACTTTAAAATAAAGAATGTTACAAGAGACAAGGAAGGACACTACATAATGATCAAGGGATCAATCCAAGAAGAAGATATAACAATTATAAATATATATACACCCAACATAGGAGCACCTCAATACATAAGGAAAATGCTAACAGCTATAAAAGAGGAAATCAACAGTAACATAGTAATACTGGGGGATTTTAACACCTCATTTACACCAATGGACAGATCATCCAGACAGAAAATTAATAAGGAAACACAAGCTCTAAATGACACAACAGACCAGATAGATTTAGTTGATATTTATAGGACATTCAATCTGAAAACAGCAGATTACATTTTCTTCTCAAGTGCACACAGAACATTCTCCAGGATAGATCACACCTTGGGTCACAAATCAAGCCTCAGTAAATTTAAGAAAATTGAAATCATATAAAGCATCTTTTTCAACCACAACGCTATGAGATTAGAAATAAATTGCAGGGAAAACAATGTAAAAAACACAAACACATGAAAGCTAAACAATACGTAACTAAATAAGCAAGAGATCACTGAAGAAATCAAAGAGGAAATTAAAAAATACCTAGAAACAAATAACAATGAAAACACTATGGTCCAAAATCTATGGGAGGCAGCAAAAGCAGTTCTAAAAGGGAAGATTACAGCGATACAATCCTACCTCAAGAAACAAGAAAAATCTCCAATAAACAATCTAACCTTACACCTAAAGGAACTAGAGAAAGAAGAACAAACAAAACCCAAAGTTAGTAGAAGGAAGGAAATCATAAAGATCAGAGCAGAAATAAGTGAAATAGAAACAAAGAAAACAATAGCAAAGATCAATAACACTAAAAGATTGTTCTTTGAGAAGATAAACAAAATATATAAACCTTTAGCCAGACTTATCAGAAAAAGAGGGAGAGGATTCAAATCAAAAAATCAGAAATGAAAAAGGAGAAGTTACAACAGACACCAAAAAATACAAAGCATCATAAGAGACGACTACAAGCAACTCTATGCCAATAAAATGGACAACCTGGAAGAAATGGACAAATTCTTAGAAAGGTATAACCTTCCAAGACTGAACCAGGAAGAAATAGAAAATATGAACAGACCAATCACAAGTAATGAAATTGACACTGTGATTAAAAATCTTCCAGCAAACAAAAGTCCAGGACCAGATGGCTCCACAGGTGAATTCTATCAAACATTTAGAGAAGAACTAACACCCATCTTTCTCAAACTCTTCCAAAAACTTGCAGAGGAAAAAAACAGAAGAAAAAAAATTGCAGAGGAAGGAACACTCCCAAACGCATTCTATGAGGCCACCATCACCTTGATACTAAACCAGACAAAGATACCACAAAAAAAGAAAATTACAGACCAATATCGCTGATGAATATAGATGCAAAAATCCTCAACAAAATACTAGGAAACAGAATCCAACAACACATTAAAAGGATCATACATCATGATCAAGTGGGATTTTTCCCAGGGATGCAAGGATTCTTCCATATATGCCAATCAATCAATGTGATACACCATTTCAATTAACAAATTGAAAAATAAAAACCATATGATCATCTCAATAGATGCAGAAAAGCTTTTAACAAAATTCAACACCCATTTATGATAAAAACTCTCCAGGAAGTGGGCAAAGAGGGAAGCTACCTCAACATAATAAAGCCCATATATGACAGACCCACAGCAAACATCATTCTCAATGGTGAAGAACTGAAAGCATTTCATCTAAGATCAGGAACAAGACAAGGATGTCCACTCTCACCACTATTACTCAACAAAGTTTTGGAAGTCCTAGCCACAGCAATCAGAGAAGAAAAAGAAATAAAAGGAATCCAAACTGGAAAAGAAGAAGTAAAACTGTCACTGTTTGCAGATGACGTGATACTATACATAGAGAATCCTAAAGATGCCACCAGAAAACTACTAGAGCCTATCAATGAATTTGGTAAAGGTGCAGCATACAAAATTAATGCACAGAAATCTCTTGCATTCCTATACACTAAAAACGAAAGATCAGAAAGAGAAATTAAGGAAACAATCCCATTCCCCATTGCAACAGAAAGAATAAAATACCTAGAAATAAACCTACCTGAGGAGGTAAAAGACCTGTACTCAGAAAACTATAAGACACTGATGAAAGAAATCAAAGATGACACAAACAGATGGAGAGATACACCATGTTGTTGGACTGGAAGAATAAATGTTGTGAAAATGACTATACTACCCAAAGCAATCTACAGATTCAATGCAATCCCTATCAAATTACCAATGGCATTTTTTACAGAACTAGAACAAAAAATCTTAAAATTTGTATGGAGACACAAAAGACTCCGAATAGCCAAAGCAATCTTGAGGGAAAAAAAATGGAGCTGGATGAATCAGACTCCCTGAGTTCAGAATATACTATAAAGCTACAATAATGAACGCAATATGGTACTGGCACAAAAACAGAAATATAGATGAATGGAACAGCATAGAAAAGTCCAGAGACAAACCCACGCACCTATGGTCAACTAATCTATGACAAAGGAGGTAAGGATATACAATGGAGAAAAGATAGTCTCTTCAATAAGTCGTGCTGGGAAAACTGGACAGCTACATGTAAAAGCATGAAATTAGAGCATTCCCTGACACCATACACAAAAATATACTCAAAATAGATTAAAGCCCTAAATGTAAGACCAGACACTATAAGACTCTTAGAGGAAAACATAAGAACACTCTTTGACATAAGTCACAGGAAGACCTTTTTTGACCTACCTCCTAGAGTAACGGAAATATAAAATAAACAAATGGGACCTAATGAAACTTAAAAGATTTTGCACAGCAAAGGAAACTATAAACAAGATGAAAAGACAACCCTCAGAATGGGAGAAAATATTTGCAAATGAATCAATGGACAAAGGATTAATCTCCAAAATATATAAACAGCTCATGTAGCTACATATTAAAAAAACAAACAACCCAATCAAAAAATGGGCAGAAGACCTAAATAGACAATTCTCCAAAGACGACATACAGATGGCCAAGAAGCACATGAAAAGCTGCTCAACATCACTAATTATTAGAGAAATGCAAATCAAAACTACAATGAGGTATCACCTCACGCCAGTTAGAATGGCCATCATCAGAAAATCTACAAACAACAAATGCTGGAGAGGGTGTGGAGAAAAGGGAACCCTCTTGCACAGTTGGTAGGAATGTAAATTGATATAGCCACTATGGAGAACAGTATGGAGGTTCCTAATAAACTGAAAATAGAATTACCATATGACCCAGCAATCCCACTCCTGGGCATATACCCAGAGAAAACAGTAATTCAAAAAGACACATGCTGGGAGGCAGACGCAAGAGGGAGGAGATATGGGGACATATGTATACATATAGCTGATTCACTTTGTAATACAGCAGAAACTAATACAACATTGTAAAGAAATTATACTCCAATAAAGATGTTAAAAAAAAAAGACACATGCACCCCAATGTTCATTGCAGCACTATTTACAATAGCCAGGTCATAGAAGCAACGTAAATGCCCATCGACAGACGAATGGATAAAGAAGATGTGGTACATGTATACAATGGAATATTAGCCACAAAAAGGAACAAAATTGGATCATTTGTAGAGACATGGATGGACCTAGAGACTGTCATACAGAGTTAAGTTAGTCAGAAGGAGAAAAACAAATGTCACATATTAACGCATATACGTGGAATCTAGAAAAATGGTACAGATGAACCGGTGTGCAAGGCAGAAATAGAGACACAGATGTAGAGAACAAACATGTGGACACCAAGGGGGGAAAGCGGGGGGTTGGGAGGGAGGGATGAATTGGGAGATTAGGATTGACATATATACACTAATATGTGTAAAATAGATAACTAATAAGGACCTGCTGTATAAAAATAAAATGAAATTCAAAACAAAAGAGCTTACAAATAAAAATGAAATGACTAAGGAATAGGTGATTAGTTTATATAACACTAGATGTTCATATATTTCTTGGTTTGTAAGTTTTCTGCAGGTTAACATGATTTTTCACTCCCTCAATATACTGCAAATTCCTGATTCAATGGGGACTGTAATTATTTATAACCATTATGTACAACCAAAATAGAAAGTACTTCATAATTACCTAAAGCTCTCTCCAATGTCATTCAGAATTGTGCAAGTCCATCTCCTAGTACTTTCTCAAGAGTCTTCAGTTAAAATACAGTATGAAAATGAGGGAAGACTCTAAGTGGCATTTCTCATGTAAGACAGCAAAGACACTTGACCACAATAGCCTCTTTCCAACATTAACAACTGGAATGCAGATCCTTTTCATTCAGAAGTTTTACTGATTTACTGACTTATACTTGAAAAGGAACTAATGAAATTTCCTTTAGATACCTGAAGTAACACAAAGTTTCTTCTTTGTTTTTTTTTTTGCGGTATGCGAGCCTTTCACTGTTGTGGCCTCTCCCATTGCGGAGCACAGGCTCCAGACGCACAGGCTCAGCGGCCATGGCTCACGGGCCCAGCCACTCCGCGGCATGTGGGATCTTCCCGGACCGGGACACGAACCCGTGTCCCCTGCATCGGCAGGCGGACTCTCAACCACTGCGCCACCAGGGAAGCCCCCACTTTTTTTCTCTTTTAATGTGTATTTTTGTAATGAAAAAATAGCTAAACTCACATTTTCCATTGTAATATCGTTTGAGACATTCATCAGATTCACACTTTTGTCGACAGCTACAATTCCAACTATTGAGTTTGGCTGCGTCACAGTGATCCTAAGAGAGACTCTCTCAGATGGTTCAGCATTGGCTTTACTCCAAAATAGCTGTATCTAAGAAAGGGAGAAAACAGGATTGATACATTACACTTTTTCAAAGCATTTCTTACGTCTTACCAATAGCAGATCAATGACAAAATCTAGCAAAGATTCTACATTTACCGTGGCCCGGGGACCATTCTAAAACCATACACAAGCCTTCTCCAGGGAAAGGAGTGAAAAGAAACCTCAGCCCCACAGTGTCGGCCAGTCATGGAACCTCTCACTGTGGCATAAATCAGAGTTTTCCTTCACTTCTCTACCCTTTCTCCACCTCCCACCCCACAGCCGCCAGCCAGTGCTGAAGTGAAGACACTGTCTGGCGTACATGAGGAGGGCCAGTATTCAAGAGGGGGGACAGGAAAGAGGAAAGAAGCTGCCAGTGCCTGCACACTGGCCTCCTGGACTCAGAAGTGAGTGCATGCAAGTGAGAGCCCCGGGGACTCCCAGAACTGGCTGGGCTGCGCAGGGGTGTCTTTCCCCAGGACGAGGCCATCAGACCAACACCAGTCAGGCCCCATGCTCTGTGCCTCCGTGGCTGCCTGAACTTCCTCTGTCATTACACTCAGCAAAGCACAGTCCTACCTGTACTTCTTAAAGAGCAACCATCCTCTCATCCCGGCTGAACCCAATGGCTTTGTTACAAGGCCTCTTCCTACTAGGAATGTTCATCTTGCCCAGCTCTGTTTCAACAATCCCTCGCCCCAGTGACTGTACCACCTGATCAAGATGGCCTTCATGTCCCCCTCAGCTTGCCTGAACTTTAGAAACAGGCTTCTTCCTGACATTAAGCACCTAATTTCCCTTTTCTTAAAAAATTTGCAATTGTTAATGTTTTCTCTGTCCCTTTGAGATGTAAATCTTCTCCCGGCTTCCAGCCAGTTTTACTAGCAGGAATGTCTCTCTCAAAGACCTGGGAGCCATCCTTTTGAAGTATAATCATCAAGAAAGAGCCCTGATTGATCTCCCAGTCTCTGTAGATGAATAGAAGCCTAATTTATAAACTCCAGTTACCAAACCACATGGCCTAATCACGCTGACCAACCCCTCCCCCAGGGTCTCCCAGTACTTTTCCATTAACTCACACCAGTGCTTAAAAACCCTCCTGCCTTTTGTTTCAGTGGAGTTGAGTCCAGTCTCTCTCCCCTATTGCAAATGTCTTGAACAAAGTCTTCCTTGCCTGTTCAGCTTGTCTGATGCCATCTTTCTTTCACATGCCTCTTGAGCCATTGTATCTAGTTTACTCTTCTCCACTTATATCTTAAACAAGTTAAACAGAAAGAATACCTTTCCTTACCCCTTGTTTAAGGTAACTCACAGTTTGCATCATATGCAAACTTTGCACTTCTCATTCTTTTTTCTGCACGTCAGTGACCCCTGGCTCCAACCTGCACTTCTGTGTGGATGATTTCTAAAACTACATCTCTTGCCCCTTCCACATCTCATTCATTTATTCCACAGTCATTACTGAACATCAACGAAGATTCATTAATGTTCTTGTGTTGAAACATATTTTATTTCCAAATATGCAGTTTCTTTCAGAGTAAATGTGGTAAACATGATCATATAAAAATGGACTTATCTTTGCAAACACAACTGAAACTAATTTCTTATCTCTCATATCTAAGAAATTTCTTGGAAGTTATTTATACAGTCTGCTTCCTCAAAGCCTTTACACAGCAACTTTTTTTAGAACCTGCTCTCACTTTCAGAGATGTCTGCCTCTATGTTTAAGCCTTACTCCTACTTTAAAATTCACCTTTCTCAGACAAATACCGTATGCTAACACATATATATGGAATTTAAGAAAAAAAAATGTCATGAAGAACCTAGGGGTAAGACAGGAACAAAGACACAGACCTACTAGAGAACAGACTTGAGGATATGGGGAGGGGGAAGGGTGAGCTGTGACAAAGCGAGAGAGAGGCATGGACATATATACACTACCAAACGTAAAACAGATAGCTAGTGGGAAGCAGCCGCATAGCACAGGGAGATCAGCTCTGTGCTTTGTGACCGCCTGGAGGGGTGGGATAGGGAGGGTGGGAGGGAGGGAGACGCAAGAGGGAAGAGATATGGGAACATATGTATATGTATAACTGATTCACTTTGTTATAAAGCAGAAACTAACACACCATTGTAAAGCAATTATACTCCAATAAAGATGTTAAAAAAAAAATTCACCTTTCTCAGGGAATTAATGGAGTCACTAGAAGTCAAAAACTGTGCTCTGAAACTGACAAAATACAGCACTGCCTTTTAAAAAATTCTTTTCATAAGACAGAAAATAGAAGTTTGTATTATATTTTGACAGTCAAAGTTAGAGTTAACAGTTCTCTATAAAAAAGGCATGGATGACAACTGTTACTTCTTAAAATTTTAACAAATTCAGGGGGAAAATGCTACCAGAAGAACTGTATTCTACAAATCACTACTTTAAAATAATGATTATTGGGGACGTCCCTGGTGGCGCAGTGGATAAGACTCTGCGCTCCCAATGCAGGGGGCCCGGGTTCGATCCCTGGTCAGGGAACTAGACCCCACATGCATGCTGCAACTAAGAGTTTGCATGCCACAACTAAACAGCCCATGTGCTGCAACTAAGAAGCCAGTGAGCCACAACTAATGAGCCCTGGAGCTGCAACCAAGGAGCCCACCTGCCACAACTAAGACCCGGCACAACCAAATAAATATTAAAAATAATAGTAATAATAATGATTATTTTGCTTCAGAGGTCCTGAGATGGCAGCAGCCTTTAGTGAGAACAATGGCTCATTTTAATATGTATGAGATAATTGAACTCCACCTGTCAATCTTGCAATCTGGTTACTTCTCAGAGTTGGGGCCCAGGAGTGTTTCCTACACAAGCTACACATCTTAGGTTATAAAAATCACTGCTGTGTGTGGAGACAAAACTCCACAGAGATCTCCACATGCAAAGCAGCCAAGTTCATTGTAAATTTGTCCTGGGTTAGTTTCCAGACTGATGAAATGGATAAACCAAAGCCCAGCTCTGCTTCCACACATCACTGCAGATGCCTCACTCCCTCCTACACCCCTCACTTCACTCCCACACAAATAGCAACACCACACATATATTGCCATTGGAATTCCATGCCAGAGCAATATTGACTCCCCCATTTGGGAAATCCTGAAAGAGCTTGGATTTGAATTAAAGTCTTAAAGCCAAGAACCATGACTTACAAAGAAGACGCACAGTGTCCAATAATTCCACAGGTGAAAACAGATACACAGTAATTAAATATGAAGAGGTTTATCCATAGTTCTAGAAATGAATATAAATTTCTAACCAATTTGGTTTCATGACACTTTTCTAAAGAAATATTACATTTCTCAGACTTTGCTAATATGAAGTTTTCTTTTAAACATCATTACCTTAAATCTTACCTTATTTTTAAAAACAAGCTGAACAGGAACTTTCAGAACATCATTTATAATTTCCCCATCATCTTCAATATAATACACAATGATACAGGCTTTTGGAGCCCAAGAATTTTCTGGTGTTAAGGAAAAAGTTGTTGCATTTTGCTTGCCTACAGCCACTAGCTGTCCCCTGGACACTACCTGAAAAGAAGAGTACATGAGTTTTATTTTATGTTAAAGCTAGTGAGAATCTCAATGGCAGCTATGTTTATCATAATTTTAAGCATACATGCAAATTCTTGACTTAAAGCAACTTCAAATCCTTTTTGAACACACACACACACAAAAGTAAACCTCCCTGACCAACACAGAGAGTACACGCTGGTAATTAGAAAAGGGTAAGATAAAGCAACCGTGACTGAGCCAACAGCAGCTTGATGGTCAAGAATCTATTTCTGAGTGGAAGGAATGCAGAGCACCACTGAGAGAGCTAGATTAGCAAAACTACAATTTATGGGGAGCATTTTTATTTGTTTTTGTTTTCCTTATGTTTTATAATTTTCTATAATGAACATACGTGGCTTATCTCATAGAATTTTAAATTTTAAACATAATGCAAGATTTCATTATTCATCTTAAACTGGAAATGCAAATATGGGTGAAGAAAGAAAAAAAGAGTTTGATTTCAGTATAAAAAGGACAGCTTAAAAAGGTGTGAGGCTGATTTGTAGCAACATGGATGGAACTAGTATGATAATATACTAAGGGAAGTAAGTCAGAAAGAGAAATTCAAATACCATATGATATCACTTATATGTGGAATCTAAAATACGACACGAACTTATCTACAAAACAGAAACAGGCTCACAGACACAGAGAACAGACTTGTGGTTGTCAGTGGGGAAGGTAGAGGAGGGATGAATTGGGATTAGCAGATGCAAACTATATATATATAGGATGGATAAACAACAATGTCCTACTATATATAGCACAGGGAACTATATTCAATGTCCTATAATAATCCATTGTGGTAAAGGAAAAAAATGTAAAATTTTGCAAAGTAAATTTATATATAACTTAGATATAAAAAACTCTGTAAGAGGGACTTCCCTGGTGGCACAGTTGTTAAGAATCCGCCTGCCAATCCAGGGGACACGGGTTCAAGCCCTTGTCCGGGAGGATCTCACATGCTGCGGAGCTACTAAGCCCGTGCGCCACAACCACTGAGCCTGCGCTCTAGAGCCTGTGAGCCACAACTTCTGAGCCTGTGTGCCACAACTACTGAAGCCTGCGCACCTAGAGCCCATGCTGCGCAACAAGAGAAGCCACCGCAATGAGAAGCCCATGCACCGCAACGAAGTGTAGCCCTTGCTCGCTGCAACTAGAGAAAGCCCGTGCCCAGCAACAAAGACCCAACACAGCCAAAAATAAATAAATTTATAAAAGAAAAAAAAGAAAACTCTGTAAGAACGTATGTAAATATTACATATTGCGCATGTATAACATACAATACATTAAAATATAATAGTTTCTTTTAAGTGTGAGGCTGAATTTTAAAAATCAGTAAGTTCAGTTTCAAATTAAGGTAGACATTATTTCAGACGATTCTACAATAGATCATAAATTTAGATTCTGTAAGAGATTACCATATAGCTAAACTCCTTCAACTGCTTGTTGCCACTAAGCACCAACTCAAAAGGTGATCCCACCTAGAAAAAAAAATTTTAATTAATATATACGTATCAGTGGCAAGACAGTCCAATTATAATTAACAAGTGATTGTAATCATTACCTTTATATTTTCATCTCTTGTTTTTAGCTGGATGTACGTTTTACTAGGAGACTTAAACATATCATGAACAGCCATGCTACTCACAGTATCAAGAAAAGAGGCCTATAACAAAAGAAAAGGCAACCATAAAGTTTCATCTTTAGAAACACCTTGATAAAGGATGTTACCTGCTGGACAATCAGTGAAAGGCAAATTCACTTTCACTTTTCTTCACGCAGGAAACACTACATTCCCCAGACATTGCATCTTCATCATTTTACAGCTTATACTATAAAGAAGGTGATAGCTGTAAACGTGTAAAATGGTCTTCATCGTCATAATCTAAGAGGAAAAAAGTATGGACGGTCCTAACTTAATTCCAAAACAAAGGTGTATTATCAGGAAACACTGAGAAGAAAGAAGGAAATGGAAAAGGAATCCTTTCCCCCACAATACAGAACTCAACTATAAGCAAGAAATCATATCAGCTCACTCAATCTACCACTGGTGAGAGAAAAACTCAGAGGCCACACTGACAGGGCTGAGTGACCACGAGAAAGGGGGCCTCAGTCCAGCAAAGGAGTGTAAATGTAAAAAACATATTCCCCTTTGGTCTCAGCTCCTGCCAAAACACCATTTCAAATGACTGAAAATCACCTAGACTGGGAGTTTGGGGGCTTCTCCGTCATCTCTTCGGATCACTATTTTACTTTGCTCTTCAAAATGAATTTACAAGGAAGCATTCAGTCTAATTCTCAGCTACTATCATTAAATCACTTTTTAACCCTTTCCCCCCTTCTTTTAAAATAAAAATGTGTCCACTTCCTGTGTACCAAAGTGACCTCCCAACAGGCTGAGTGCCTACCACAAGATGACAATTTTAAGGTTGCTGCGGTAACGTAATGATGGGAAACAGATGGCACCTTCAACTGTAGCTCGCTGGAATCGTCCAGGATTGGGAATTCAATCTTGAAGATTCCATTTGGGGGGACAGTATGATTTACGATCTGGACAGCCCCTATGTCCTGATTTCTACCATCCCATCTGTTCCAGTACTCGGTATAGCTTCTCTGCGTCACCGTCATGACTACATTATTTCTTCTTTCTTCAGGAGTCAGTTGATTGCCATCAGAACGGGTTACCTTCACCTAATTGTCAAAAGAAAACATTTTGAAATCAGGCAAACAAGAGAAGCAAAGGATTCAAGTTTCGTTGAATCCAGTTTCCATCTGTGCTGTTCCCATGAAATTGAACTCTCAAAAATCATTGGCAGCCCCCTAACCTCCAGGTTCCGTGGTCTCTCTGGGCGGCCTCCCCTCCCGTCTGGCTGTTATGCCTCCTGTTGCCTTCCACGGCTCCACAATCACCTCTTTCACTGCATACCCCTCTTCCTACATCCTCTCGGTGTCCTTTTTTATCCCACTTCCCTCTCCCTAAATGTGGGAATTTGTCAAAGCCTCATTATCATTTACCCTCAAAGGTCTCAGCACTCCTGCTACCATCCTGATCTGGCTCTGGAGCTCATACTCAACACCTCCAACCCCCTGCAGGAAATTTCTACTTGTACATCCCTGTCATCTCAAATTCAGTACATCTAAAGGTGAGAAACCGCCTCGCCTTTCCTATTTTTGCTAATCCCACAATTCCGTCAGACTTAACATCTCTGAATTTCCCTTCCCTCTCCCCACCTTCCAAATCCAATGCACACCAAGTCTTACATCTCTTACATGCTCTCCACCCAGAGTCAGCTGCGCAAGCCTCCTGCTGGCCTCGTGCCCGGGCTGCTGCCCCACTCCTGCACACAGACCCCACCAGTCCCCCTGGAACGCTGCTTTCGCCACACCCCTCCCACGTTCATAAGGACCAAGATCTTCACTGCTTAGAGCATGTGAGACACGGAGGACCCTCTGCAATCCCCAAGCTTCGCCTCCTGCTTTCTCTCTGACCTTTCCTGGACACGAGCTCTCTGCTGTCACTGCCCCGGTCCAGTCACTGTCACCTGAAGGCACCCTGGCTTGCCCACCAAAGCTCTCGCCTTGTGTAGACGTCTCAGCTCATCTCGTTCCCCACCCACACGTCCCAACACTGAAAATGCTGCAGATCTTGTAACAAATAACCTAAATCTTCTGCTTCTCCATAAAGCATCCCTGAGTGACCCCCATCCCTGTCCTACAGCCAGTTCCTCCTCCCGGAACTCTCTTTGTTTCCCTCTATTCATTTGCAAGTTACCATTTGCAGATTCCTGGGGGTTTTCTTAACTACCTTTTCAAACTGTCTAAATTATAAGATTATTAAAATCAGAAGCTATCTAAAACTTTTTTTTCTCACTAGATCACTGGTTTATTGTAAAAAGATATTGAGCGAGATGGAAGAGATGTTTAGGGCGAGGTATCAGGACAGGACCCTCTCTGAGCGCATCCCTGCCCCCCAAATCTCCACATAGCCACCAACCTAGAAACTCTAAAACTTCTCTTGATCTATTCAACAAGAAGTGACCCTCCTTTCTTTAAAGCAGGGGCCAGAGACTATGACAGGCAGGGAGGCCAAATCCAGTCTCTTTGGAAGGAAGTTTTTATTGGAACGTGACCACCCTCGCTTGGTTACCAAGGGGCTGTGGCCGCTTTCATGCTACAACGTCAGAGTCACACAGTTGTGACTCAGACCATATGGCCCTCAAAGCTAAAAATATATACTATCTAGCCCTTTGCAGACAAAGTTTGCCAACACCTGTTTTAAATCCCTACAGGAATGTGTTCATGACACTGATTTATCCTGCCTTGAATTACAGTTATGTGTATTTTTTCTTGTCACCATCACAAACACTGTGACTCCAGGGTAGAGACTGGGTCCTTCTTAGGTCTGTAAGCCCCACTTATTGACTCAGTCAATAAATGTTAATTCAGTATTCTCTCAAAAAATTGAGTAGATTAGTTGATACTTTTTAATGCTACATCTTTGCTAGGACTAAAATCAGTCATTATAAAAATCAAATTGAAATTGAAATTTTTTGACTACCATCTAATTCCTTCAATTAATTTATAAAAACTTCAACGTCGCAATTCAAATCTAACTTGAATTACTTATTAAATATATTTTGAGGAAAAATTTTTTGGAAACTACTTTTTTAAATAAATTAGATAAAGGTCATTTGGAAACAATTCTGTGTGCCTCATATATCTAAAGGGGAAAAGTAATCTACCCACCTTGGGCTTAAATTTTTTGAAAAGCATTGAAAGTACTATTTCCCATTCTGTTTCACTAAACTGAACTTACTGCTTTAGACAATTAATAAATATGCCAACTTACAGTGGCTGTGAAGTTGAGAGATGGCTTTAAGACAGTAGCATAATCAAAAAATTCAATGATGTAATCGTGTTGCTTGAAAAATACATTGGAGCTTGCATTTCTTGAGATACCTGTTTTGGAAATTGCACCATTTAGAAAGTAAAAGTAATATATCACCAACAGCTTCTATCCACCAAATCTCTCCATCTGAGCTACTTCCCAAAGGGGTTAGGGTATCAGGACACAGAAGCCTCTTTGGCTTGGCCACAAAGAGGACCATACATGTCCTCTGCGGATCCCTTCTGAGCACCATTAGTGTCCCCCAATCAATGACATGTGCACCAGAGATCAGGCCACTGACAGAATAGTCTTTTTGCACTTTCGGGGATTGGTGAAAGCCATTAAAAAACAGCCACCGAAAGATCCAAGTAATTAACCTTTATTTTATTATTAAAAGAGAAAACTGTCTAGGAGCAGGTGAGATTTCAGAAGATGTTATTTAAAAAAAAAAAAAAAAAAAAGGAGGATGGTTAGTCAGCTGAAAAGGTAGCCCTTCCATATAGTTTTCAGTTTGGAAAAAAAAAAATAGAGATGGAAAAAATTATAAATACCTATCACAGGTGGTTGAGGTACATCCTTTCAAAGAAAATAAGTTTCCCCTTCATTACGAAAACATTCTGCAAGCTAGACTAATAGTCATGACAATCTCAGCATTAACTAGCATCCTTAGGCAACAGTGCCCTCAAATGAACTTACCAATTATAATAAGAGATGACAGAGCAGCACAACAGAAATAGCTTTACCTTCACTTCAAAGTCTACAAACCTGTAAGTGATTCTGTCACTGTGGCTAAAATTTCTACCGGCCCAGGAGAAGACAGATTCATGTGTTCAGAAAAGCCATCCGAAAAATCCATTACCTTTTTCATCTCTTCATCGTTAAAAGAGAAGTTTGCAGATCCATTTATCTGTTTTGTTAAAAAAATTTTCAATGTCATTCTTCACTTCAGCACTTCAAATTTTAGAAATAAAACCCAAGCTAAGTCACAACAATACAATGGTTCTGTTTCCACTTTAATCATTTTTTTAAAAAAGGGTAAATTCTCATTTGTTCAATGATAGAAAGCTCTTGATTTTCTCATGCTCAACTTTTGGTTAATTCAGTATAAAATCTTATTTCTAGAGAAAGTACACTTACAGTTTTTCCCCATTACAAGTTATAAGATATTTGCAAAAGTTACCTTAAATGTTTTTGTAATATTTTTCTTCACACCCCAAAAGGATAAAGGTAAAAATGTAAGTGTTAGGTCTCCTTTCACTGGCTTCCCATATGTATACCTGAAAAATAATACACGAGGCCTAACTTAAAAGAATTATATTAAAAACATACTCTTACTACAAATTTCTAAAACTAAAACATAGTTAGGAATGTGCTTAATAAATGGTGTCCTTGATATTAAGTCTCCAAAATGAGAAGACTTTTAACTACAATACCTCAAAAACGGTTCATAATACACACTTTACCCAGCCTCTGGAGACTCCACAGAAAATCTGATCATAATTGGAAGTGACAGTTTCCCATCAAAAGATTTTTAAAAGATTATGAAAATCTTTTATTCTTAGAAATCTGGACTGGCCCATTAACTGCATGCCCAGGAGACTTTGTAGCTTTTGAATATTTTTAAATGTTAGTTGAAATTGCATTTGCCGTGGCGAATTTTATTTATTTTAATGAGGTGGGAATAGTGAGCAGACGTTCACATCAAAGCTAATAAACAAATGCAGATTTTTATTCATCTCAGTTAAAGATTTCAAAACTAAAATGAGCGTGTTAACCTTGTTCTCCAGGAAATTTCCAGTAATCTTCTGCACATTAACTATGCCTTCATGGGACAGATGGCTACTAGCAAAAGTAACCAAAATTGTTATCATCTACTCACAGAGATGACCATAATAGCTAATACAAATAAATATTTAAAATCATATCTATAACTTAATAACAACCATCCAAGTGATAAGACAACAGAATTCATCTCTCAAAGTACACCCAAAGAACAACTGGATTTCAAGTTCTACTCTTTACCCCCAATTCCATGACAAGACCAAAACTATTGCCCATACACCTTAATTTGGTTCACTCAAAGTAACAGGCTTTTGGTTGCGTACGGAGGACTCTGCTTTGCTACACACAGCTTGAAACTGAAATCTTAGGAGTTACATTGCTTATCCATTTGTTCTTTTCAATAAGCATTTATTGGAAGCCCACTCCATGACTGGCACTGTGCTAGGCACCCAGGTGCGGTAGTAACCATGACACAGACACAACCTCAAAAGGGTGGAACAGCCATGTTTTTAGTGCTTTGAGAGCTATAAGGATAGAGGGTTAGGGGCAAGCAGCCACGCCTTGAAATTGCCTATGTAAAGGCCTCTTGGTCAGAAAAAGCATTCTGCATTCTTGGAAGCACAAGTAAGATCTGGGAGGAGACTTTGGGAGGGTAGATGAGGGGCTGGGTGAGGTGTTTCAAAAGACATGAAGCTAGAAAAGAACTCTGTAAGATACACTAAAAATTTTGAACTTCACCCTCAAGGCAATGGTCTGAAAGAAGAAGGCAGAAGGGGGTGTGGAGGGGGTGGTTAGGATGAGGTGGAGAAGAAAGAGAGAAGGCAGAGAAGGCCAACAAGAAGAGGAAACAACAAGACGTCTGGATCCAAAGTAAAGGGAAGATTGGATGTGGTAAAAATAGAGGCAGGAAAAAGTTTTAAGAAACTACAACCATAGCTGAAGAGGTGACATTCCTGAATCAAGGAGGTGGCGGTGGAGAAAGGTAGATGGATTATTTGAGAGATATTAAGGAGAGAGACCCAACAGCACTGGAGGTTGACTGGCTATGGGGATTGAGGGAGTCAGACAAGCACAGCTGACTTCAGCTAAAGAGAGTGTGCTGCAGTCCACCCAAGAGAGGGGTGCAGAGAACCAGGTTTGGGGAAGACGACTGATTAAAATATCTGTGGGAGGGCTTCCCTGGTGGCGCAGTGGTTGAGGGTCCGCCTGCCGATGCGGGGGACGCGGGTTCGCGCCCCGGCCCGGGAAGATCCCACATGCAAAAAAAAAAAAAATATATATATATATATATATATCTGTGGGATATCCAGTGGGCAATGTCCAGTGGGCAGCGAGACATGGGGATCTGACTGTAAAGCTAGAAATGTGGGCTGGCGATACGGATTTAGGTTTCATCAAATTATAAACAGCAGAAACCCTGGCCATGGAGAAGAAAACTCCGAGTAAATGTGTAAAAAGAGAAAAGAGAGCCAAAGATGGAACTCTAAGAACAAGAACGTTTACAATGTGATCAGAAGAGAGTTGTCTGCAAAGAGTCTCAAAGGAGCAGCCTAAGGGAAAGGAGAAAAACCAGAAAGGAAATGGGAGAGGACAGCAATGTCCGATGCTGCAATGGGAGAAAAAAGTTGTAAAAGCCTAAGAAAGTACACACAAGGCGAGGCAAGAAGGAGGTCTTTGTGCCGTGGTGAAAGCAGTTTCCATATCACGGTGAGCGAGAAAGGAAGAACGCAGGGGGCTAAAGAATGAACAGGATGTGAAGAAGGGGAAAAGGCAGCTCCAACTCTTCAAAGAGGCGAGAGACAGGGCAGCAGCTAGGAGGAGGCATGAAGGTCAGGGAGGGTTCGTTTCCTTTAATGACAGAAACGTTTGAACGCAGAGATAAAGAGCAAAAGGTTAAAGATACCAAATGGAAGAAATCAAGACACAGGTAGAGGGGAAGTGGGCCTGGGATTCTCCCGACAGAAGAGTGAATCCAAGGCCCAACTGGAAGGATCAGCCTGAAGGGAGGAGAGACATAGACAGACCCTCACCATCATCACTTCCATCTTCTCCAGGACACGGTATTTATAGAATAGGTCTCCACCGATTTTTAGAGACTGATAAGAGACCTTGCTAGTCAAAAGATTTCCTGAATCTGTTGCAAAGTTGTAAATTATATCCACAATCTGAATTTAAAAAGACCCTCCTGGGACTTCCCTGCTGGCGCAGTGGTTGAGAGTCCGCCTGCCAATGCAGGGGACACGCGTTCGTGCCCCGGTCCGGGAAGATCCCACATGCCGGGGAGCGGCTGGGCCCGTGAGCCATGGCCGCTGCGCCTGCGCGTCCGGAGCCTGTGCTCCGCAACGGGAAAGGCCACAACAGTGAGAGGCCCGCGTACCGCAAAAAAAACAAAAAAAAAGACCCTCCTGAAATGCACTGATAGGCCCAGAACTCATGAACGCTGGGGTGGAGGAGGCCTCTGGGGAAAGGGCCTCGGCCCTGTCGGGATCTGCTCATCTGAATTCACGCTGCCCTGGGACAGAACCGCCTTACTTTGCTCCCAAAGCGGACATCATCCCTAGGCAACTGAAACCTGAAGGAAGAAGATTTAATAGGAAGGAAATACTCGGAACGGACTACAGGCAGACCTCGTTTTATTGTGCTTTGCACAGTAAACACACAGATACCGTGTTTTTTACAAATTGAAGGTTTGTGGCAATCTTGCGATGAGCAAGTCTATTGATGCCCTTTTTCCAAGAGCATTTGCTCACTTCATGTCTCTGTAACACATTTTGGTAATTCTCACAATATTTCAAGCTTTTTCATTACTATTATATTTGCTGTGGTGATCTGTGATCAGCAATCTTTGAGTTTACTATTGCAAAAAAAAATCACAGTTCACTAAAGGCTCAGATGGTGGTGAGCCTTTTTTAGGAATAAAGTATTTTCTAATCATTGTAGGTACATTGGTTTTTTAGACATAACTCTACTGAAGCCGACCAGGACCCTGCCCCAAGGCTGCACTATTGTTTCTTGGCGGCTCCTCCCTTGTCTCTGCAGCCCCTCCCTCCCCTCCCCGCAAAGGATACAAATAACAGTATCTTTGAGCTCTTCTGCAGAACTAAAACCCCCAGCAAACGGAAGATGTTAAGTACTCGATGAAGCACGCTTCATTCCAGAGAAGGTCACAGTTCGCCCATCATCACCTGGTGCCAGATGACCCCTGCATTGAAGGAATGCAAGCCCTGCATGCCCCCTGATCCTTTACAGCAACCCCGCCCCTTGACTATAAAACTCCTCACAAACGCCCCTGGGTTCGGACACACAGTTCTGAGGGCATTAGCCCACTTGACCCCCTTTGCCTGGCAAAGGAATAAA
Source organism: Monodon monoceros (assembly GCF_005190385.1). Taxonomy (NCBI): domain Eukaryota; kingdom Metazoa; phylum Chordata; class Mammalia; order Artiodactyla; family Monodontidae; genus Monodon; species Monodon monoceros. The sequence continues at coordinate 9,841,890 of NW_021703771.1, read as the reverse complement.
GCTATTCTTTTTTACTTCACCCATAACTCTGTCTCCGAGAATTAATTTCGGTGCCGGGGCACAGAGGCCGGATTCGGCTTTACTATTGCACACTTAATAGACTACAATCTAGAATAAAATAACTTCTATACACATTGGGAAACCAAAAAAACTTCACGTGACTCTCTTTACTGCAATATTTTCTTTATTGCGGTGGCCTGGGACTGAACCCACAATCTCCAAGGTATGCCTGTACTATGAGAACTAGCCATGTCTGAGAACTTTAATTGGCAACAATTGTCTCACTACCTAGAACAGACAAACCAAACGCTTAGATGGGCTTTCTGATGTGTCTAGGCTAACGTCCCCAGTCACTTAATCAAACACTCTAGGTGTCAAGGTGAAGGTATCTCATAGGTGTGATTAAAGTCTATAGTCGGTTGGTTTTAAGTAGAGGAGATTATCCTAGATCATCTGATCAGCCTGATCTACAGTTGAAAAGCCTTAACGCAGAGCTGAGAATTCCCTAAAGAGGAAGAAATCCTGCCTGTGAACAGAAACATCAGCCTGTACCTGAGAGCTCTAGCTGCCCTTCCTGACAACCTGCCTTACAGATTTTGGATTTCCCTAGTTAGTCCCCCCAGTCAAATAAGCCAACTCCTTGCAGTAAATCTCTTAATATATGCCTCCTGCTGCTTCTACTTCTCTGGCTATAGCTCGACTGATACACATACTAAAGTAAATGATGAGAATACAACCTGTGGAGCCCTAAAGAACTGCCTGGGGACCGTCACAATTGCCATGTCATTCTCAGCCATTAGCATCTCAAAGGGGCTCCACAAATGAGAATCAGGATGAAACTGCGGGGTTGGTGGGAAGAGGCTGTCAATGTTGTTGCTTCAGGGGATCCACACCCCCTGAAAATGTACAATAAATTCCCTAGATGTACAATAAATTTCCTAGAGAGTTACCAAAGTTTAAGAACCACTGTTTTAACTGGTTGTGCTAAATCCCTGGCACGCCCCTGAAAACTAAAAACAGAAAAAAAGAAGGTATCAATTTTCAACCTAATCCATGTGGACATTGATGGTTTATGCGGATTTGAAGTCACTAAGTTTTATAAGCATTAGTCAAAGAACTCAAAATAAAACGCAGACAGAATGCCTGACCTTCAGCTAAGATCAAGGGCAGGAAAATAATTATGACAAAGCAGGCATTTATGTGTTTTCCAAACCATAAATTCAGCCACAGAACCCAAATTCACATGGTAAGCTACCTCTTAGTTGAACTAATTTGGTATACAAATGGTAGACACATTTTTGCCTTTATGTCACATGGGTGTCACATGATTTGTTTGCCAAAAGAATCTAAAGCAGGAGTCCTCAGACATTTTGGTGCATGGACTCACTGCCCATTGACTGCCGCTGCCACAAACCCTCACCAGGAGAGGAATGTTGCGATGAGTGGTGAAATGGGGTCCAGTTTTTACCAGCTATTACAAATAAATTCTGAAGCTAAATAAATTTCACAAACAGCACAGATATTGACACATCAAAAATAAATGCTACAGGGCTTCCCTGGTGGCGCAGTGGTTGAGAGTCCGCCTGCCAATGCAGGGGACACGCGTTCGTGCCCCGGTCCGGGAAGATCCCACATGCCGCGGAGCGGCTGGGCCCGCGAGCCATGGCCGCTGAGCCTGCGCGTCCGGAGCCTGGGCTCCGCAACGGGAGAGGCCACAGCAGTGAGAGGCCCGCGTACCGAAAAAATAAATTAATTAATTAATTAAAAAAAATAAATGCTACAAGGCACACCCATCCTGGGGAAGGAAAGGCAAGCACCTCTCCATAAGGGCTGCGGAGGTCACGGGGAGTGTGCTGAGGTTTACTGGGGCCCACAGCAAGACCTTCTCTGGTTGGAAGAGGCGCAAGTGACACCAAGGAGGGACAGCTGAGCAGGGAAAGGGCACCGCGATGATCCACGAGGTCCTGGCCCCTTAGAGGATTAGGTTGGCACCCAGCCCGCACGCAGGCTGCTCTCCTGAGGAGGCCTAGTCACCCAGGCCAACTCCAACCCACTGACAGGTCCCGGCCGAGGAGGGACATGCGTCACAGGTGTCACCGCATCCAAGTCCTCGCAAACCCCGGGGAATGGGGAGGGACAAAAAAATTTTTTTTAATTAAAAATGCTACAAGAAATCGGTCCTGGAATTACTTGAGGGCACTCCCAGCCTATACGTTTGAGAGCCAGTGGTCTGGAACTCTGAAGACGCTTTTTGCCTCAGCAAAACAAAATGCTGTGATGTTCGAGCCATTGGATCAAAATCATGAAAGCCACCAGACAGCAGTTACACGGGGCGGGGCTGGAAGTCCCCTGTATCCAAAAGCTGAAATGGATGATGAATGTGGATCACTGACTCATCTGTGAATTGCAATAAAGCAACCAAACCCCTCCCCCAAGTCTCAACCTCCATTATAGACAGCTGAATGAGGACTAAATAAAGCTTTTTTTTCAATCTGGCACAATCTATCAGGTAAATCCCTTGACTAGCCTTAGAAAGACACTAGCCTATGGGGAATATTTTAGGACTGGATCAGCTTGGAAGCAGAGACATGGGTGCAAAGACCTGTGCAGACATGTTCCGTGCTTAATTATTTATTATAAACACTTGTTTCCTGCCCATTGGGGTATTTTAATAAACAACATATTGTGCTAATGTTCTGGAGTATATAATGAGCTCTTTGTCATACAGTTTCAGAACAGTTTAAGGTCATAGAAAGCAATATGATACTTACTTTGCTGTGACGGTACCATTTAAACTCACAGAATTTAAAGAACAGTATAATGGTGTCTGCAAAGTGACTTCAAATTTTGGTAATACTGGAAAAGAAAAGCAAGGATATTTTAAACAATCCATTTACCTCTCATTTTACAACTTAACAAACTAGAGAACAGAACTGCTTTAAAGGAGTTGATAAATGGTACCATTGGCACTTAGATTCACTAGGCTCCAAGTACACATTAACACATAGATAAAAGTACTTCATTCCACTCAAAATCAGAAACCCTACAAGGCTGGTAACTAGACAGCGATGGGGATGGGGGAGTTGCTATGGACACTCAGGTCTGTGAAGCCTCCCACCGGTAGAATCTAAACTGTATCCACATGCAAAGCCATCTGAGTGCTAGAAGGCCAGGGTTTTCACTCACCTGTCACCCACCAGTGTGCACTTACTGCTTGTTAAAATACTTCCATACCACTCGGTAAATAGCTACTTCTGAGCAGCCCCTTCCCTAGGACTTTTTTCCAATTTGGTTACGAAAAGCACATCCTGAGACCCCAAGACTCTCCTTTTTCTTCAGGGTGACACACATGCAGTCACAGAGAATCCATGTCCTTTGAGACCATCAAAGGTAAATGTGGTGACAGTCTAACACGATGGATTACTACGAAGTTGTGTCCTAGGATTTCTAGTTAATAACTAAGATATGGCTACAAAGTAATGATGCTTTTCTTGTGCAACAGGTACTGGTTCCCGAAGGTAACCCTAAAATTAGAAACCCCTACTTTGGTTGGCTTTATATAATTAGGCTCTGAAATATTTTATAAATAGTAATATTATTTAATATAAAACACCTCACTGGAGTAAAAAAAAATTTCATTTCCTTCCAATCTATAGAAATATTCCTCTTCTCTAACTTCACTGACCAATGAAATAGATCCATCTCATAACAAGGCATCTCACCATTCAGTTAACGCAAGAGAAGAATCAAGACGACCAATAAGTCAGCAGAACAGGACAGACCTCCAGCTCCAGGCTAAAGACCCTTGGAGTGCCAAGATGCTCTGAGGCCCGAGACCACTCCAGGACTCTGACCCTCCTCCAAGGTCCTGGCCACTCAGAGGTGGAATTTTCTTAGACCAAGGAAATTTAAATGTCCCCTCCTCAAACATCACAGGTTGGCAATCAATTGCCCCTCCACTACATACCCCCTTCAACAACATACAGCCACCCAGCACCGCCTCTGTGTGAAATAAAAACAGCCTATAGAAGCCTCAGCCACCTCTGATTTACTCCTCTAGATCGGGGCTGTCCAAAAGAAACAAAATCTGAGCCACATGGTGTAGTTTTAAATTTCTAGTAGCCACATTTAAAAAGGAAAAAGAAGCAGGTGAAATTAATTTTTGTAATATTTTTACCTAAAGCCATATATCCAAAATATTATCATTTCAATATGTAATCAATATAAGTAATTATTATTAATGAGCTATTTTTCTTTCTTTTTTTATACCGTCTTCAAAATTTCGCATTCTACATGCTTAGAGCACATCTCCATTTAGACCAGCCACACTTCAAGTGTTCAGCAGCCAACGTGGTGAGTGACCCTGAACCGGACAACACAGCTCCAGATGGGGGAGTCAGTAAACAATGACCAGCATGAGCTAAGAATGGGTTTTGCATTTCCAATTGGTTGGAAACCATCAAAAGAAGACTACTTCACGACATGGGAAAATTATATGAAATCCAAATTTCCACATCCATAAATAAAACTGCATTGGATCACAACCACTTTCACTTACATATTATCTACGGCTGCTTCGTGCTACAACCGCAAAGTTGAGTAGTTAAGACAGAGCCGTGTGGCCCACAGAGCATAAAGTTTACTATCTGGCAATTCACAGGAAAAAGCTTTGCTGCTCCCTGTTCTAGGTGATCATGAGGCTGAGCTGTGACAGTGCTGTATGGGATTCATGGACCAGAGCCACAAAGGTGCAAGCAAACGACTTTCCAGAGAATTTCTACTGCCTGAATGAGACACAATCTCAAAAAGTAACACAAATCAGATGAAAACGCTTGTGTGCAACCTCGAAACAGCTGTTCAAAGTACAACTAATTGTGGGGTCCTATGCCTTCACTCTCCGATTTCCTTCCTCTCCATCCACCAACAAAACACTGGGGTCGCACATTGCTTACATCTACGTGTTTCCAAATGCGATATTACAAATGGGGCACCTGCAGGAAGAGGATTTACCCAAGTTAAACCCTGTCTTCACCAGTGCTGACCAAGTGAAAGATATGGGAAATGACTGTGGTTATGCTTTTAAAAAAAAAACACCGTACAAAATTTTAAATATGTTATGATCACAGCAAAGCAGAAAAACAGAATAACTATACATACAAAGAGCAGGATAATGGGACTACAGCCAATCTTATTCCTACTTTACTCTTTATAAAGAAAAAATGTTCAGACCTATAGGAAATACTAGGATTTTACCTGGTAAAAATCCACTGGGATTTTTACTTTAAATAATACATCTCTTAGAAATTTCTCTTATCTCTGTGGAAAGTAATAAATGTGTTTTCCATCAAAATAAGTTGAAGAACTCTTACCATATTCTGAAACCTGAAATGACTGATAATATGTCTGGTCCTATTGGGAAGAAGAAGAAAAAGACAAGAAAATATATGAGTTCTTATTTAATTACTTTGCTTGCTTGCTTACCTCACAAAAACATTTAGAAAACATTTTTAATTACATTTATAATTATTTAACGAACGAAACAATTTATTTTAACTCCGTAGAAGTTTATTTTCAGTTATCTGCAACATGCAGTCTGTGAATTTCATGAGTTTTTCTTAACAATCCACTAACATAACAAGGTGACCTGTCTCTTTAATTCACTGCAGGTCATTGAAACAAACCGCTTAACCTGACTTCCCTCATTTGTGAAATGAGAACAAGATTAAATTAGATAATTTAGGAATTTATCAAGCAAGGGTAACACATGTCAAACTAACAGGAAATGACTTCAAATTTGGTTTGTCTATCCCTATCAAAGCAAACCAATGAAGAATATATAAAAGAGTCAAGAATGCAAAATCACCATGGACCACCACCCTTTATCTTCCTAATTCCTTGAAGTATTTTCTACTGTAACCCTTAAATCAGTACACTTTACCCTTTTTTTTTTTTTTTTTTTTTTTTTGCGGTACACGGGCCTCTCACTGCTGTGGCCTCTCCCGTTGCGGAGCACAGGCTAAGCGGCCATGGCTCACGGGCCCAGCTGCTCCGCGGCATGTGGGATCTTCCCGGACCGGGGCACGAACCCGCGCCCCCTGCATCGGCAGGCGGACTCTCAACCACTGCGCCACCAGGGAAGCCCACTCTACCCTATTTTAACAGATACTGTTAATTATTTCCTTTTCCAGTGTCAACAAGAAAACGTGTGGCCTAGAATATCTTTTTTTCTCCAACTCCTCATATTTCTATTTCTCCGTTCCTAGTCATACGTAACACATTAAATAGAACCACTTCAAGATAGCTAAGAAATTCCACCAATGAAATGTGTATTCCAATTCTGATTCCCTAAGTTTATCAAAGCAAATACACAGATGCGGCTACAAGATATTGGCTTTTTTTTTAAAATCATATTTGTTTAACCTAAAGTAACTGTACATCACCTAAACTAACATGATAGTATAAATCAACTATACCTCGATAAAAAGTAAATAAAATTTTAATAAATAAACTGTACACCAGCAAACTATTTTTTAATCCTAAAAGAAGGATACAGTTCATTTCAAAGTATAAGACAAATATAACTACTTATATGCCAACAAAATAATTGTCTAAAACCTGGCTTCAGTGTTGGCATTTAAAGTAGATCCCAAAGAACTTGTGTTGATCAGTCTTTAAGAATCTCCACACTTGTCACTTCTATCTTAAAGTGTTTTCATGTCATATAAAGGAATGTTATAAATTACATGTCTTTGATTCATTTATAAGTTCTGATTTGTCATCCTCAAAAATTAAATCAAGAAGGCAATCTACCTTTAATACCTGTTTTACTGATAACATAAGAATTCTAGTCGTGGGACTTCCCTGGTGGTCCAGTGGTTAAGAATCTGCCTTCCAATGCAGGGGACGCATGTTCAATCCCTGGTCGGGGAGCTAAGATCCCACACGACACAGGGCAAGTAAGCCCATGCACTGCAACTACTGAGCCTGCGTGCTCTGGAGCCCACGCATGACAACAAAAAGATGTTGCAACTAAGACCCGACGTAACCCAATGAATAAATACATAAAAATAAAATAAATATTAAAAAAAGAATTCTAGTCTTTAAATTACTTTTTGCTTTACAAGTGAGGTAAGGCACAGGTAAGGCTGTGGAATAAGCAATTTAACAACGATGATGTCTGTTCCTCAAGTTAAGTTCATATAGCAAACACCAAGTGAGTACTACATGTAAAACACCACGTGAGGCTCTGTAAAGGTTAATTACAGTTCTCAGCATCAGTTCAGTCTAGAGATGGAGCAGACACATTCCAGTACAATACTGCAAGGCCGACAGTGCCCTGGAGTTTCACGCACTGCGCTTCTTCTCTCACTCTCCCCTATACTTGACTTACACACACTTCCACCTCTGCCCATCTTCCAAGACTTGGCTCAAATATTACTGCTTCTCTGGATCCCCAATCTAAAAGTAATCTCTATGCCTCCCTGCACTTTAGTCCTCCTTTCTTTGTCACTTTTCACCCTGTATCCTGAATATTTAGGTACATGGTTTATCTTGCTGTAAGTTCTTTGAGAGCCAGGTCCATGTTACACCGTGTTTTAATCCTTCATAGTTTATCCCTTGAGTTGCCAACCTAACAGACTGCCTGATACCAAAAAAGTTCTCAAATAACATGTATTAGACTGAATAAAAAGTGCTAGCTTTGGCAAACGTGGAAAATCAACTAATTTGTTTGGGCCTCCTTTCAACAGCCTTGAAACCAACTTTTAGGCAATTATTTAACAAACAAGTAGTTACATTAGTTTACATTTGAAATAAAATTCTCCCTTCCTGCCTCCTACATTACCAGTCATCCCTGACAATTCCTGGATTTTCCACCTCTCTGGTTAGTCTCCTCCCCTTCATTCAGTCTGTAAACACTGTCACATCTTCTGTTCTCCTGGTACTCTTATCTTTCTGACTTGTTGCGTTAACGGTCCTTTCTTTTCTGATCTTGAAGTGTTGGCCCTTCTCATCCTGAACCCAATGCTCTTGATAAGTGAGCTCATCAAGGCTCATGGTGTTAACTGTCATCTCCACGCTAAACACTCCTAAACCTTTATCTCTGGCCATCCCTCAAGCTGGAGATTCAGACTCAAATCCACCTTCGGGATACCTCCACCTGAATGTTCTACAGAACATCCTGGACTCCTTTATCTGGGTTCAGCCTCCACCAGGGACCTTTTCTTGATCGCCTCTCCCCGTGCTGGGTTAGAGCCCCTTCTCTCCCATAATACCCTGTGTATAACTCTATCACTTTACTTAACACAGTATACTATAATTATCTGCTTTGTGCCCATCACCGGAAACAGACTATGAAGTCATTGGGGGCACAGCACCTAATTCAGCATGCTTTCAAGGTTTGTTGAATGAATGTATGTATTAATGAATGAACGCATTGAATTTTGTCCCCGGGCTGGTTCTGATACCGGAGGCTCGTCAGATTAGCCTCAGTTATTGTACAGCATCTCCTGCAAGAAATTGAAATAACCTTCAGACTACCCTGAGGAGGCACAGCCATTTGTCAAGTGACCCATGGTTTAAGTTAATTAAGTAAGGAGGCCATTGGACTGATGGGGCTCTCATGCCGTGGGTGCCCTACGTAAACAAACCAGGATCTAAGCCTGTGAATGCCTCACGGTTATGAAATCAAAATGCTAAGGACAACCAATCAGAAAGAGTCACCTAGGCTTTAAGCTATGGTCAGTCTATGATTTCCTTTCTTTGCTTCCACCTTTTCTCTATAAAGTCTCTCCACCTCTTGTCTGAGGGGACTCTCCAACCACTTCCAGTTTGGCACTGCCAATTCCAATCGATTTCTCCTCAAATAAACTCAAATTTTTTAATATGCTTCAGTATATCTTTTGAGATTTTGAGGTTTCCAGCGTGGTCGTTGGGAGACTGTAAGGTTTTTGAGAAAGCAGGATAAAAAAGCCCGTGAAGAGATCAAGGTTTTGGTCTTAGATATGAAGAATTACATCTTTTCTGTAAAAGAAAAGGATAAGCATGAGATGGGTGCAGACAAGGTAGATCTGTAAATGTGGCAGAGAAATTTAAAGAAACTCCTGTCTGATGACATGTGTTTTCTTTACAAAGTAGAAAGGGAGGTTATCTACCAAGAGTGAGGATGGAGAAACCAGAATCTCCCCAGAAGACAGCATTTTCCTGAATCCCTTCCATCATTAGAAAGAATCCCAAATATTCTGGTACCCATCAAGACTGGAGCTAAACATCCGAAGAACTGAAGTTGTTCTATACCCGATAATTACTCATAGTGAGAGGACTTGGGAAGAATGGATCTAACCAACAACCAAGACACAGACTATATTGTCTGTGACACAGGGCTCCAGGTGGAAGGAGCCTGGTGCAGGCATCCTATACCACAAGAACATTCACACCCTAAGAAGTTTCACCATTTGCACCAAATACATTATGCTGTACAAGGGACAAACTGGTTTCCTTAGTAGAAAAGTACGAACTAGAAGCATGCTCTCTTTAAAAACAAACAAAAATCACTCATTTAACCCTCTCTGCTGCTACTGAAAGTGCAAAGAATTGAGGTCTTCAAAGACATGCAACATGACCAGCCTTCTTGGGCACCAAACTCAAGCAAGAGGAAAAAGCAGAAGTGTAGCTACAGCTTTGTACTGAATGGGAAAGGCACCCTTGAGGCAAAAATAATTCCATTTGCTGCTCATTTCTCCTTTTCTTACTCCACCCAGCGCCTCAGTACTCATTTCAGGCTCCACCTTGGTACCCAGTGTGCTGCCGCCAGCAGTTGGAGTCCAGTGAGTTACAGATCTCCTCTATGTCACTGACAAGTAAGCATCGTACAGGACTACACACACATCACATGAGTATCAAGTTGCTGCCTTTGAGGTTGTACAATAATAAGATAAAATAATTGTGTCCACTGCATAAAGGGTATCCAGGACCTCTCTGCACTTTCTGTGAATCTACCTCAAACAAAAAGTTCTTTAAAAAATTAATCTTCTTACAGATTCACAGACATAGAAAGCAAACTTATTGTTACCAAAGGGGAAAATGGGGGGGGGGGGATAAATTAGGAGTTCATGATTAACAGATACACACTACTATATATAAAATAGATAAACAACAAGGATCTACTATATAGCACAGGGAAATATATTCAATATTTTGTAATAGCCTATAATGGAAAAGAATCTGCAAAAATGGATATATACGTATACATAACTGAATCACTATGCTGACACCTGAAACAAACACAGCATTGTAAATCAACTATACTTCAATTTAAAAAAAAGAGACGCAACTCTAAAAAAAAAAATTAAAGTCATAGAATTAAAAAAAAATTAATCTTATGGCTCATAATACCAAGATCATAGAGTCTGCCAGGCGACAGCGAGCTAATCCTTAGTAAATACACTAATGAAGACTACATAGTTCCCTACCAGGCAACGCATATGCTGTAACATGAGCCTCCTAGGCTCAAACCCTCAATTCAAAGTCCTGGCTGTTGTGTTCAGAATCTGAGACATTTTGAAAACAATGCAATGTATGAGGGAGTGACACGTGTGGCACCCGAAAATCATGTGACAGAGGCGGGCACCCTCCCCACCAATGCATCCAGACAGCCCTGTTGACATCTATGTTCAACCAAAAAAGTGACTGCCTTAAAACAGCAATTGCAGCACATATTAAATAATTTAACGTTATAGAGCTGAAAAGTATCAGGAAATCTAGCTTCTAGCCCTGACCCTACCAGAACACCACCTGAGCCCAACCAGGTCACTAAGAGTCTTCCTCCATCAAAGGAGGAGATGAGTCTGGGTTACCACTAAGATCCTCTCCAGCCCCAAAACCCTGTGAGATGCGCTGACGGACTTCTCAGACTCCCCATTTCACTGATGATCAGGACACGCTAAAATCCGATCCCAAAGTTTTCTGACTGAAGAGAGGGGTCGGTAAGAGACATGTGAAAGGAAGGGCAGCCCTAGGGTAGCTTCTGGAGAGAAAGAACAAGACAAGGAACTCCTGACATATATTAGCTTGGAGCCAGAATTTAATTAAATGCGCGCCCCCAGGGACTGACAATTAGCAGATCAAACGACCTAATAAAGTCACAGGAATAATACGGCACAAAACTTGTGCGTGCATCTTGAATTTCACAAGAGACCAGGATATTCAGTTCTTGACTGAAATCTTTTTTAATCTTCAAAGTCAGAAAGTCCAGAATATTAATCCAAAAGGGCTGTTTCCTACCGGCTCACAGGTGCACCAAGTACACAGCTATATATTGCACGTAACCTCAGAATGAAAATATAGGAACATATCTCTACTAAGTTGTAGTCTCATATAGAAGACTGGGACTATAGGTCATAGAGCATCACAAAGGATAATGACCAGTAGCAACAGTCTAGGAGAAACCGTTCAATCACTCCGTTCACTCATTCTTTCACCCCACAAGCATAACTGAGTTCCTACAACAGGACAGAATAAATGTGGAAATTAATCACGCAGAACTCTTGTCTTACGGACGCACCCCAAGTGCCCATCAACAGATGACTGGCTTAAGAAGATGTGACACGTGTGTGTGTGTGTGTGTGTGTGTGTGTGTGTGTGTGTAAAACGGAATACTACTTAGCTGTAAAAAAGAACAAAATTTTGCCACTTTCAGTAAAGTGGATGGACCTACAGAATATTATGCTTAGTGAACTAGGCCAGAGAAAGATAAATACTATGATATCACTCGTATGTGGAATCTGAAAAATAATACAAATGAATCTATATACAAAACAGAAACACACTCACAGACATAGAAAACAAACTTATGGCTACCAAAGGGGAAAGGTGGAGGGGGGAGGGATAAATTAGGAGTATGGGATTAACAGACACAAACTACTATATACAAAATAGACAAACAGGGCTTCCCTGGTGGCGCAGTGGTTGAGAGTCCGCCTCCCAATGCAGGGGGCATGGGTTCGTGCCCCGGTCCGGGAAGATACCACTTGCCGCAGAGCGGCTGGGCCCGTGAGCCGTGGCCGCTGAGCCTGCGCGTCCGGAGCCTGTGCTCCGCAACGGGAGAGGCCACAGCAGTGAGAGGCCCGCGTGCCTCACCAAAAAAGAAATAATAATAGACAAGCAACAAGGATTTACTGTATATCACAGGAAATTTTACCCAATATCTTGAAATAACCTATAATGGAATATAATCTGAAAAAAAGACAAATCACTATGCTGCACACCTGAAATTAACACAATATTATAAATCAACTATACTTCAATTAAAAAAAAAGAACTCGAGTCTTCCAGGAACTCACAGTCTAATAAGTAAGGCAGTCATATTCTGTTAAGCTACACTAATCACAGTTTGGAAAGATGAAGCAAATTCTGGAAATTGATGGCGGTGATGTTTGTACAACAATGTGAATGTACTTGATGCTACTGAACTACACACTTAAAAATGGCTAAGACGGTAAATTTCATGTATACCTTAACACACCAAAAAAAAAGGAAAGAAAAGCCTACACGGATCAGTAAGTGCTGTAGAGGTGCTGGGTAGAAGGACCTATGGAAGAACGGAGAATGAAGTGCTAGCCTCCACCAGCTGACATGCTCTAAAAAATCCAAATTCTAAAACTAACCCCTCCTTCCTTTCTTCACTGCACATGCAAGCAAGAACTTATGGTCTTTCCCCCCAAAAGCAGCCTTCTTTCAAGCAGAGGCTAGCAAAAGGATTTTGGAAGCCACATCCGCGTTCCAGAGAAGATGGACTGTTTGCTGACCTGACACAGGTGGCTCCATGCTCTGTTCAGCCTTCATCACCAGCTAGGGGATCACCAGATGCCACTTGTGGAGCGTTCCAAGCTCAAGAACTGTTCAAACGAATGTGTGCTCTTTTGCAAAGGACGATGGCTTCAGAAAAACCCTGACAGCAGAAGCAAACTGACCAGGGAACAGCTGAGCAGAAAGATAGATAAGGAGCATCTGCAAGGCTATAAAAAGCCACGCAGTGCCCCTCTACCTGACGTTCCACAACAACTAGCTCAGGAGAAAGGAGACGTCATCGTTACAAACAAAGGAACAATTCAGTGCAGACTGCCTCTGAACTACACAACAATTTTACACCCACATACTAGCACACAGGGCTCCAAAAAGGTGATCTCAGGCCTCGGGGCTATCACGCTTTCTACCTTCTATTTCTTGTCTGCCAGCCCAACACCGGCCTAAGATCAAAACAAGGGCTGAGAAACTGTGGTCAGTTGCAGCCAGAAGAGACTGAGAGGTTGTCTGGTTCAGGGGTTCCTACGCAGGCTGTGTATCCAGATCTCCAAAAGGGCTGCTGTAAAAATTGAGACCGTGACCCCAAATCTGCTTTAGAAAGTCTAGGCTGCCAGGGGGCCGTGCGGAGCTACTCACCTAGAGGGGTCAAGTAAGTAGCCCCGTCTCACCACCAGGGAGTTCCAAGAACGAATCAGGGGGCGTGCCTTTTCCACTACCCACCACCGCCTCTCACTGGAAGAGACAGAACCCGAGGATGCCTAGCTGTGGGCACACAGCAGCACTTCTCAAATCGTGGTCCTGAAAACAAATAGGATTTCCTAGAGTGCTAATGTAAAATGCAAACTCCTGGGTCGCTGCCTGCGATACTGACTTGCCGTCTGGGGGCAGGGCGCTGGGCTGCGCAACTTGAACGACAGCTGCCATCGGCGGGTTCCCAGGCACACGGGTGCGTGGGAACCACGGCTAAGTCCCAGAAGCGGGAGCTGTACCAGCCACTCTGGGAGGAAAGACACGCTGTCTGCTCCCAAGGAAGGAAGGTGCAGGGCTGCGATATCCAGAAGCTGGGCTCTCTCAGTGCTCTTCCTTCGGGTCCTCAGAGGAATGTGACACCGATGCTTGAGTCGCCCAGAGACCTGAAACTCTGGGCCAGCCGAGGCTGCCCAAGGGAGAGGGCAGTGTGGTAAGATCCCTCCTGCCTCCTGGGAGCCTGGTGCTCAGACACCAGCGCCAGCCTCTCTTTTAAAGAACCTCTAAAACTGCCTTCTAGTAACCTGGAATACAATTTATCATCAAAGATGCCAGAAAATTTGCAACTAAATCCGGAATATACACACAACAGAAGATGCGTCAGCCTTAAAAAGGGAAGGAAATTCTGACGCGTGCTATAACCTGGATGAGCCTTGAAGACGTTAAACTAAGTGGAATAAAGTCACAAAAAGACATACACTCTATGAGTCCACTTCTATGAGGTACTTAGAGTAGTCAAAATCATACAGACAGAAAGTAGAACGATGGGTGCCGGGGACGTGAGGGCAGGGCTGGAAGGAGGGAAATGCGCAGTTATTGCTTCATGGGTACAGAGTTTCCATTTTGCAAGATGAAAAGAGTTCTGGAGATACCACTGAACTGTACCCTTTAAAATAGTTAAGACAGTAAATCTCCTGTTATGTATATTTTACCACAATTTTAAAAAATAGGGAGAAAAAAAAAAAAACATTTGCAACTATTTGGGAGAACCAAGGATACCAGTCAAGAGATAAAGGCAACTAGAGAAATACTACAAAAAACGAAAATACAAGCGATGCCTGACTTTTAAAACAAATCATCTCCCCAAGGTGTATTTGTAAGATGATTATCAACTTAGAGCACATTTCCCCACTTGACCTATAATGTACATGATGTATCACAACTCGGTGAAACACGTGTCTGTGGAGGGGTATATTATGGCTAAAATAAACCCCTTCCCTCTGCGGGGAGGGTCTGGTGCTCCAGAAAGTTAAGGACTCTGATTACCTGCACGTCACTACAAATCAAATCCCTGGTAAGTCCTGTATACATTGTCCTTCAGTAGTAATATGAAAATCAGGCCATATTTTTTCTAGAGACTAAATGGGATTTCAAAACAGTCTCCTGAAAATAATTATTTTCCCCTCCCTAAAATTTATACTAAGCATGGTCACTGCTTTGGGAAAATAAAACTATGGTCTATAATGGTGGATAGTTTAAATGATAAATATATTTCCTCCATAATAATTATTCACAGCTAAAAGGAAAAGAGTTTAATAATAAGCAATATAGAGTCCTTGAATGCTGTGCAGGAGTCAAGGAAAGATAAACCAGGGACCAAGGCTGGATCCAGTTTGCTTGTCATAACATTTCTTTGACTATACTGACCTCTGGTGGCCATTGGAGGAGTCTCTTTTTTTTTTTTTTTTTTTTTAATAACGGGGCTTATTTTCCCTTAGTTGTGTGCCTTCACATTGTATCACCTAGGGGGGCTCCTTTTACAATGTATATGTATATTAAATCATCACGTTGTACACTTTAAATATCTTACAATTTTATTTGTCAATTATATCTCAGTAAAGCTGGAAGGAAAAAACATGATATCACCACTAATAGGTTCCTGATCAATATGCCTGTCTTCAAAAAGATAAAGATGTTTATAGAATGTGGAAAAGGGGACATTATATTCAGTTCAAGACCAATGACTACGGTACAGCTTTCACGCATTCGTTTAACAAGTACTGACTTCTACCTTGTGCAAAGAACCGCGCTAAGTCTCCAAGACACAGGGGAACAAGACTGTGCCTACAGACCTCATACGGACTCTGCATATCAGGTCCTGCCAATCAAGCGACAGCAATGGACCAAGAGAAGTACAGTGTGCTACGCTAACGTCCAGAGGCGCTAGGCCATCAAAGATAATGCCTGAGGACAAAAGCAAGGAGCTAGAAAAACAGCAGAAAAACAGGGTTCCAGGCAGAGGGAGCAGCCTGCGTGGAAGGCTCTGGGACAGGACGGACTGGCGAGTTTAAGAAACTTAAGGAATGATACATCTAAAGCATAGAGTTCAAGGATAAGGGTGGCCCTTAACAAGGCCAAAGAGGTGGGCAACGACCAGATTTTGTGAGTGTTTTTTTTAATTTTTCAAGCACTTGAATTTCCTCAAGAGCATTTATCTTTTTTTCCTATTAAAGCAATCGGACAGGTCAAGTCCACAAACAACTACATGAGAAATCCGGTAATTCTTTCACCCTACAGTCTCACATCTCCCAGCCTTTCTCCACTATTCTAGTCTCCTCTCTCCCCTGGTACATATTCTGTGTACCACTCACTGAACAAAGGAATCCCAGAGAGGCTGCTGCCCACAAGGCTGAGACCTGGTCACTGTGCAGAGGTGGCCTCGGAATGGGCCAGCGATGGACATCTGACCCAGTGACCCATCCGCAGGCTGCCAGCCACCCATGCAGAGGCTTGCTTGTAGTACTCTGAGGACATGGTTATTAGGCTAAGCCAGTGCGCTCAGTCCAGATCTGGACCAGAGAACACCCTAGAGGCTGGAGAGAAGCGAGGGGAATGGGGCCGACCACAAGGACAGAGGAAGCCGCTGGCCCCAAAGCACAGGCGCTCATGCTGACAACAGACCATCTTTATCCCCAGGCGGCCTGAGTGAGACTCGCTCCTTGGAGGCACCTGACAGGCCTCACTGACTGAGCGCCTCACAAGTCCTCTGCTATTGCACCACCTCGTGTTCTTCTGTCACCCTTGTGTCACTTAACTTTGTCATAATTGTCATCTCCCCACAACAGTCTTTAAGACAGAGATCAGACGTTAGGCTTCCTGGTATCCTATCACCGCACTATAAACCCTCAACACATATTTGATGGAGGATGCTAGATGGATGGATGGACGGGTGGACGGATGAATGGATAGATGGATGGGTGGACAAACAGCTGATTCCTGGGGAAATGATAAGGAAACCAAAACGTGGGAACAGAGAATAAAGTCCTAACTCCTTAAAACTCACAGCATGGCTCGTAATCTGCACCTCCCAGCATCCTCGACGTGCTCCAGTCCCTCCGTTCTCCCCAGCCCCCAGACCCCGGGGCTCTCCTCCACCTTCCCTGCCTCGACACAAGCCCTCCTCTCTCCTACGTCTCACCAACACCTACTCTGTCCGCCTTTTCTACAAGCTCCAATGTCTGGTCCCCCCGGCGTTCATCACCCCCGCTCTCAGCCCCCATAACTCCTTGTACGCTGTCTCACTTCCTCTGTGGCACAAACTCTCCACGAGCCCAGCGTGATCCTCGTCTTCATGCAGATGCTCAAAAAATATGTGCTAAGGGGACCTAGTTCTGCTTTTAAAATGTGGCCCCCGAAAATGCTAACTAAAGGAAAAATTTTTAAGTTTTAATTTATTAGGTACTTGGTACTTTTATCTTACCTCAGGCCACCCGCTAATGAATGACTAAGTGGCTCTTGAAGGAGGAGGGAGAGGACATTTTTCGAAGGGGACATTTGGTGACATCTGGAGACATCTCTGGTTGTCACGACTTGGAGGGAGGGGACAGCTGCTACTGGCATTTAGTGGGTTAAGGTCAGAGATGCTGCTAAACGTCCCACAGTGCACAGGACATCCCCGCAACAAAGAATTTTTTACCGTAATGTCAAAAGTGAGAAGCCCTGTTCTAATAGAATTTTTAAAGCTCTCATGTATATACATTTTAATAAATTCCAAAAAAAAAATTAGAAATATTCAATGAATCTTCAAACACCACAGAGTGATGCACCAGAGAAAACCCGAGGCGGAGACACGGAGGGTGTTCTAGTGCCCCTGCCCTGTTAGACCTCGGAGCCATGGGAGTTGGCAGCAAATACAAGAAGTAAGCGGGGGAGCTGGGCAGAACGAAGCATAGGGGAGCAGAAGACTGATGTAGCTGTTACGGTCACTAGAGTTTTGTTTTTGTTTTTGCTTTTGCTTTTAACATCTTTATTGGAGTATAATTGCTTTACAGTGGTGTGTTAGTTTCTGCTGTATAACAAAGTGAATCAGCTATACATATATCCCCATATCTCTTTCCTCTTGCGTCTCCCTCCCACCCTCCCTATCCCACCCCTCCAGGCGGTCACAAAGCACTGAGCTGATCTCCCTGTGCTATGCGGCTGCTTCCCACTAGCTATCTATTTCACATTTGGTAGTGTATATATGTCCATGCCACTCTGCCACTTTGTCCCAGCTTACCCTTCCCCCTCCCCATGTCCTCAAGTCCATTCTCTACATCTGTGTCTTTATTCCTGCCCCGCCCCTAGGTTCGTCAGAACCATTTTTTTTTTTTTTAGATTCCATATATATGTGTTAGCATATGGTATTTGTTTTTCTCTTTCTGACTTACTTCACTCTTTATGACAGTCTCTAGGTCCATCCATCTCACTACAAATAACCCAATTTCATTTCTTTTTACGGCTGAGTAATATTCCACTGTATATATGTGCCACATCTTCTTTATCCATTCATCTGTCGATGGACGTTTAGGTTGCTTCCATGTCCTGGCTATTGTACATAGAGCTGCAATGAACATTGTGGTACATGACTCTTTTTGAATTATGGTTTTCTCAGGGTATATGCCCAGTATTGGGATTGCTGGATCATATGGTAATTCTATTTTTAGTTTTTTAAGGAACCTCCATACTGTTCTCCATAGTGGCTGTATCAATTTACATTCCCACCAACAGTGCAAGAGGCTTCCCTTTTCTCCACACCCTCTCCAGCATTTATTGTTTGTAGATTTTTTGATGATGGCCATTCTGACCAGCGTGAGGTGACACCTCATTGTGGTTTTGATTTGCATTTCTCTAATGATTAGCGATGTGAGCATCCTTTCATGTGTTTGTTGGCTGCGTGAGCTGCTTGTATATTTGGGAGATTAATCCTCTGTCCGTTGATTCGTTTGCAAATATTTTCTCCCATTTTGAAGGTTGTGTTTTCATCTTGTTTATGGTTTCCTTTGCGTGCAAAAGCTTTTAAGTTTCATTAGGTCCCATTTGTTTATTTTTGGTTTTATTTCCATTACTCTAGGAGGTGGGTCAAAAAGCATCTTGCTGTGATTTATGTCATAGAGTTTTCTGCCTATGTTTTCCTCTAAGAGTTTTATAGTGTCTGGCCTTATGAAATTAGAACACTCCCTAACACCATATACTAAAATAAACTCAAAATGGATTAAAGACCTAAAGGTCACTAGAGTTTTTAAAACAAAGATAAAGTAGGTTAGACCAATCTCTCATCAGAAGTCATTACTCTGAGACATAAGATTTGCCAAATAATTGCTATGTACTCATTACTTAGTTTTAAAATACTCAATGTGTGCAATAACTAAATACAATAAATATTTAATCAGCTTTATACTAAAATGTGAAATGTCTTAACCTTCAAACGTTACATTATATAAAAAGACAACAATGATTAAAACTCTAATATGTTATAACACAGGCTAACCCATTGCTAACAAAAGTAAATTAAAAATAAAACCACTTAAATTATCTAGATACTCAGATTAACGTTTTTCTGTTCACTAAATAAATGACTTCAGAGATATTTTCCCCACCGGACCTATTTAAAACATTTTAACATTCCCCCTCAAAATGTATTCATACTCACATTCACTTGAACTTGGATGGACCAGTCACCAAGCATTGGATGGGAAGATAACTGGAAAGTTTTGGAAACGACTCCAAGGTCACTTTGTTCTGACAACCACTGTTGGATCAAATTTGACTTGGGATCCTACAACGAAAACCATGCATGTTAACGACGTAAAACCCCCCGTCTGATGTGGATCCAACCTGGTTACGAATACAGCCCTGCAGTACTCCCAGGCGCATGCAAAGTGTGGGACAGGGGGAGTTCTTGGAAAATGTCAGCTCTATGCTACCAAAGACGATGAATAAAAATTACTTCTTTTCTCATATTCTCCTGAGAGCATCTTTACTCTGCTCCACCTTTTAAATCTTGGCACGTACTTCCTACAACGTGTACCTCACCAAACCTATGCTGCTGCTGGTGGTGCTGCTGAGAGAAAACCCCGCTGTAGGGATAACAGGCCCCTGTAACAAAGGCACTCTGCCGTATCACCACCACTCACACGTCACTCAGTCACTATGATTCCCCTACAGCACAGGGTTAGCCTCCCATTACAGCTGAGGAAACGGGCGCCCAGAGGGGTTAGGTAAGCCCTCAACCACAAACAGCTGGTCCAATATCACAGCACCAACACATGATGGAGCTCAGGATTCAAACCCACGTGTCTTTTGACTCAACAAAAGTTGTGTCACGGGGGTGCTTAACCAAGGGGATGCATGAAGAACACCTGAGTCTTCCCAGGCTCTCCCAGAGCACGCTGCCTCCATCCAATCCCATCCCAGCCCTGTCAACTCTGTCCCTCTAACATCTCACGTCCAGCCACCATTTTCTGACTGTCGCAACTAGCCTCTCTCCTCCAGTCTTGCCCCTCCAACACATCTTCCCCACTGCCAAACGCAAACCTGTGGTTGAGGCAAAGTGGTTGAAGCACCAGACACCGTTCCTGGCAAATTACAAGCAATGAGTAAACACTCGCTATGACCAGTATATCAGACCACCAGGTGACAATGACTTCTGTTTGCCAACAGAATGAGGTCTACACTCCTCTGCGTAGCTTACAAGACTTAGCTGACCCCATCTACATTTCTACGCACATCTTCCTCCAAACAGACAGACTTGTTTGCAGTTCGCCCCAAACGCCCATGCACCTAGGCCTCTACCATTGCTGCATGGAAGACCCTTCCTTCCTTGTCCAGATGGTGAGATAAGCTCCAACTTCCTGCCTTCTACACATGCCTCCAAGAGGCAGGAGTGGCCACTCCCTGGAGAAACCCCAATGCGCCCGGAGTTTCCCCCCTAACATATACTACTGTTTAAGGTTATCATTTGTTATCTGGGCTTTTTGGTGTTTTTTGTCATTGTTACTTTTTTTTTTTTTTTTTTTTTTTTTGCAGTACGCGGGCCTCTCACCGCTGTGGCCTCTCCCGTTGCGGAGCACAGGCTCTGGACACGCAGGCTCAGCGGCCACGGCTCACGGGCCCAGCCGCTCCGCGGCATGTGGGATCCTCCCGGACCGGGGCACGAACCCACGTCCCCTGCATCGGCAGGTGGACTCTCAACCACTGCGCCACCAGGGAAGCCCCACTGTTACTTTTTGGTTTTGGTGTTTCTTTGTTCCCTGGATTATGAACTCTGGGATCACATTTTTTCCCTGATTCTTTTTTTTTTTGAATTTTATTTTATTTATTTTTTTACACAGCAGGTTCTTATTAGTTATCCATTTTATACATATTAGTGTATACATATCCATCCCAGTCTCCCAGTTCATCCCACCACCATCCCTGATTCCTAATCTCTATCCTCTGACTCAAGGTAGCGGGTTGGCCTGGTTATTAGAAGCCAGAGGAAACCTCCCTCCGCAGGCGGGGGAGGCTGTGTAAGTCGGGGTAAGTACAGTCCTGAGAACTGAGTAGGAAGTGGTCTAGGAAGGCAGAAACTAATTGTTAAAACCAAAGACCAGGGGGCTACCCTGGTGGCGCAGTGGTTAAGAATCCGCCTACCAATGCAGCGCACACGGGTTCCATCCCTGATCTGGGAAGATCCCACATGCCGCGGAGCAACTAAGCCCGTGCACCACAACTACTGAGCCTGCGCTCTAGAGCCCGTGAGCCACAACTACTGAACCTGAAAGCCACAACTACTGAGCCCATGCACCTACAGCCCGTGCTCCGCAACAAGAGAAGCCACCGCAATGAGAAGCCCGCGCGCCGCAACAAAGAGTAGCCCCCGCTCGCCTCAACTAGAGAAAGCCCGCGTGCAGCAACTAAGACCCAACGCAGCCAAAAATAA
Source organism: Monodon monoceros (assembly GCF_005190385.1). Taxonomy (NCBI): domain Eukaryota; kingdom Metazoa; phylum Chordata; class Mammalia; order Artiodactyla; family Monodontidae; genus Monodon; species Monodon monoceros. Next base: position 9,820,160 of record NW_021703771.1, on the reverse strand, counting down.
ATAAATAAATTTTTTAAAAAACCAAAGACCACAAGTGGGTCAAGAATAAGCGGGTCACCATCCTTGGCAAGCCCTGGGGCAGGCAGTGCAGTCAGAGCTGGCTCTCCTGCCCCTGTCAAGACTGGGATGGCTACGGAGCTCAAAGGACCAAAAACAAATGAAGAAATACAAAGAGCTAATAAATATATGCTGTCTAAGAATTAAGGGAATGCAAATGAAAACAATGAAAGGCCATTTTTCTTCCATCACACTGACAAAAATAAAAAATGATAATAATAATTCCCAGTGTCACTTAAAATGTAGGGAGAGAAATGTACATAGTCCGCCGATGTATTATTTTGGTGAAGGTACACATTTCTCCCACAACCCTACAAACAAAGGAAATCCAAACTGAAGTCTTCGACGACCTGGAGGATATGCAGGGCTGGGAGTGAATGAGATAAATCCCTCGTTTCCCAAGCCTGTCTTGGACCTGGGCATATCACCCACAAGGAAGAGACAGAGAATGTAGAAATGCCAGAAGTCCTTACAGAGCACATGAGGATTTGAACAGGGGACGCACGGTGGCATCACAGCAGAGCCCAGCATTTGCGTGTGGTCACCTGCTACTGGGATGCACACAGGACAGCCAAGTATGATATGAACAGTGCCCCTGTCACAGCCTGAACAGCCACATGGCTGGAGACACTGGGAAGGTGGCCGCTCGTGCTCTTTGAGTCACCTCTACACAGCCTGGGCTCTATATCAGGTGCCTGTGTCAGCCACCTCAAGCAATAAACTCCCTGGCTGGAGAAGGCAAATATTTCTGCCAGTCCCCAGAGTCCTGGATTATGCACAAGGTGTGTGCCTAGCATGTAGAATTAAAGACATCGAATCACTTAAATGAGGTGCCACCACTGCTCCAGGCCAAAGTGTCAGAGCACAGGCAGAGGGCAGACCCCAAGCGAGCAGCTGTGCCCACAAGATCACTCACCTATACCAGGAGCAACAACTTCTCAGGAAGGGCAGCCAGGGTAGAAAACAGCGTGCCAGCTGACATCACACGTTGGAGACACTTACTTCCGTAGTGTAAGGACAGACTGGCTGCAGAAAGCCAGAATTAGGGGAAGAGGTTTATTCCACCATAAAAAGGTCCCTGAAGCCCCTTTGCTTCCTGAGAAGGTCAGTTACTGGGTCAGGGAAAACACCCAATGATCCAAAAAAAAACACTGAACATGTCTGAACATGCTATGATGATCAATATTTTAGCCACATCCTACAGTCAGTCATTCTTGGCTGGGCAAGATGGGCCCCAAAAAGCGGGCCTCCTGTAGTTCCCAGATGCCTTCTCCACACTTGCCTGCAGGTGGTGCTGTGCTAGAGAGTACAATTTCGTGCAAGTCAGGGGCTCTCGTTACACTACAGTCCCACTTTTCTCTGGGAAGTTTTTCTAAGAAACCACCCGTCCCATACTGAAAGATGTAGAAAAAGAAAACATCACAGTCTGGTGAACCCTGGCCCAAAGGGCTCTTTTCAGATGGAGGAGTACAGGGTGTGGGCATTCACATCAATGCTCTGACCCACGAGTACTGTGGTGAGTACGGCACCCACATGTGCCTTCACTCACTGGTCCCAAACACAGTGGATTCCGAGTAGAACTCTCCTGCCCTGGCCAAGGGGACCACCCAGCCGCCATGCCAGCGGGATCCCTCAGGACCAGAAACAGCAAGAGGAAGGGCTCTCTGTGCACTTCTGGGAAAGCCAAATGTGACAGGCGAAGTCCAAAATCGGAGAGAGGAACCCAAAGAATCCACAAATCACAATCAGCAGGGTTCGTTCTGGGTTAACGCTTACAACAGACAATTGATCCAGGGCTGATTTTTATTCGCCTGAGACGGAAAGAGGCAGATCGACTGTAAACAACCAGACACAGGCAGACAGTCACTTCTAAATCCTCCATTTACACATAGCATCTAGTAAGTTCTCAGTATTTGTGGATAAATGTTGAAGGACCGTATGAATGGCATCCCTAAACTGCTCAGAGAGTTACATGAATTTAGAAATGCTATTCACTATGGCGACCTGCTTTATTCCAACACAGCAAAGGCAGATGTTCACAGAGCTGCTGACTCTGAAATAATACCAGTTCCATTCAAGAAACATGCCAACCAATGTGATATTTGCTATAAACGCATCTTGGCTTGAAGTTATATGTACACATGTTTGCTTGATTTTTGTTTGTGTGTTTGTTTAGCCCATAACAACAACAAAAACTAAGAATAGGAAGATACTGAACTAAAAAGCCTAAATTTGCCTTCCATTCTGTTATTCCTCAGAAAATTTTTTTTTCCTGTGCCACATCTTTTTTTTTCTTAACATCTTTATTGGAGTATAATTGCTTTACAATGGTGTGTTAGTTTCTGCTGTATAACAAAGTGAATCAACTATACATATACATACATCCCCATATCTCCTCCCTCTTGCGTCTCCCTCCCACCCTCCCTATCCCACCCCTCTAGGTGGTCACAAAGCACCGAGCTGATCTCCCTGTGCTATGTGGCTGCTTCCCACCAGCTATCTATTTTACATTTGGTAGTGTATGTATGTCCATGCCAACCAATGTCCTGGGACTGAGGGGATTTTCCAGTACTAAAATCAAGAGAGTCTCAGCAAACTGGTCACCCTATCTCTATGTCATTGGTCAAAGGTCTAATACTCTCCTCAGCTTAAACGTAGAAAACCAGGTCCAGCCGGATGTCAGTTGCCTCCAGCTTGGCCCTCACTGGAAGCACTCAGTCTGCCAACCATGCTGCCTCCAGAGCCCAGAGTACTCAGGCAGAGCAGGCCAAAAGATTTCCTGCCAGAGGGGTTCCTAGTACAACAATAGCTAATGTTTAGTGAGCATGTTCTATGTGCCAGGCACAGTTCTAAATGCTTTACTTGAATCATATCACATAATCCTCACAAAAACCTTTACAAGGTATTATTTTTACACATTTTACAAATAAGGAAACCGAGGCTCAGAGAGGTTGATTAATTTCCTCAAGGTCACAGAGCTAGCACCTATTCTTCTTAGAGCAGAGAGTGATCCTTTTAAAATGTTAACTCAGATCACATCATGCCTCTCCTCAGAATTCTCCAGTGAATTTTCATTTCACTCACAGTAAAATCCAAAGTCCATATCATAGCCGAGAAAATCCTGTATAGCCCCTCATCCAGCTTACCTACCTGTACCTGACCTTATCTCCCTAATATCTGTCCCCTCACTTCCTGGGCAACAGTGCACTGCAAGCTTGTTCCCCCAATGCACCTAACAAGTTCCCACCTCAGGGCCTTTGCATATGCTATTCCCTCTGTTTGTGGAGGCTCATTCTTTTATTTCCTATAGGTCTCTGTTCAAATAGGACTTCTCTAACAACCCTATAGAAAACAGCAAACACAAACACTCTGTCTCTCTCTCTCTCTCTCACACACACACACACACACACACACATACACACACACACACTCTTTTTTTATATATCTGTATGTTTATTTATTGTCTGTCCACTACCCACTGGAATGAAAAGTCGATTTAAGCAGGGACTCACCTTCTGTATCGAGGACACAGAAGTTTAATAAATGTTTGACAAATGAATTAATCAATGAAGAAGCCAGGACCGGAACCCAAGCAGGCTTGACTCTGGAGCCTAAGCCCTTAACCCAGTGCTGTACCATCCCCCTTCCTAGAGAAACCATCCCACTTTGGGAGGGAAGCTTAGCCACGTGAATCCTAAGACATCCCAGTACCAACAATGTGAGCAGAACTTCCAAGAGAGCTTCAGTGAGACGGCTTTGAACCCCCAGCTTTATTTCTGTCTGGCACTCACCTTAATTAGAATGTTTAAAGAGGTTTTGTAAGGCTTAAAATCTGAGAAGAGTGTAACAACACGAAACTTCACTTCTTGCTTTGGTTTATACAGGGGCTTGTCTGTTTGAATGAAGACAGTCATTCTCTTGGTCTCAAATGATAAGCGCGTGCTATTCGAGAATAAAATCTCATCCTGGGCACGTCCAGTGACACGGAGCTCATAAATCTCATCACCACTGTTCAGAGGTAGCTGGGGGAAAAAGAGACATCAGATGTATCAAAGTCTCATTGTTTTACCTCAAAAATGTTTGTAACTGTAAGTGAGAATTGAAATTTTAAATACATAGTATTATCAAAAGTAATCGCGACGTTGAAAAATGCATCCCTCCTCCTAACCACCAAAATTAAACAATTTGTTTTCTCTCTTTCGACATCCTGGAGTTTGCTCTCCAGTTAAACCACAGGGTTCCTGGACTGCAGGAACCACGTCCCACAGCTCTGTGAGCAATCACCTTGTCACTTCCTATCCCAAGCACAAACTCTTCCGCACTGACAGTCACTGTGGGTCACAATACCCTTCTCCTCCGTGCCTCGGGTGAAAGGCACATTTGCACAGGCTTTGTTTTCTTGCCATACCCTCTCCAGGACCTCTCACCTGTTCCAGGATGCACTCTCTTCCTGCATCTGGTGCATCGTGTCACAGTCCTGGTAAGTTTGATGGCACCGTTGTTTTACTGTTTCTATCACTAGTGGAAATCCTCCCTTCTAGCATGAACAGACCAGAAGCCACACTCAGCCTACGCACACCGTGTCATTCTACCCCACAACAATCCTTCCGGTGGGTGCTCTAACTAATACCAGCTTACGCACCAGGAACCTGGGGCTTGGAAGAGTAAAGGAAGTTGCTCCAGGTCACTGGCTGAGATGCAAACCCGGGATGAACTATATACTACTCTAACAAGAGGAGTATAAATATGTGATGGTTTTAAAATATGTCCAAAATTTCTCTGACCCTCCTCCCTTCAAAAGTCAGAGCCCCTCTCCTGGGCATATACCCAGAGAAAACCACGATTCACAAAGACACACGCACCCCAATGTTCATTGCAGCACTATTTACTATAGCCAGGTCATAGAAGCAACCTAAATGCCCAGCGACAGATGAATGGATAAAGAAGATGTGGCACGTATATACAATGGAATATTACTCAGCCATAAAAAGTAAAAAAAATTGGGTCATTTGTAGAGATGTGCATGGACCTAGAGACTGTCATAAAGAGTGAAGTAAGTCAGAAAGAGAAAAACAAATATCGTATATTAACACATACATGTGGAATCTGAAAAAATTGGTATAGATGATCTTATTTACAAAGCAGAAATAGAGACAGATGTAGAGAACAAATGTGTGGATCCCAAGGGGGAAAGGGCGGAGGTGGGATGAATTGGGAGATGGGGATTGACATATATACACTATTGGTACTATGTATAAAATAGATAACCAATGAGAACCTACTGTATAGCACAGGAAACCCTACTCAGTGCTCTATGGTGACCTAAATGGGAAGGAAATCTAAAAAAGAGGATATATGTATACGTACAGCTGAGTCACTTTGCTGTACGGTAGAAACTAACACAACATTGTAAAGCAACTATACTCCAATAAAAATTAATTTAAAAAGAAAAAAAAAGGTAGAGCATAATTTCCCAGTGACTCGCCTCTCAAGAGTAGAATGAGGCTGTGTCATTAACAGGATAGCTTCTGCCTGGTTCTCTCTTTCTTGGATTCCTCACTCTAGGGGACGTCAGCTGCCATGTGATAAGGACACTCAAGAGGCCTGTGAGAGGCCTGCAGTGGGAGGAACAGAAGCCAATAGCCACCACCCACCTGCCAGCCACGTGAAGAGCAATCTTACTGAGGACCCCCAGGCCTGGTGAAGCCTTCAGATGACATCGGCAGCTCAGAACTGCTCGACGACATGGCTCGCAAATTCCTGACCCACAGAAACTGTGGGAAATAATAAAAGTTTATGGTTGCTTCACACCAGAGTTTGGGGATAACAGGTTCCACAAGAATCGATCACTAGCACACCTGAATTTTAGTTCATTTTCATATTCATAAACCTGAGATTCTGAAACTAATGTTCTGCCTCCTTTTTTGGCAAATAAGAGTTGTCCACAGAGAGCTCCAAGGAGATTTTCCAGAAATAGCAGCCACCAAAAAGCCAGCAACATGGATAAGAATATGAAGGAAACGTAACAAACCACCAATACAGTGGTTAGCAGGAAATAGGGAGAAGAATACTGGTGTTTGCAGTTTACTTGGAAATACATTTTAAAAATAAGATCAATTAATGGACGGAGAGATGAGTAGATGCATAAATATGCAACTGAGCAAGTGTGGTAAAATGTTAACAGTAGATTCTAAGTGGTGGTTATAGGAGTGTTCCCTATGAAACTCTTTCAGGTTTTTTGGATATTTGATACTTTCATAATAAACTGTTAGGAGAAACAATCAGTAACATCACCTTCAAATGACCTCTAGTACTGATGTTTGCTTTCCTTTAATAAATAAACATTCACTGAGCACCTTCGAGCTCCAGGTTGCTCTAGGTGCTTGGGATTCAACATGAACCAAAGATGTACGCCCTAGAGGGCTGAGAATCTAGCCTGGAACTTGCATCCTTATGTTCTATTCTCTCAAATGATGCTTCAGTCCTCAGATTCTTTTAAACAGAGTCCTTAATACCGCAAGCAGGAAAATATATATGCCAGGAACCAGCATATCATTTGCTTGTATACAGCACAGATTTATAAATAGTTCATGCTTAAAAAATATATTAGATGGAATTTCTCTCTATGATTTGGATATCGTTGGATCATTTTTAGTGGCACAGAGGCCCCAGAACAGAGAGTAGATTGAAGACTGACGTCAAATTAATGATGCAGAGGTCTGAAACTAAAGAGACCTATTAACCACGAGGAGGTCAAAGAGTTAGAAAATTAGAATTAACACGAAAGTGTCCAAAACATTTTACTCTGTCCCCCACTCCATCCTCCTTCAGGGAGCTGACACAAGAGGAGATGGTACTGACTATCTTTCTGCTCCTTTCACTTACCCTAATTCTCGTTTTCAACACTCCCCTGTTAGAAACCCCACCTCTCCCGATGTAAAATTTAGGTGATTTGGGATCCTCAGAGCCTCGGTGCTAATCCTAGAGCTGGAAAGTCTAGGGTGACGATATGGACTTGTCAGAGTGGACCTGGTGCGCCCCCATGAACGATGAGGCATCGCCGCACGGCTTAGGGTGTCACCATGGACTCTGGCTGTCAGTAGAGACCTTGGTCATCCATTGGGAACAGTAGAGGGACATAATGAGAAGGAGACTGGAGAAAATACTGGGGATGTTAAGCAACCTTTATGAAAGATTCTCTCTGTGCCAGACCTGCAGTGGGTTGTAACCTGCTTCCCACAGTGGAGAGGACCCAGAAGGTAATATAAGCTCCTGAATCTCTGCTGGTAAATTGCTTCCCACCTTCTTGGGGGACACAATTACCAAAAAGGATTCCCAGAATTAGTAATAAAGGGGTTCCCTAACGAGAGACTTCCTTATGTCTTACACAAGAACCAATTATTTAGCCACAGAGGTTTTGGATCCTACGTGTTGAACTGAGGTCACGGGGCTGGGAAAAGATGTAGTTCCCATATACAGACACTGTCCAGCAGCAGAATAAGAGTCTGGGGGTATACGATACCCAGGGCTTAGATCAACAAAATATCAACGAGCATCTGAGTTGAGCACGGTTGATTCTCAGTTAGGCTAAGTCTATTTTGTGTATACATAAACGCAAACTCTCCGGGTAGATGATAGAGGCATGTTCAGAAAGGCTCTTGATGGACAATAAATGGATTCCTTATTCTAATCCGGGCCGTCTGAAACCATCTTCTCTGAAAGATCAACTGTCTTAAGGAAACAAACAACACAATAGTATTTATCCTACTTTATTTCACTAATAACTCCAGTTACCAAAAGTAATGGTAATTTCAAATAACTTTCAAAATAAAACTGAGAAATTTAAGATGATAGTTTCTATTTTAAAATATATTAGTAATTAAACTTTAAAAGCATTCTAATTTTATTAGGAGGTTTGGATTAACATATATACACTACTATACATAAAATGGACAATCAACAAGGACCTACTGTATAGGACAGGGAACTATACTCAATATTCTGTAATAACCTATATGGGAAAAGAATCTAAAAAAGAATAGATATATGTATAACTGATTCACTTTGCTGTACACCTAAAACTAACACAGCATTGTAAATCAACTATATTCCAATATAAAATTTAAAAAAAATTTTTAGGCATGCTAATTTTAAAAACCACTCCCTCGTTTTAAGTTGGATTTACTTACAAAGAGAATAAAAAGAAACTTTTTCTAGCACGTTTTGTACAATCAATAATCTTTATGTTAAGTGTAAATTCTGTTTTTTATTTACTTCTTATTGAAGGCTGATTTTACTGTATCAAAAACAGAAACAATGAGCTAGTCAGATATTAAAAACATATTTGTTTTAATGCAGCCAATATATTCATATTTTATAGCAAAACTTCAGGAGGACGTTAAAAAATAATTTAAAATATTACATCTACAAGCATCAGAATGCAAGAGCACTTGGAAAGATGGGTCTATTTTCATTGAACACTCATAAAAATGCAGAACCTTCTATTTTTGCCAAGAGTTATTAAATTTTCCCAGACACTTTATGACTAAGCCTTTAAAATTTTGTTTTACTAAAAAGGGATCTAGTCCTAAATATAACTCCTGGTAAATCTTTCAATAAATAATTGCTATATCTACATACAATAGAAATGGCATAATATTAAAGACAAATATAAGACGTTGGGATTAGTATTCCACATGGTTAAGACTTTAAGGCTAATAGTAGCCAAATTTGTAGCTAATTGGGACAAGTACAGCTTATAGGCACATTACGGGAATCAGCCAGAGTGCCCTCGTCCGCCCACATGCCTGCCCCTTCCAGACTTGCTACACTCCAGGCCATGCCACTGCAGACGTCTTTGAGGAAAGCAGACAGTTATTATGCATTGAGCTGTGATTCCTGAACTGAAATCGCAACCCCTTCTGCTATCAGACAATTATATTACACAGGATTTATTTTAATCTTCTCACTGTAATACTTTTTCAACAGTTATGGACACAGACACCGGTGGGCCAGCACCTAATGTCTGAGGTCACATTAATGCAGCCTAACATCTTATTGTCACTAAGATTGGGTTTTTTTCCCCACGTCTGTCTGCTCAGGGCTTCCCTCCCCCCAACCCCACTTTCTAATATTACAACAGTATATTTGTTAGTAAGGTAAGTACAAACATAATAATAAGTAAGAAACAGGGACTTCCCTGGTGGTCCAGTGGCTAAGACTCCGCGCTCCCAATGCAAAGGGACCGGGTTTGATTCCTGGTCACGGAACTAGATCCCACATGCCACAACTAAAGATCCCACATGCCACAACTAAAGATCCCACATGCTGCAACTAAAAGATCCCACACTGGGACTTCCCTCGTGGTCCAGTGGTAAAGAATCCGCCTTCCAATGAAGGGGATGCAGGTTCAATCCCTGGTCAGGGATCCCACATGCCACGGGGCAACTAAGCCCATGTGCCACAACTAGAGAGAGAAAACCCACATGCCACAACTAGAGAGAAGCCTGTGCGCCACAACAAAAGATCCTGCATGCCACAATGAAGATCCCGCGTGCCTCAACTAAGACCCAGTGCAGCCGAAAATTTTTTAAAGATTAAATAAAATAAATATCAAAAAATAAAATAAAAAGACACTGGAAGAACACAGTTAATTTTTTAAAAAATAAAAAATAAATAAAAGATCCCGCATGCTGCAGCTAGGACCCGATGCAGCCAAGTAAATAAATCAATATTTTTTAAAAATAGGTAAGAAACATAATAGTTATAGAATGTAAGTAATTTTTATAAAGGACAGTTTGGGAACACTATATTCTCTAAGAACCCCAAAATGAATGTGGTTTCTGAATGTGCTTGATAAGTAACCTTCAAGAGTTAACGGGGAACCTGGCTCATCGGGAAATGTCAACCTTACATAAGTGTCAGGGTCAAAGTCATCAGTCATCTAGTCCCAGAAAAGTACACCAAATTGTCCTCTTGGTGGATGCTATGTTCTATTCGACTGTATATTACATGTGTGAAGCTCCAAAACAAAATAGTAATAAAAGCACAAACTTCCAAATTAAAGCCATGAGACACAGGACTAGTTCACAAACAATATTTAATAAACAGGTTTTATGACTCTCTCAAAAAAATAATAACCCTTTCCACTTCTGTAGCAGATGCTACAGCGTGTTCACATCTCATTTCACCTCCAAGGTAACCCCTATGAAACAGACTATACCTTTATCCCCTCCTCCAGGACCGGGACCATGGTGAGGTGAGCCAGGCACTTGTCTGAACTGCAAAATTTAAGAGCGTGCCAAAAAAACTCAGTAATCAACACTTAAAGTTTTTGAATATTTTCAATAGTTTTAAATAGCAAACGTGATGCAAAAATTAAATTATGAAACAAAAGATCAAAATTTTAAACAAAGACAGGGTCAGTATCAATTACTGTTGTTTTATTTTGCCTCAGGGTACAGTTCAGCTCAGTGAAGCACTGCCCTTTTCCAGAACAAAGAAACTGGGATGGAGCATTAAGTACACACCCAAGACTGGAAGGTTTGTTAAGGCAGAAGCGGGACCAAACCCGCCCAGGTACCTATGTTAACAGTCCAGGCCAGTCCCCCTCAGTGAAGTTCTCCATTTTACGAGAGGAAAATCTCCACTGTGAGTTTGAAGAGGCTAATATCCAAGCTCCCTGAAGTAATATTATTCTTAAATAATCTGAAGGTGGAACTGAACTCCATCAAACTCACAAGGAATGTAAATTAATATAAAAGCCAATAAAATACTAATTCATTTATTTCACGGACGCAATGTATATTTCTGAAACCAAATCTTTTAATAAATACTTACGGGTGGAAGAGTAAGTGTCTTGAAAGAGCCTAAAAGGAAAACGGGGAAGAAAACAGTCATAATTCAAATACAGTGATATAATACAAAACTTGTAAGACTCTCTTAATAGTCTTTCAGATGTAGAGGGAATCAGACTTACAGAATCACAAACTTATTTAGCCAAACCTAAACAATTTTATTAAATCCCAGAACACCTGAGAGATTATTACGTATCCTTGTGCCAAAGAATTAAGACTTAAAAGGCGATCAGTGGGTAAACCTCTCCCAAAAAATTAGTTACGTTCTGCTTCTCTTTTCCATGTGTAAGTTGCTACTGCTCTTGTTACCCTTTTAAGGCTGTACATGTTTGAGGGACACTCCATACAGTGTACAGAGGGAAGCTGAGGTTCATTTCTAATGTTCATTTCTCATACACTCATGATAAAGGGAAAAAAGGAAGGCATTAGTCACATCAGGGGTGAGCTGGGACTCATAACTGACCATTGGTATTAAAATGATGCAGACATATTTCATGTAAGTTCCTAAAAAAGACTGCTAATTTAACCCATGCCAATTTCTCATCAACTCTATTTATTGCAAGGGAAAAAATGTTTCAAGTTAAAAATAAAAGAGTACTTATTCAAAGTTCCCATTTAAGGGACATGAATTCAGAGGTGGTGACAGGCCCTCGGTTCCTTCATTCATTGAAGAAACACTTATAAGGGTACCACAGTGAACAAGACAGACATGGTCCCTCTCCTCCTGGAGGCCACATGTGCCCACCCCATGGGAACAGACAGGTACGGTATGGAGCGGGGGTTAAGCAAGTGGCCTCTGCAATCAGACCACATAGGTTCTATCCCAAATCAGCCACATACTAGTCTTGTCCTTGAACATGTTACCTGATTCTCCAGGTTCAATTTTTTCACCCACAAAATGAAGGCAATCACACAAGGTGGCTGTAAGGAATAAGTAAGCCAATCCCTGTAAACGGTACAGAACAGTGGCTGGCATGTAGGAAACACTTGATAAATATGTCATTACACTGCCAGAAAGCTTGAAGAGTCACCCACTGGCATGTCAGTGTGCCTCTATGGCAGTGGGCTTCAGATGTTTACGATGGAGTACTCAATCAACACGAATATTTGGTGCATGGTACCATGTCAAGTTAGATTTATAAAGTTATATACATGCACTTTCTCAACCAAAATATAAATATTAGAAAACCTGACTTTCTTAGTTTTTCTCAATAAAATAATGGAAATAAAAGTTAGTATATTTTCTACCTACTCCCTTATAAATGGTCTTGTGACTCCCAGATGTGTGCACCCCACTTTGACCACTGCCCCAATGGGCCTCAGTGAACTACAAGTATGTTCTCAGAAGCAGATAAGCAACTCATCAAGTCACTGATCACACAGCACAGATCAGTTTATCTAATAGCTGTCACCCTAGGAAGCAAGGAGCAGTGCTCTTCAATAATTAGGACACAGGACAAAGAATGTCTTGAAAAGGTGAAGGAGGAAGAACAATTGAACAGATATAGGTCCACACGGAACGGCTGCAATAGGGGCGGGGGAGGCCACTTCAGAGGGGCCACGGGAGGCGCCTAGAGGAAATGATGCAGTCTAGGGCTGTAGGATAAGGAAAAACGAGCCAGGTGAGAATGGAGGGGACCAGTTTCCAGGCAGAGCAGCAACAAGTGCAAAGGCATGGAGTCTACTGAAGAGAAGAGCTGTGTGAGACACGACCAGAGGCAGGGGAGGCAGTAGAGATGAGGCTGGACCAGACCACAAAAGGCCTTTCAGACAGGCGAGCCCTCACCAGAATGGTCTGGGTCACACTGTTATCCCCGCATTCTGATTGAGTATTTGTCCCGGATCTTTTTTTGGTTTAGCAAAATATTAATATGAGATGGGTTTAACCTGCACAAGATTTAACTTTGAAATTGTTTAATCATGCTTTGAGAACATCTCCATTTGTGGGAAGAAACTTCTGTTCATTAAGTTCTTGCTTTTAATGGGAGAGGCATATTCTATACTGAATTGAAGGGAAATTGAGAAGCCCCATAATGGTGCAGCAACTAAACTTGATGAAACACTCAAAAGAACCATAAATAGAGACAACTAACAAGTTCTGTCTTGTAAAAATATTTGTTGAGAAGAGGCATAGGCAGACCCTGCAAAATATTTGGGCTGAAACACATAAACAGTTCAATATGGGAAAAAATTGAAATTGAGTATACCCTCCACACATCAGAATTTTCTCTGATTTTACCGGGTAGCTCAGCACTTGTGGACAGAGTGTTTTCTCAACTAAAAATATTATGGTCACTGTATACCAACAATGAACAAGTGGAACCTGAAGTTAAATTACAAGGTCCACTTACATTAGCACCAAAAAAAAAAGAAATAGGCATAAATCTAACAAAACGTGTACAAGATCTAGATGAGGAAAACTACAAAACTCTGATAAGTGAAATCAAAGAGCTAAATAAATGGAGAGATATTCAATGTTCATAAATAGAGAAACTTAGTTGTCAAGACATCAGTTCTGCGCAACTCGATATTTAGATTCAATGCAGTCCTAAATCCTAATCAAAATCCCAGCAAGTTATTTCATGGATGTCAACAAACTGATTCTAAAGTTTACCTGGAGAAGCAAAAGACCCAGAATAGCTAACGTAATACTGAAGGAGAACAAAGTTGGAAGGATAATGCTACCTGACTTCAAGACTTACTAGAAAGCTACAGTAATCAAGACCATGTGATACTGGCAAAAGAATAGACAAATATATCAATGGAACAGAATAGACAGCCCAGAAATAGATGCTATAAATACTGTCAACTGATCTCTGACAGGCAGAACGTAGGGTAATTTTAGGGCAGTGAAAATACTCTGTGTGGCATTATGACGATGGACATATGTCATTACACGTTCATCAGAACCCACAGAATTCACAGCACCTAGAGTGAACCCTCGCATGAACTGTGAACTCTGGGTGATTGTGATACATCATTGCAGGTTCATCCTTGGTTAAAAAAAATTTTTTAAAAATGTGCCATTCTTGTGGGTGATGTTGATAATAGGGAAGGCTATCCATGCATGTGGACAGGGAAAACATGGGAAATCTGAAAAAAATATTTTTAATTATTTGAACGTTCAAGTTGAACATTATTATGATAATGGTCAGATAACTTGAACATTCAAATAAATAATGGACTATAACCTACTGAATAAAATAAGAGTATGAGTTTGTGCTGATATATAATTTAATAGATGACTAAATGAAGGAGAAGAAAAAGGGGTTTTTTTTACAATTTTTAATGTATTTTATTGGAGTAGAGTTGATTTACAATGTTGTGTTAGTTTCTGCTGTACAGCAAACAGATTCACTTCTACATATATATATGTATATATATTCAGAAAAAGTTATTCTTTACCATAGAATTCCAATAAATAAACGTATAAGGAATCATGGAATTAGAAAATTCCACAACAATAATGGTAATAACTGATTCAGGCGAATAATCATCAAACTTGTGTGTACAAGTGGACTGAGTGAGACTCGTAAGAAATAATAAACCATTGCTGTTTGAAGCTACTAAGTGTTGGGAGGTTCATTCATAGCAAAAGATAACTGGAACACATTTGAAATAAAAAAGATTAACTAGCAATATTAAGTATTATTATCCTTATTTTACAAATGAGAACCTGAATCACAGAGCTATTAAGTGACTTCCCCAGGGTCACACAGGAAAGAAGTAACGGAGCTAAGATTCTAAGCCACTGCCTCTCAGTAGAAGAACGGCAGCTGTACTTTTGTTCTTGCATTCTACCCACCTTTGATTATTATAAAAGTTGCACAGCCTGTGTAGCCTCTTTGTGTATGTTGACACCCTTATTGCCTCAGTCACACAGGTTCAACATCGCAATCCCCTTGGACTCCGGGCTCTCCTCAGCTCTAGGTTAGTCATCACCAGAACCTAGATCCTTCTTCCACAATGTTTCTCCCAGCCCTCAGTTACACTATAGGCGCTGCAATGGTGGAGCTAATTGAAACAATTCGTGTTATACAAGAACTTCTGGAAAGGATATAAAAACTAGAAAATTTCTTAACTCTTTTTATCAGTTCTTCACACTACACCGTTTTCATACGTTTGAAGCTAATTTCAAGATCGGAAAAACCCATCTACAAAGGAAACAAGAACCACACGTGTCTAAGGTCGGGTTCCCTGGGAAGCCGACTCGGACACGGTGATTCAAGCGCAGGGCGAGAGCCTGGGACCAGCACCTAGAGAAGGGGAGGGATGCAGAGGCAGGACTGGGGATGAGGGGAGGGGAAGAGCCTCAACACAGGCTCGAGCCGCGTCCACGGGGCGCCCTCAGAAGCAGCGCTGACCCCTGAGACTTGTCCTGAGTTGGGGGGAGGGGCTGGACCTCCACCCAAGGAGAAGTTCCCCTGGGGCAGGGTGAGTCTCCCTAGCGATGCAGCCCCCAGGAAGCTGGCTTGGAGGGCGGTGGGCTGCAACATTCCCAGCAGCTTCAGGGAATGAGTCTTCATCCCCGACAGGCTGGTTCCGGGTGGTAGAGCATGGTACCCACCACAACGTCCCACAGTGGAATAAAATCAGAAATACTAAACTGCAGGGAGCTGGGCCCCAGCAAAACAGCGCCCTCGATTATTGAGAGTCACTGATTTTTCGTGACTTTAGGATAAACCATCGGGCTTGACTATTTTCTCAGCCCAGTGACTGGAGGAAACAATGTGCTTCCTTTGGGCCTGACATACTGGCTACCTCCCATCACCGGCAGTCTCACCAAGACTAAAGGCCGCGTGTGTGTCTGTGTGTCTCTGTGTGTGTGTCTGCGTGTGTGTCTGTGTGTCTCTGTGTGTGTCTGTCTGTGAGTCTGTGTGTGTGTTGGGGAAGGGGGCGTAATTTATTTTTATCTAAGTGACACTAAGCAAGGAGAAAGTAAAAAACAGCTTCGAGTCTCCAATCCAAATAAACCTAGTAGGTTGATCAACTGAAGGGCGAGCATTTCAGCGATTCAAAGCCAGCTACCCAGATGTGAAGTGCGGAGATCCCATTCACAGAACTTCTGTTTTTAATGGGACTCTTCATAGAGTCAAAGCTTTGAGGGGTTTTCTCATTAAAGAGAAATTGGAAGAGGGGGTAGACTGCATGCCTGGGTCTCACTGCTCTGACATGTGACCGTGTCCATCACAGACCCAAGAAACACACAGCTGCCCCCAGAAGCTGGGGTGCAGGAGCAGAGAGGCTCCCACAAACCCCTAATTTTTGCTGGATTCAGGGGGTGACTCAAAGGATGTGCAGAGAGATCCAATTTAAAGTCCGCTCACTTGTCTCACGTGTCCTTATTAAAAGGTCGACTTGAAGTACTTGACATTTTTTGCAGCTTGTCTTCCCTCTAAATTGACAAGGGCAGCTTGGAATTTCCTAGGCACTTAGTAAAGTCTTATTTGAACATCCTAACATTCTAGCAGTAATTTACGGCACCAAAATATAAAATCGGGGGCAGGGTGGTAGGAGTGCAGATGAGAAATAGTCATCTCATTCTCAGTGGTTGCTAGGTTGGGGATGAAATAGATTGTATTTGCAAATTGTTGTGAACATTTTTTTCTCCCTTTTGCCGGAGCTCCGGGCTCTACGCAGACAAGGGAAATAGTCACCACCTCTTCAAATGCTGCACGGCATTCTTAATCACTGACTAAAGACGCACTCTGTTCTGTGAAGTCCTTCTCAATGTTACTGCAGATAATCTCTGTAAAACTCAGATCATTTTTGTGTATAACCAGAGAAAGTAGATCTTAAAATTCCTGCAGTGCTTTCTCCTTCCCAATGCCACCAAAGCCACTCAAAAGAAACCTTGTTTTAAAGCTTCACACTTGGCACAGGCCTGAGAGCTGGCCGTCATTTGATTTACAAATAGAGTCAAAGCTATTTTTAAATTGTGTAATAAGCATACACAAAAACTAACCTTTCCTTAACTTTTTAAACACACTCCATAATGCCATATGCTGCCTCTTCTGACATCTGTGCTCACCAGACAGCTCTGCAGAAAATCCCTGAAGGGAAGGAGAGTGTGTAATTGGAAATCCAACTAGGTCCAGAAGTATTCTCTATCGGGAAAAAAAAGGATTTTCCACCATATATGTACCTGGCTTAGTATTTACTGGTTAATTACTTTTGGCAACTCTCTGCTGTTCGGTAATGTACAATAATGAACTTAAGGAAATCACTTTTGCAACTAAAAGTTTCGACCTCTTTACCAAGTTATTAAATATTCTTTCATCAATACCCTCATTATTCAGCATTTTCTTCGATCACAGATGGACAAAGCGGGGAATGGGGTTTCCACCACAGATCCATGGAAGACAAAACCTTAAAATATGTTTCTGCTTCGTGGTTTAATGTCATTTTTAAGCCAAGGAACTCTTCAGTGAATTCAATCCATACAGAAAACACAAGTATTTCAAACAAAACAAAACAAAAAAGTTTCCTTTGGTCCCTACATACTCCTTTAAGTTTTTTCTCTCCTGCTTCCCCTTGCTTACAAATATCTCAATAAATAACAGTTTCATAAAAAACGTTTTGTTCCATTTAGACCACTGAGTATAAAATAGGTCAAATGAAAACCCACTAAAAGTAAAATAAATAAAATGGTACAATATAAACTAAATGTTAGGGCTTCCCTGGTGGCGCAGTGGTTGGGAGTCCGCCTGCCGATGCAGGGGTCACGGGTTCGTGCCCCGGTCCGGGAGGATCCCACATGCCGTGGAGCGGCTGGGCCCGTGAGCCATGGTCGCTGAGCCTGCGCGTCCGGAGCCTGTGCTCCGCAACGGGAGAGGCCACAGCAGTGAGAGGCCCACGTACAGCAAAAAAAAATAAAAATAAAAAAAAAAATAAACTAAATGTTAGGTTCTATACATATGAAAAACCAATCAAGCCAGGCTCTGGGTCGCTAAATGTACATGGCATTTATTATGGCAGGGTCAGTAATCTGCAGCCCACAGGCCAAGTCTGGCCCATGCCTGTTTTCGTACAGTTCATGAACTAAAAATGGTTTTAAATAGCTGGGAAAAATAAAAAGAATAATATTTTGTGACACGTGGAAATCATACGAACTCCAAATTCAGGGTCCATAGATAAATTTCTGTCGGTGCACGAGCACGCTCCTTTGTTACGCACCATCTATGGCTGCTTTCACGCTACAATGGCCGAGTAGCTGCAACCAAGACCACAGGCCAGCAAAACCTACCGTGTCGACCATCTGGCCCTTTATGGAAACAGTTTACCGACCCCTATGGTACGGGGTTCTTTTTGGGAAGACATCCTCCTTCCTCAAGGTATGAGGAGTAAGGTTGAAGGCCCACTCCAGTCAGAATCAAAGAGCCATCAATAGAGACACACGGCATTAAAAAAAAAAAGCTAAAACACAGACACCTAGCCTCATGCCACAGGTTTGCGCTCAGGAGGGAGGCATCAGGGCTATGTCTGATGCTGGGAGATGCGCGGTATAACATAGCTGACATTCCCAAGTGTTTACTGTGTGCTAGGTACCATGGTAAACGTCCTAAAGCAGTACATTACAAAAAGGAAAAAGAATAAAAATTTAAAAAACAAAGGAAAAAGAAATGGGTGAAATTAATTTTAATAACATTTTATTTAATCCCGTATATCTAAAATATTACCATAAAATTTGTAATCAATATAAAACCATTATTGAGTTTTGCTGTATTTTTTGGCAGTAAAAGTATTCAAAATCCAGTGTGTATTTTATACTCACGGCCCATCTTAAGATGTACGAGCCACATGTCAAGTGCTCAAAAACCACATGTGGTTGCCATATTGGACAGTGCAGCTCTAAAGCACTGTCTCGTTTAATCCTCACAACAGTGTTCCGAGGTACGTACTGTTATTGTTGCTTTTATGCAGAGGAAGACACTGAGACTAGAAGAGATGAACGACCTGCCCAAGGCCACATGGGTAGTAAGAAGTAGTGCTAAGGGCCCAGTTCCAATGCGGCTCCAGAGTCTCCCAAACTGTACAGGGCAGACCCAGCTAATTCCCTCTACAATATCAGTCCCAAAAAACCTCATACTCCCTCCTGTGACGCTTCTGTAGCTTACTGCACTTACTGTTGGTATCTGGACACACCCACTCTTCCATATTTTCTCTTATCCATGTTGTTATTGCCTCAAGCACCTATGTAGCCCTCCAGGGAACCATCCGTCTTCAACACAACAGGCTCATTTGCAGCATTCATTCCACACTCCCCGTTCCCATGCATGGCAGACACAGCTAATCCAACCACTATTTCAGTAAACCCAGACTTGACCTGAAACCGTCAACACAGCACTCCGAGCAGCCTCTACAATCAACTTGAGCTGGCACATGAAATGAAATCTGCTTTGCTTCCTCGTAAAGAACAGAAGGACAGGAACTCTGTGTGGTCACCAAACATTTACGCCACCAGTATTGTGCCATATACAATTTGGTGCCTGATGAACGTTTGGAATTCGCAAAATAGTAAATCTTACCTCTCTTCCTGAGGAGACGTAACACGTATTTCAGTGAAATTTAAATTTATAA
The DNA here is from genome assembly GCF_005190385.1 of Monodon monoceros. Classification (NCBI taxonomy): domain Eukaryota; kingdom Metazoa; phylum Chordata; class Mammalia; order Artiodactyla; family Monodontidae; genus Monodon; species Monodon monoceros. Next base: position 9,800,667 of record NW_021703771.1, on the reverse strand, counting down.
TACTAAACCGTTTCTGCCAGCTACATTTTCATAAATGTAAACTCCTAACGTTGTCCTGCCAAAAGAAGCTACCAGGTGCTCTTGGTACGCGGGCCTCTCACCGCTGTAGCCTCTCCCGTTGCGGAGCACAGGCTCCGGACGCGCAGGCTCAGCGGCCATGGCTCACGGGCCCAGCTGCTCCGCGGCATGTGAGATCCTCCCGGACCGGGGCACAAACCCATGTCCCCTGCATCAGCAGGCGGACTCTCAACCACTGTGCCACCAGGGAAGCCCTACCCGGTGCTCTTAAAATACCTTCCTCCCTGTTTATTTCCAAGCACTTTACCACTCTGGTTTTCAGATTTTAATTCATGAATCACTTCTTCAGAACTAAGGACCCACAGACCTGCCCACCACCTCCCTACTCCACTACCTCCACCAAATCTTCTTTGATCAGTTTCACCCTCACTCTTGCAAAGGAAGAAAGTCAGGTCACAGGGTTTTCCTAAGGGAAGTGAAGACTAGAAGGGACAGAGGACCCCCACAATTTCCACTCCTCCAGTTCTGTCACTGTACCTTTGATATGAGGTCCTCTTAGCCCAGACCAAGATGTGATGAGTTACAACTCCACTTCTTATTCACACTTACAACCACAGTGATAATAAAATGCCTCTACCCCATCCCCTCAAGCTTCAAGTGAGGCATACGTCCACCATGAACAGCCCCTTTCTCTTCCCCGTTCTCCTGTGTGCCCTCCCCTGATGCCAGTATGGGTGTCAGCCCTTGCATCCCAATAGCCCACAATCCAGCAGGGACCCAGGTTAGCGCAGCACCAGGGAATATCTCCAATTCTGTTTCTTTCCCCAAGGAGCCACTGCTTTTAACGTTTATCCCCACTTCCTACAGAGAGATGACAGATCTGCACAATTTAGAGGAAACTATAGCAAGGTTTTCTAAAATCATATTTCAATTTTATTCATCTCAAGTTCAGACTTCAAAATATTTCTTTCTCTTCTGTTTCTTCTTACATCAGAGGAAAAAGTACTTTTTAACGATAATCCACTCACCTGTGCTCTCGAACCTGATTCTCTTCTTACCCTGAATTATCCACCCCTTCCCTTCGCATCAACCCTTTTACCTCTTTACTGTGTTTTTTTGTTTGTTTGTTTTTGTTTTTTTGCGGTACGGGGGCCTCTCACTGTTGTGGCCTCGCCCGTTGCGGAGCACAGGCTCTGGATGCGCAGGCCCAGCGGCCATGGCTCACGGGCCCAGCCGCTCCACGGCATGTGGGATCCTCCCGGACCGGGGCACGAACCGGTGTCCCCTGCATCGGCAGGCGGACTCCCAACCACTGCACCACCAGGGAAGCCCTCTACTGTGTTTTTTAAGAGACAATCCACCTCTCTCCTTTCAACCGTGAAACTTCTACAGAGTGGTCTACTGCAAAGGTGATATTTGAATCAAAACCTGAAGCAGCTGAGTCGTGAAGACATCTGAGTCGTGCATTAGAGGTAGAGAGATGAGTAAATGCAAAGGCCCTGAGATGGGAGCATGCTTGGTGTGTTGTAGGACCTGCATGAAGTCCAGAGAGGCTGGGGAGTGAGGTGGGAGTCGTGTGAAACGAGATCAAAGGGAGCTAGATTGCGTAGGGTTCACAGGCCATCGGAAGGCCATTGGCTGATACTGAGATGGGGAGTGACAAAATCTGGCCTATGTTTTCTGGCCATTGGATTGAGAATAGACTATAGAGCCATAAGTGTAGGGAGGAAAAAAAAAAAGATAACCTAGGAGGCTACTGCAGTCATTTTTTTAAAAAAAGAGTGGTCGGGCTTCCCTGGTAGCGCAGTGGTTGAGGGTCCGCCTGCTGATGCAGGGGACGCGGGTTCGTGCCCCGGTCCGGGAAGATCCCACATGCCGCGGAGCGGCTGGGCCCGTGAGCCATGGCTGCTGAGCCTGCGCGTCCGGAGCCCGTGCTCCGCAACGGGAGAGGCCACAGCAGTGAGAGGCCCGCGTACCGCAAAAAATAAAATAAAATAAATACGATACAATAAAAATAAAATAAATAAAAATTTAAAAAGAGTGGGCTACACTTTCTGATTATATTTCCTCACCACCTATTTATTACTGAAAACTTGGCTCCCAACAATCAACTGAAAACCATTCAGTTGAGGATCTCCAGTGCCCTTTTTCCTGTCCTCTTCTCTTCTCTGACCTTCTGGGACACTACATACTGTTAAGACCTAACTTCCTGGTCTTCTTCCTTCCCTTGGCTTCTGAGACGTCTCAGCGTCTCCAATCCATCCCTGTTTCGGTTGCTCACGGGCCAGGAGCTTCACTGACTTCTTTCCCTCCTCGCAAGCTCCTGTCATCAGGCTTGTTCTTTCCATAAGCGCTGCCTCCTGTACATCCCACGCCTTCCCACCAAGACTTCGAATACTGTCTGCCTCTATGAAAACAACGCCTTCAACTCTACCCCTAGTTACAATTTCAAACTTATCTGCTGCGTATCTCCACCTGGGTGCCTCCCCACACTTACATCTAAAGCAGAATGTAACATCTTTTCAGAAAACACACACACACACACACACACACACACACACACACGAAGCTCTGTCTCCTTCTCATGTCTGCCACTCCCAGCCCTGGGCTCTTTTCCTCTGGCACACCCTTCCCTTCTCTCGTATGTGAAGTAACTGTTCCCACAAAATGCCAAATACATCAGCAGAGGTGGACCACTCATGAATGGACATCTGTACAGCTCTGGGTGTAAAAGGTAACAGTACCAGGCACAGGGTCACACAAAAGCAGCACTATTTACCAACCACACTGAATTTTCGACACAAACAAGAAATAAAAACTCTCCAGCCTCTGCACTTTTAACATTATACTTATCCTTCTGAAACCTCTGAACCTTCTCTAATGCCTTCCTTCCTCTTCTGTCACACCCCCCCATTCATTCATGTGTCACATACCGCAAATAATCAATAGATAATAAATTAATGGGGGGAAACGTCATCCGGGAAACAAGGAGTTCCAGCATTGTAAATCCTTCTTAACAACATAATGGATCAAACAGCAACCCCGCCCAGATTCTTACAGGATCTGATTTCTGCTCCCACCACAAGCCCTCAGTGACTCATTCCCCTTTAGAAGAGCAGCGGTACATGTTTAGCTTGGAGTTTGAAGAATCGGTCTGTTCACTTTCAACTTCACTCCATCACTGATTGGTAATCAAACCCCAAGACCTGTTTCTCCACTGCTTTACATTAACACCAACGTTTAGAGCTAGGGGCCACTTGAAAGGCAAATACGGAAATCTGGGCGGGACCTTCAGCTGTCTTGAATCATCACAGAACTTGCAAAGGCTTGCCTCTCACCCTCAGGTTTTCCGGTGCTTGGTCGGAACAATCCATGAGAGTCCTTCTAACCGAAGGGCAGTTGTTCTCACTTTAACGCAGCTGAGAATCACTTGTGATGACTGCTTAAAATAAAGTTTAGATTCCCAGACCTTACCCATGTCTAGAGAGGGTGACCATGAATCTGCATTTTGAATAAGTATGACTCACATTTTGAGAAACACAGCAACAGAATTTAGTTTTAGAAAAGATCTGAGGTGCCTAGCCACCCACTCCCACCCCTTGCAGAACGATTAGTCCATAAAGAGCAACTCAACCTTGAGCTGAAACAAGAAACTGGCACAAAAATGCAGGTAAGCATTTCTAAACTCCTTAGTTAGCCTTATTTTCTTCCGTATCAGATAAAGCAACATTCGCAAATATACCCTAAGCCTCACACAGAGTTCCCCATATGTTCGGAGAGTTTCCTAGAGTATAACGGAAGTAGCTTCAGCTGCAAATGTGGGTGCCTGTGATCTGTTTCCAGCTCTACCACCAAAAGGCGTTTCACCCTGGGCAAGTCACCAGACACCACCCCTCAGTCTCCTCAGCCATAAACTAGCTGATTGATTTGGCTTACCTCTGAGACCCCGACCAGCTCCAAAATTCTACGAAGCCCAAACTAAATTAGGAGGAGAGCTGGCATTGCAACTTGCAACTCTCAGATCCAGATTAGATTTCATGAGATCCAGCTCTGAACTACCACAAGCAAACGAGAAAATGATTTTCAAGGAAGACTGATACCACACTGCATCAATATCGCAAACAAAAAGTATTTCATGCTCTTTCAGGCAGTGGAAAACCTTCAACTTCAGAACCATCAGTACCAACAGAACCAACTTCACATTCAGGCTATACCATTTAATGTGTTATCCCAGGAAAACTATTCTCTCTTAGCCTCAGTTTTCTTATCTCTAAAATGAAGATAATAGTACATTCCTCCAAGGGTTATTGAAGTTAAAAATTGTGCATAAAGTCCCTGGCACTATAAGGACACTCAAAATTTAATATGTTACGTTCCTTCCCATCCCCTCCTAGTGAGGTGCCTTTTATAGAGTCCCCAGTTCAAGATCATCCCAACAGGTGACTAAGAATTGCCTCTGACATAACTGTTGCCATCATCTTCTAATGACAATAGGTACCAATTTCTTGAGTAAGTCCTATGTGTTTAAGTGCTTTAAACGTTACCTCATTTCACCCTCACATTAACCGTATAACTGTACAAGGCGGAAACCACTGCTCTTCAGATGATTAAACTGAAGCCTGGTGAGAAGGTGACAGCCCACAGACACACAACCACTGATGGAAGGGCATCAGGTAGCCTGGCTTCAGAGCCCACGCTCATCGTGACTACACTCTGGCCCTTTATCCTCAGGTCCCACCTTCTTACTAATATATACTACACACAATACCAAAGACATGTGAAAGAAGAACCCACACCCTTTAAAAATAATTCTCATGTCACTGCAAGTTCAAAATGAGCTCTACTGGCACAGCTGCCCGTGCAAACCTTCCCTGGGAGACCTGCACACAGAGCATACTAATTCATCTACGCTCATAAAAACCAGTTACTGATTTTGATCTACAAGCCATGAAATGTATGTCAGGAGCTTTGTTTCCACCAGAAAGCCATCCAAACTGAATTGGATGAGTTTTTTAAGTTCTTCAGCTAATATTTCCAATTATGAAATACTGACTTCCCATCCTTGCTGAATCAAGATAGAAAATAAAGTACCCCCATAGTCAATGGGAGAGAGATAAAAAGACAATAAAGACAAAGAAGAATGTTTCATTCTTAAAGAATAGAAGGTAAACACCCTATTAGCTCTCCAAGATTTTAGGGCAAGAAGAAAAGGCAAGTTATACAAGGATACAGACATACACATAGAGTTCACCTCACCCAAACCCTTCAGTGGAAAGATGGAAGCAGGCTCGGCGCCATAAATAAATAAGAAGAGCCTCCAGGCCAGGAGATGCCCTGCCTTGCACCCAAGTTTGCAGCTGAGATTTTCTGTTTAGGTTTTTTTCTTTTTTTCTTTTTTTTTTTTTTTTGGGGGGGGGGGGGGAGAAATTTTATTTTTTTTTACATTATATTGAAATGCAAATCAAAACTACAATGAGGTATCACCTCACACCAGTCAGAATGGCCATCATCAAAAAAGATATTGAAGTATTGTTGATTAACAATGTTGTGTTAGTTTCAGGTGTACAGCCAAGTGACTCAGTTATACATATACAGGTATCTATTCTTTTTCAAATTCTTTCCCCCCTTAAGTTGTTACAGAATGTTGAGCAGAGTTCCCTGTGCTATCAAAAAGTCTACAAGCAATAAATGTTGGAGAGGGTGTGGAGAAAAGGAAACCTTCCTACACTGCTGGTGGGAATGTAAATTGGTGCAGCCACTATGGAGAACAGTATGGTGGTTCCTTAGGTTTTTATCTTATATCAGGTATATGTGAAACCAGCGACAAAGAATTCATCAGTGGAGGAAAGGGGTGTATTCTTTATTATTTGAAGTACATTTCATTCAGGAAAAACAATGAAAGTTTACAAATGAACATTTCAAATTGTAAAAAGAGATCGGGAAATAAAGCAGAAATTATGGTTTCCAGGATATCAGAAATGATTCAATTCCTTCACACGCTTTAAAAGATGAGAAGAGGGCTTCCCTGGTGGCGCAGTAGTTGAGAGTCCGCCTGCCGATGCAGGGGACATGCGTTCGTGCCCCAGTCCAGGAAGATCCCACATGCCACGGAGCGGCTGGGCCCGTAGAGCCATGGCCACTGAGCCTGCGTGTCCGGAGCCTGTGCTCCGCAATGGGAGAGGCCCGCGTACCACACACAAAAAAAAAAAAAAGATGAGAAGATAGGTGTCATTTATGACCTGTGAATTCCAATGTTCTACAGTTTTTTTCTTGATTTGGCATGGAACTCCAGGGCACCATCACAGTAAAGGAAGAGGTAAACGCCAGGAAGCTAAGAAATAAGGGGACAGACTCACTCTCCAACCAACAGACAGTCTGACTTGATTTCAAATGCCAGTAGATGCTCCATCTTCTCTGGTAATTACTACCTGCTGAATTTTGTCAATTACATTTACTTAACTAACTCTTCTGTACAACAGAAGATAAGATTCACCATAGAAGATGAAGAGAGTGGTGTTCGTAACAATGACAAGTACACTTCAGTATCTGAATGTCACCACTAAAAACGCGTTAATATACCCTTAGGGAACTCCTCAAAGTTTATTAGAAACACTTTTTCTCAAGGGCTATTGTTCACCCAAAAATAAATAAATAAAAATTAATTGATCCCAATAAATATAAAATTAATATATTTAAACATGAATAAACTAACTGTCATGCAATCCATGCTACTGGCCTCAAGGATGGGAACGTAAACAAAATTTTTCCCGTATCTGCCAAACAAATAAATGAACTTTTCCTTGAGGACAAGCCATACTTTTCTGCCTTTATTAAGGAAGGTATATGCTGCAATTCTAATGCTTTAGCTATTACTATTTCTGACACAAATTAAGCTAGAAAGGCATTCTGGTTATGGTGAAACACCGCCCTGCCCCAGGAATTTCTAAGAACAGCAGGACTGCTAGAAACAGCCACTTAGAAACAATCCCCCTCCTTACCCAGCTCTGCTAGCAGGCAGACCTTTATTAAAACCAATCTTTCCTTGGCAGGACCTCTTGGAGTCCATCATAAGAAAATGATGAAATAATCAGACCTAAAATGTATTTATTTGCTTGTGTTTATGTGGCAAGGAAAAAGTGAATCCTAGGAAGATCCAGACCCCACTAATTTAGAAAGTCCTCCTTTATCTACATATTGTTACACCTGGAGAAATCAGATAAAGCAAAGGATGTAAGGACAGGGAGGGAGAAATGTCTTGGTCCTTAAGTCCTAACTTTACAGGAAGCATCTGCTCTGAGAACAATGACCCACAGCCCCTGATAACAAAGTTAACATTCTCCTTTGAAAGAGGGAGAAGGGTTGCAATGGTATTTTCAATGAAACTGTATGTCAACTGCGTCCAAAACAGCCCCTAAAAGTAGTGCATTTTCTCTCTTTCTTTTTCAAAGATCCATTAAGCTCCCAGGATAGTGTCGTCTGACCCACTTCAGCCTTACCCAAAAGCATGACGAACTTTCCTCCCAAAGGAAAAATCTAAGAATAAAGTTTAAAACCAAGCCACAGTAACAAGCACCTCAGTGTTCGTACTATTTGCAGAAAAAAAGAAACAAGACTGACGAAGGAGACTGCAGAAAAGACAACATAGGAGAAATTCTAGAATAAGCACACGCAAATGTCCGAGCAAAGCCCAAGTATTTATCAAGATCATCCTTGTTATTCTGGACCTTTGCATTGTAGTAAAACTGTCACACTAGTAGAGCCAAAATGATAATTCTTAATGAATAAATAATGAATGTGGAACTACCTTAAGTGTGGTCTGCTGTGACTTAGTATTTCAATATTTTCTTTAGCCATTATCACAAGACCAAGATTCATTCATTTTCAGAATAAGTAGTTCAATAATAAAAGTAAGAGATCTGCCCCCATGTAAAAAGGAAATGATGCTTCCTGCATCTTCTTCAATAGTATTCCTATTTACAATATTAACAGCTACTGTTTATTGAGTGCCTACTAGGTACTAGATACTGATTTTAACTTTATAACTGCCCTGGGAAGTACATTATCCCCGTTTTATAGATGAGGAAATTGAAGCTCAGAGCATTTAAGTAACCTGCCCAAGATCACACAGCTAGTGCTAAGACGCAGTCTCAGATCTTAAGCGCTAACTGCGTTGCTTCTCCAGGGAAACAAGGCCTCCCGCTTTCCTGACACTACTCCTATGAAAGACAAAGTGGCCTGGCCCCTGCACACATCACTTCTTCCTGACTCCAAACTTACCCACCCAGTCAGTCAACTTCCCAACGGAGAAAGAACCTCGGATGTAGATAAACTTTGATTTTATCTCATTTCATGATGGTGTTAATTTCTCTATGCTGGTAAAGGATAAACATTTATATAATGAGCTACTGTGGAATCTCATCCACCCTTCATTTTGTGCCCTTAAATGATTCTTTTAAAGGATAACTCAACATTATAGGAAGTTATGCCTCAATTTCTGGCCTCTGACTGAACATCTGAACATGCTTCTAGTTAACAGTGTTTACAGTTGGGTGGTAGGATTACAGGTAGGATTTTGGTTTATTCCCTTTACTTCCAGTATTTGCCAGGTTGCTAGCACTGAGTATATATTACTCTTTCAACTAGAAAAAAATTAAATGTTCATTTTAATGTGAAAGAAAGTTTATCTATTTAACTATTTACCCCCCAAATTATTCTGCCCTTAGTATTGAAAAAGAAGACATTCACTGACCCAATTTAATCCTGGACCTGGTTAGAACCCAAATTTAAAACAAGATATGTGGGTTCTTTTACAAATGCCTCCGACTTCTTTTACATTATTTTTCTCTTTTTTCCTGTTACTTAAAAAACTAAAAACTATTCCATAAAACTAGATTTTAACTTTAGTTCTTCTTTTCCTACCCACAGGCCTACTTAGTAAAATCCTCTGCATCCAGTAAATATGGTCATACCTGGTTTGCATAAACCATACGTGAATATGGTTTTGTGCCAGACTGTTAACTACGCCCATTTCCTCTTCTGGGCACACACTGTCCTACATGCCCAGCCTCCTGTGCAGCTAAACGTGGCCATCAGAGGAGGGAGGAATGATATGAGCCACGTCCAGGCCTGGCCCATAAAGACCTCCCACAGGAGACACTCCACGCTCTTCCCCTGCAGATTAGAAGCCACGTACTGGTGACGACAGAGCCACAAAGGGGAAAGAACCCGGGCCTCACAATCTCCACCTGGAAGAGCATCCCAGGAACATCATTTTGGACTCCACATGAGTAAGAAATAAAAGGGTATTGTGTAAGCCACTGAAAATGGGGGGCTTCTCCACTACATCACATAGCACGTGGCTTTATTAACATACTCCAATTATTACTGCAGATGAGTTAAGACTCTGCTGTTATCTTACCTTTTTCAAAGACTCCTTCTGCTTCCAGGACAGAGGCGGCAAGGTTTGCGGCTATCTTGACCAGCTCCGCCTTCACAGTGACCTGTGAGGGGCTGTGTTCCAGAAGCTCCACCCCAATGGTCACATTTCCCCCCGGCCTGATGATCCCAGGGGCTGTCACCAGAAACTTGGGCCTAAAGAGTTCCCAACAACAAGGGAAAAACAAAGTTTCTTACCGTCACATCTCCATTCTTTTGAGATCCTCAAATTTCATAGGCTCCCTATACTGTGCCAGTTGCAACTGTTCCAATTAATATTGCCTCACTGCTCCATTTAGCAACTGCACTGAAATGCTATTGAAACAACAATAATCCCCATAAATCCAGTTTTATTGAGATATAATTGATTTGACCTTCATGCACCATGAGATGATTATCACAATAAGTTTAGTGAACATTCAACCTCTCATATAGATACGAAATTAAAGAAATAGAAAAAATACATATTTTTCCTTGTGGTCAGAACTCTAAGGATTTACTCTCTTCATGACTTTCATATATAACATACAGCAGTGTTCATTATATTTATCATGTTTTAGTGATACATTCCCATAAGTCAATTTTAATGCGGTAATCCATGCACTGTTAGAGGACCGGCCTGTGTTATTATTTCCATTTTATAAACCACAAATAGCACAGGATGGCTTACACTGGGACACGCAGAAGTTATTGGCAAAGCATCAATACAAGCCTCTAAACTCCTTTACAGAAGACATCATCCCAGCGTAATTTTTTGTTCTTGCCTTAAAGACACACCACACACACACACACATACACACACACACACACACACACACACACACACGGATTTTGCTTGTTTCTTATTGAAACCTTTATGTTTGGGCATCTACCCAAGAAAACATCATCTAATCAACACCACTGATTAAAATATACCGTCTGAAATTAAACTATCAGTGCTGACATTTCCAGGTAGAGCAGAGCATAAAAATCGCTGAAACAGCACTTTCCCTGCCCAAGCTAGGGATTAGGGCTCAAGGGCAAAAACCTCTGGGGGGAAGCGGGGGAGTGCTTTCCACTACTTAGGTGTCTCACTCGTTATCTTCCCACGATGTCTGCACCTAAACCCCATACTTCAGCTACCTCGGTCACACCTTGTCATTGCCAAAGTTGAGGCATCTTGTTTAGAAAAAAATATATATATATATGTCTTTAAAAGAAAAAGTCACATTATTTGGGAGCTAAAAGTTGAGAAGAACGCAGAGGCAACGTGGACTAAAAATAAAATGCTGTCTTTAGAAAGTAGTTACGGCCAGAGGCGCTTAAACAACCTCGCGGGTGGAGAGAGCAACTGTCCCGCGAAGAACCGAGGGGAAGCGATGCATGATCAAATCTCCAGGCCGGGGTCCGGCTGGGGATCGCCGCCGCCCCGCGCCCGCCGCCCCGCGCCCGCCGTCCCGCGCTCCTACCTGGGGGCGGCGGCCAGCGCCGCGCTCCACACGCAGAAGAGGCGGGCGGCGGTCCCGAGCCGCGGGCCCCGCATCTCGGCGGCGTCTGCCCGGCGACCGCGGGCTCCGGAGGAAATTCGCGGGCAGCGCGGGGTGTGGCCTTCCACCTCCTCCCGGATCTCCCCGACTCCAGGCTTAGCAGTTTGCACTGGGCGCGCCTGCGAGCGGAGCGAGGGCTCTACATTGAGCCGGATCGCGGCGGCGCCACCCCTCCCGCCGCATCGCAATGGCGCTGCTCGGCGCCCCGGGCCGCACCGCAAACCCCGGGCGGCAGCCCTGCTGCCCTGGCCACCCGGCTCCTCGGGCTGTTTATGCTAGCGCTGCACCGCCCGTGCCCGGGGTGCATGAACAGGCCCATCCTTGTACGGAGATGTTCATAGCAACCTTGTGAGGTGGGAAAAAATCAGTCATTGTCGTCCAGACGATGAGTCAGAATTTTAGAGAAACGGCAAACACGCACACACACACGCCAAACAGGGGTGTATTTTCTGGTAGTTGTTCAATATATACGAATGAATAGGCACAAGAGAAAAACTTCTTTCCCTTGAAACAAAAACTCACGTATATCGTTTACCTCTCCAGGAAAAATGTGGTTTCTCCGTTTAAAAAAAGAAAAGAAATGGGCTTCCCTGGTGGCGCAGTGGTTGAGAGTCTGCCTGCCGATGCAGGGAACACGGGTTCGTGCCCCGGTCCGGGAGGATCTCACATGCCGCTCCGCGTCCGGAGCCTGTGCTCCGCAACGGGAGAGGCCGCAACAGTGAGAGGCCCGCGTACCGCCAAAAAAAAAAAAAAGAAGAGGAAGAAAATTCTGGCACATGCGGAAGTTAGGTGTTGCTCCTCAGAACTCTGAGAAACAACTGTCGGGGGAGATGCTTTATACTGTGGGCTATCGCTAAGCACTTCTGCTACAGAAGGTATTCATTAGCACTGTGAAGCCTGGAGCAATTTGTGTAAACACGTTAGAATTCGGGTGGCTCTCCTATCCTTAGGAAGACCAGTGGCCCAGGGTGCCCAGCAGTTGTTGAGCTCCAGCTCCTGCGTCCTGGCTTATCTGTAGCTCCTTCCCCACTGCTTGGTGCTGTCACCATGTTCAGATGACTCAGGTTTCACCATGGCTACACCATAAAACAGGGAACTGCCAGCAACTGTTGGAAAACAGGCACATTCAGTCCCTAACAACTTAAAGTTTCTAATTCATGGAGAAAAGTTTTGGATGGTCACATTTTAATACGGGACAAAATGCAAAAAGAAAAGAGGTCAGCCAAGGGTGTCTCCTCACAAAGCTATGTGCTAAGTAAGGGGGAAAGTAGCACCTAGACCAACTGTGGTTTTGGAGTCCAGGAACTCGCTTTCCTCCCTTTCCTGTTCCACCCTTTTTCACCCTGCTGAACAGCTAGCAGACGTCCCTATGTCCTCCTGTCTCCTCCGCACTCCTATCTTTAGTGGCCGACTTCCTGTGCAGGCAGGGCTTGGGTAAAGTGAAAAGGGTCCAAGTGGGTCTTTGGGTGCACATCCTGTGTCCCTGACACAGCTGTTACTGCCTGTCTGGTCTCCTCACCTCTGTTGTTCAGGGTCAAGTGTGGGCTCTGTCAAAGTCTAAATCAGTGCGTCTCCAACTCTAATGTGTATGAGAATCACAGTGAAATGCAGATGCTAATTCAGCAGGTCCGGGACAGGGACTGAAATTCTGCCTCATGTCAACATACTGTGGGCCACAGAGGGTCTACAGGTAAACTCTCTCTTTGATGAGAAAAGGAAGTTGGAAACCTGGAGAAAATTCTTTCCAAGCTTCACTTTGTAAGATGGATCAATAAATTCAGGTTTATTCTAGAGGCAGGAAAATGTAAAAAGCACTCCAAAAGATTAGTTGATAATGTTGCATTCCAAGAAGTCTTCTAGAAAGGTTTAGAACCACCTAGTTGTTTCGTAAAATGACATCTGTGCAGATTTTAAATTGATGCAGCCTCCCTGTTTATGCCTTCCTTCTCGCGATACACAAGAAAAACTTAACCATGTAGATTTGCACAGAGATGAGGCACAGAGTAGCCACTCAGGAAAACTGCTTAAAAGGATTAATAAAAAATCTTCTGGGCTTCCCTGGTGGCGCAGTGGTTGAGAGTCCGCCTGCCAATGCAGGGGACACGGATTCGTGCCCCCGTCCGGGAGGATCCCACATGCCGCGGAGCGGCTGGGCCCGTGAGCCATGGCCGCTGAGCCTGCGCGTCCGGAGCCTGTGCTCCGCAGCGGGAGAGGCCACAACAGTGAGAGGTCCGCGTACCGCAGAAAAAAAAAAAAAAAAAAAAAAAATCTTCTTCCTAGATTTTTTTTTTAAGTAAGAAAAACTTAAAGTTGTCTGATAGTAACAATAAGAGATGGGGTTAAATAAATTATGGTATGCCTATGCAACAGAATACTGTGAAGCAATTTAAAATTACGCTCTTGAATTGGAGACTTTATTATTTTGTTTGTTTTGGAGACTATTTAATTATCTAAAGATAAATATTCCTGATGCTGTTGGGGGGAGTCTTTTATAAAACAGAATTTAAATGATTCCATTTTTATAAAAATAAATTGTGTTTATGTATACATATACGTTATAGATATATGCATTGAAGGAGAACTGGAAGGGTATTCAGCAAAATGTTATCAGTATCCAGGTAATTACCTGGATTTGCCAAGTTTTCTACAATGAGCATATATATAATAATTTTTCTTTTAAAAAGAAAACAATAAAAATGATATTGTTTTAGCAAGTAGTCTTTAAGGGAGCATCTTAGAAACTCTTTGGAATAAAATTCATGAGTTTTGATACAAAAAAATTATATATGTTCCCCCTATGAAAACTGAATGGCCTTTGGCATAAGAACCCTACACTGTTCCCGTGTCCCTTCTGGACATGTCTTAGGGTGTGGTTCATTGAGAAAAGAGGAATCTGTAGGAGATAGATCCTATGCGATTGTGGGAGCAGCCATTGACTCTGCACCTAGTGTTAAGTCTAAGTCACTCTAAGATAGCCAGGGCAGAAAAGCTACATGTGGACCAGAACAAGGAAGCATGAGGGCAAGAGACATGGAACCCATGTCTCTATTAACACCTCCAACTCGGACGTCATGGGCAACCTGCAGGAGAAGCCGGCTGCATATGCACTTAGCCCAGGATTCAGAAAAGCTCAAGGAGGAGATCCCCTGAGAACTGGAGGGGCTACGGGACCCACTGCCGCCCCACACCCACAAGTCAACTAACACAGCAGCAGCAATCTGGGCTAGTGGCCAACGCCTAGAGCCCTGCACTGACCTTCAGAGAGTGAAAAATATGACTTCGGTTTCACTGCTGGCTTCCAAATTCATATAAAGTATCTCTTGTGGCCAACACTAACTCATAACCATACAGGGAGGGGAATTCTAGGAAATTTAGCTTCATCTTAGATAAGTCGGCACAGTACAAAGCTACCAAAGTCCATGCGTCATCAACTAGGCCTCTGTATATACCCCTTTTAACCATACTTAACGTCAACAAAAAACAGAAAAATCATGCTTTCCCCAACATGAAGCAATTATCCCTCATCTAACGGAAAACAAACTTCCCTGTCTGCAAAAGAGTATATAAAATCCCTCAAGTATCTTTGAACGTTATTCGTGCCTCTTTTCCACCCTCTGTTCTCAGATCAGTGAGGCTGGTTTTGGGAGAAGCATTGAGAGAAACATTACTTGCTGATTTAGAGCACAGTCCGTATCCTCAAGTCTGTTGTTTGATTTTTTTACACATTCAAACTGTGTAAAATTTCAGAAATATTATGTATGAAATGAACGTCTACTTAAATTTATCATCTGTTTGAGACCTATTTAGACAGAGTCCTGCACAGAACGCCAGAATCTTTTTTACCCAGAACAGAGGAGGAAACCCCTGTCCACTGGAAGACAAGGAATGATACTGAAATTAACTAGGAATAATAATAACAAGGCTTGTCCTTAACTTTCTGTATGAGTGTCCAAAATTTAAAATTAGAATTCTCTGTCCAACCAAATTATCAAACAAGAATGACGATAGAATTAAAATGTTTTCAGAAATGGAACGCCTCAGAAACTTTGCCTTCAACAAACTCTTTTTAGGAAGTTACTTTTGGAGGACATATTTAGCAAACAAATGAAATAATCCAAGAAAAAGGAAGACATGAGATTCAGGAAAAAGTATATATAACCCCAGAGAGCAATGAAGACAGAAGTTCCAACAGGAAGAATTCCAGGAATAAGGCCTCAAGGGGAAAAAAGGACCTTAGTAGAAAAGATAAATGTAATGGAAAACTGGGGGAGAAAATTGAGACTATGGTAATATAAAATTGTGTAATGAAGGGAAGGAAATTTAGAAACTCTAGAGAAAAGAAAAATAAATAGATTTAAAAAAGGGACTTCCTTGGTGGTGCAGTGGTTAAGAATCCGCCTGCCAATGTTCCAACAGGAAGAATTCCAGGAATAAGGCCTCGAAGGGAAAAAAGGACCTTAGTAGAAAAGATAAATGTAATGGAAAACTGGAGGAGAAAATTGAGACTATGGTAATATAAAATTGTGTAATGAAGGGAAGGAAATTTAGAAACTCTAGAGAAAAGAAAACTAAATAGATAGATTAAAAAAAGGGACTTCCTTGGTGGTGCAGTGGTTAAGAATCTGCCTGCCAATGCAGGGGACATGGGTTCGAGCTCTGGTCCGGGAAGATCCCACATGCTGCAGGGCAACTGAACCCATGCGTCACAACTACTGAGCCTGGGCTCTAGAGCCAGCAAGCCACAACTACTGAGCCTGCGCTCTAGAGCTCGTGACCCACAACTACTGAGCTCGTGCACCACAACTACTGAAGCCCGTGCGCCTAGAGCCCGTGCTACACAACAAGAGAAGCCACCGCAATGAGAAGCCCACGCACCACAACGAAGAGTAGCCCCCGCTCGCCGCAACTAGAAAAAGCCTGCGGACAGAAACGAAGACCCAACGCAGCCAACAGTAAATAAATGAACAAATGTTTTTTTAAAATAGATAAAAATGGAAGTGTAACCATAATTCATTAGTTGGCTCTGTAGTGAACAATAATTATATAATGTTGACGTAAGCATGGTTTACTTATTTATAACTGATAGAATCAATCTCGTTAAAGGGAAAGTATTCAACTCTATCCTGTCTTTCCTACATGAACTGTATCACTGGTAAACAAATAGTAGGTACGGGGAAATTTCTCTTTTTAGAAGTTTTCCAGCTAGTAAAATGTAAAATAAATGTTAGAATCAGAATAGCACCATATCACAACCCTTGGTGAATTAATAGATCTAGACCAGTGCTGTCCAATAGAACTTTCTGTAAGGATGGAAGTGTTCCATATCCACCCTAATACAGTAGCCATGGGCAACATGAGGCTGTTGAGTATTGGACATGTGGTCAGTACATCCAAGACACTGAATTTGTTATTATTTCATTTGAATTAACTTAAATTTAAATAGCAACATGTGACTACCATATTGGATTATGCAGACCGAAACAATGATCATAAAGGACTGCTAGGAAACATACAGATACTCTAAGTCTCCTTAGAGAAGAACCCAGAACCACCTAAAAGACTGAACCTGAATCTGATTCAAATTTGCAAGGAGGGCTTCCCTGGTGGCGCAGTGGTTGAGAGTCCGCCTGCCGATGCAGGGGACACGGGTTTGTGCCCCGGTCTGGGAAGATCCCACATGCCGCAGAGCACGTCCGGAGCCTGTGCTCCACAACAGGAGAGGCCACAACAGTGAGAGGCCCACATACTGCAAAATAAAAAATTTTTAAAATTAAAAAATTTGCAAGGAAATACAGTATAGGAAAAAAAATAAAAGGACAAAAAAATGCAAGGAAATTAATAAATGCATATTAAATACCACAGGGATGTATTAGCAAAATCTAGACTGTGGAATACTTTATCCAACAATCAAATTTCTTCAACAACTAAATTGCAAGGAAAAATAAAGAGAATTGAAAGAAACTACAGGTATTTTTTCTTTAAATTGGGTTATAATTGCTTTACAATGTTGTGTTAGTTTCTGCTGTACAACGAAGTGAATCAGCTATATGTACACATATATCCCCTCCCTCTTGGACCTCCGTCCCACCACACCCCCCACCCCACCCATCTAGGTCATCACAGAGGACCAAGCTGAGCTCCCTGTGCTATACAGCTGGTCCCCACTAGATATCAATTTTACACATGGGAATGTAGTCAATCCTGATCTCCCAATTCATCCCAACCTCCCTTCAACCCCTGTATCTACACATCCATTTTCTACATCTCCATCTCTATTCCTGCCTTGCAAATAGGTTCATCTCCACCATTTTTCTAGATTTCACATATATGTGTTAATATATGATATTTGTTTTCTTCTTTCTGACCTACTTCACTGTGTATGAGAGACTCTGGGTCCACCCACATCTCTACAAATGACCCAATTTCTTTCCTTTTTATGGCTGAGTAATATTCCATTGTATATATGTGCCACATCTTCTTTATCCATTCATCTGTCGATGGACATTGAGGTCATTTCCATAACCTGGCTATTGTAAATAGAGCTGCAATGAACATTGTAGTACATGTGTCTTTTTGAATTATGGTTTTCTCAGGGTATATGCCCGCTAGTGGGATTGCTGGGTCATATGCTTCTTCTATTTTTAGGTTTTAAGGAGGCTCCATACTGTTCTCCACAGTGGCTGTATCAGTTTACATTCCCACAAACAATGCAAGAGGGTTCCCTTAGCCCCACACCCTCACCAGCTTTATTGTTTCTAGATTTTGTGATAATGGCCATTCTGACCAGTGTGAAGTGATACCTCATTGTAGTTTTGATTTGCATTTCTCCAATAATTAGTGATGTTGAGCATCTTTTCATGTGCCTCTTGACCATATGTATGTCTTCTTTGGATAAATGTCTATTTAGGTTTTCTGCCCATTTTGGGGTTGGGTTGTTTGTTTTTTTGATATTGGGCTACCTGAGCTGCTTGTATATTTTAGAGATTAATCCTTTGTCAGTTGCTTTGCTTTGTCAGTTTGCAAATATTTTCTCCCTTTCTGAGGGTTTTCTTTTCATCTTGTTTATGGTTTCCTTTGCTGTGCAAAAGCTTTTAAGTTTCATTAGGTCCCATTTGTTTATTTTTGTTTTTATTTCCATTACTCTAGGAGGTGGGTCAAAAAGGATCTTGCTGTGATTTATGTCATAGTGTGTTCTGCCTGTGTTTTCCTCTAAGAGTTTTATACTGTCTAGCCTTACATTTAGGTCTTTAATCCATTTTGAGTTTATTTTTTGTGTATGGTGTAAGGGAGTGTTCTAATTTCATTCTTTTACATGTAGCTATACAGTTTTCCCAGCACCACTTGTTGAAGAGACAGTCTTTTCTCCATTTTATATTCTTGCCTCCTTTTTCATAGATTAGATGACCATAGATGTGTGGGTTTATCTCTGGGCTTTCTATCCTGTTCCATTGATCTATATTTCTGTGTTAGTGCCAGTACCATACTATCTTGATTACTGTAGCTTTGTAGTACAGTCTGAAGTCTGGGAGCCAGATTCCTCCAGCTCTGTTTTTTCTTTCTCAAGATTGCTTTTGCTATTTGGGCTATTTTGTGTTTCCATACAAATTATAAAATTTTTGTTCTAATTCTGTGAAAAATGGCATTGGTAATTTGATAGGGATTGCATTGAATCTGTAGATTGCTTTGGGTAGTATAATCATTTTCACAATATTTATTCTTCCAATCCAACAACAGAGTATATCTCTCCATCTGATTGTGTCATCTTTGATTTCTTTCATGAGTGTTTTATAATTTTCTGAGTACAGGTCTTTTGCCTCCTTAAGTAGGTTTATTCCTAGGTATTTTATTCTTTTTGTTGCAATTGTAAATGGTGTTTCCTTAATTTCTGTTTCTGATCTTTTGTTGTTAGTGTATAGGAATGCAAGAGATTTCTGTGCATTAATTTTGAATCCTGCAACTTTACCAGATTCATAGATTAGCTCTAATAGTTTTCTGGTGGCATCTTTAAGATTTTCTACAAATAGTATCATGTCATCTGCAAACAGTTATGGTTTTACTTCTTCTTTTCCAATTTGTATTCCTTTTATTTCTTTTTCTTCTCTGCTTGCCGTGGCTAGGACTTCCAGAGCTATGTTGAATAATAGTGGAGAGAATGGACATCCTTGTCTAGTTCCTGATCTTAGAGGAAATGCGTTCAGTTTTTCACCATTGAAAATGATGTTTGCTGTTGGTCTGTCATATAAGGCCTTTATTTTGTTGAGGTAGGTTCCTTCTATGCCCACTTTCTGGAGAGGTTTTATCATAAATGGGTGTTGACTTTTGTCAAACTCTTTTTCTGCATCTTTTCAGATGATCATATGGATTTTATTCTTTAGTTTGTTAATATGGTGAATCACATTGATTGACTTGTGTATATACTGGGATAAATCCCACTTGATCATGGTGTACGATCCTTTTAATATGTTGTTGGATTCTGTTTGCTAGTATTTTGTTGAGGATTTTTGCATCTATATTTATCAATGATATTGGTCTGTAATTTTCTTTTGGGGGGATATCTTTGTCTGGTTTTGGTATCAGGGTGATGGTGGCCTCATAGAACAAGTTTGGGAGTGTTCCTCGATCTGCAGTTTTTTGGAAGAGTTTGAGAAGGATAGGTGTTAGCATTTCTCTAAATGTTTGATAGAATTTGCCTGTGAAGCCATCTGGTCCTGGACTTTTGTTTGTTGGAAGATTTTTAATTACAGTTTCAATTTCATTACTTGTGGTTTGTCTGTTCATATTTTCTATTTCTTCCTGGTTCAATTTGCCCACTTCTTCCAGGTTGTCCATTTTATTGGCATATAGTTGCTTGTAGTAATCTCTTATGATCCTTTGTATTTCTGTGGTGATGATTGTAATTTCTCCTTTTTCATTTCTAATTTTATTGATTTGAATCCTCTCCATTTTTTCTTGATGAATCTGGCCAAAGGTTTATCAATTTTCTTTATCTTCTCAAAGAGCTAACTTTTAGTTGTATTGATCTTTGCTATTGTTTTCTTCATTTCTCTTTCATTTATTTCTGTTCTGATCTTTATGACTTCTTTTCTTCCACTAACTTTGGGTTTCCATTGTTGTTGTTCTTCTTTCTCTAGTTGCTTTAGGTACAATGTTAGATTGTTTATTTAAGATTTTTCTTGTTTCTTGAGGTGAGATTGAATTGCTATAAACTTCCCTCTTAGAACTGCTTTTGCTGCATCTCATAGGTTTTGGGTTGTTGTGTTTTCACTGTCATTTATTTCTATGTATTTCTTTATTTCCTGTTTGATTTCTTGAGTGATTTCTTGGTTATTTAGTAGTGCACTGTTTAGCGTCCATGTGTTTGGGTTTTTTACAGTTTTTTTCCTGTAATGGATTTCTAATCTCATGGTGTTGTTGTTGGAAAAGTTGCTTGATATGACTTCAATTTTCTTAAATTTTCCAAGGCTTGATTTGTGACCCAGGATGTGATCTATCCAGGAGAATGTTCCGTGTGCACTTGAGAAAAAAAGTGTATTCTGCTGCTTTCAGGTAGAATGTCCTATAAATATCAATTAAGTCTACCTGGTCTATTGTGTCATTTAAAGCTTGTGTTTCCTTATTTATTTTCTGTCTGGATGATCTGTCCATTGGTGTAAGTGGGATGTTAAAATCCCCCACTATTATTGTGTTACTGTCAATTTCCCCTTTTATGGCTGTTAGCATTTGCCTTATGTATTGAGGTGCTCCCATATTGGGTGCATAAATATTTATAATTGTTATTTCTTCTTCTTGGATTGATCCCTTGATCATTATGCAGTGTTCTTCCTTGTCTCTTGTAACATTCTTTATTTTAAAGTCTATTTTATCTGATATGACTATTGCTACTCCAGATTTCTTATGATTTCCATTTGCATGGAACATCTTTTTCCACCCCCTCACTTTCAGTCTGTATGCGTCCCTAGGTCTGAAGTGGGTCTCTTGTAGACAGCATATATACAGGTCTTGTTTTTGTATCCATTCAGCCAGTCTGTGTCTTTTGGTTGGAGCATTTAATCCATTTACATTCAAGTTGATTATCAATATGTATGTTCCTATTACCATTGTCTTAATTGTTTTGGGTTTGTTTTGTGGGTCTTTTTCTTCTCTTGTGTTTCCCACTGAGAGAAGTTCCTTTAGCATTTGTTGTAATGCTGGTTTGTGGTGCTGAATTCTCATAGCTTTTGCTTGTCTGTAAAGCTTTTGATTTCTCCGTCAAATCTGAATGAGATCCTTGCTGGGTAGAGTAATCCTGGTGGTAGGTTTTTCCCTTTCATCACTTTAAATATATCCTGCCACTCCCTTATAGCCTGCAGAGTTTTGCTGAAAAATCAGCTGATAACCTTATGGGGATTCTGCTGTGTGTTATTTTTTGCTTTTCCCTTGCTGCTTTTAATATTTTTTCTTTGAATTTAATTTCTGTTAGTTTGATTAATATGTGTCTCAGCATGTTTCTCCTTGGGTTTATCCCGTATGGGACTTTCTGTGCTTCCTGGACTTGGGTGGCTATTGCCTTTCCCATGTTAGAGAAGTTTTCGACTATAATCTCTTCAAATGTTTTCTCAGACCCTTTTTGTTTCTCTTCTTTCTCTGGGACCCTTATAATTTGAATGTTGGCACATTTAATGTTGTCCCAGAGGTCTCTGACACAGTCCTCATTTATTTTCATTCCTTTTTCTTTATTCTGTTCCACGGCAGTGAATTCCACCATTCTGTCTTCCAGGTTACTTATCTTCTGCCTCAGTTATTCTGCTACTGATTCCTTCTACTGTATTTTTCATTTCAGTTATTGTGTTGTTCTTATTCTTATTCTTCTGCCTCAGTTATTCTGCTACTGATTCCTTCTACTGCATTTTTCATTTCAGTTATTGTGTTGTTCATCACTGGTTGTTTGTTCTTTAGTTCTTCTGGGTCTTTGTTAAACATTTCTTGTATTTTCTCAATCTGTGCCTCCATTTGATTTCCGAGATTTTTGATCATCTTTACTATCATTACTCTGAATTTTTTCTGGTAGGTTGCTTATTTCCTCTCCATTTATTTAGTCCTTTGGGTTTTTACCTTGCTCCTTCATCTCTACCATATATTTTGTCATCTAATTTTTTTTGATGGGTGGAGCTGTGTTCCTGTCTCACTGCTTGTTTGGCCGAAGGCGTCCAGCACTAGAATTTGCAGGCAGTTGGGTGGAGTCGGGTCTTGGTGCAGAGACGAGGAGAGCTCACACATTAATATTCCCTGGGGCCTGAAGTTCTCTGCTAGTCCAGTGGCTTTGGACTAAGCGTTCCCACCACAGGAGCTCAAGCCTCATCCCCAGCCTTTCTTTCTTTTCCTTTGTGCTTAGTGTAGTTTCACTTGTCCACGGGGTACTGCGTGCAGAGGCCTTGACCCCAGCACTTGAAGACCAGAGTTCCTGGTGAGACATGGCTGTACCAACACTGCAGCGGGGGGACCGTGTCTGAAACTATAGGTTTAAAGAGACTTAAAAGACAACAATTAGTAGCATTGTTGGCTCCTGATCCAAACAGAACCCTGGATTGTTCCATTTCTAAACAGTTGAAATTGTGCATGCTGATTGGGTGTTTGATGATATTAAAGAATTTTTATTAATTCTTTAGGCTGGAGTTATACTTTTTGAAAGGGTTTTTATCTTTTAGAGATACATACTGAAATAATTGTGGGTAAAATTTATGATGTCTGGGATTTGCTTCAAAACAATACAGGAGGGGCTTCCCTGGTGGCACAGTGGTTGAGAGTCCGCCTGCCGATGCAGGGGACACGGGTTCATGCCCCGGTCCGGGAAGATCCCACATGCTGCAGAGCGGCTGGGCCGTTGAGCCTGCGCGTCCAGAGCCTGTGCTCCACGACGGAAGAGGCCACAACAGTGAGAGGCCTGCATACCGCAAAAAAAATAATAATAATACAGGAACCAGTTCAGACCCATTAGGATAGCTATTATCAAATAAATAAATAAATAAACCACAGAAAATAGTAAGCATTAGAAAGGGTGTGGAGAAATTGAAACTCTTGTGTATTGCTGGTAGGAATGTTAAATGGTGCAGCCATGGTGAAAAGCTGCATGGCAGTTCCTCAAAAAATTAAACATAGAATTACCATATGATTCAGCAATTCCACGTTTGGGTACACACCCAAAACAACTGAAAGCAGGGGCTCAAACATATATTTGTACACCCTTGTTCGTAGAAACCTTATTCATAATAGCCAAAAGGGGAATGCAATGTAAGTGTTCCTTGATGAATTAATGGATAAACAAAATGTGACATATTTGTACAACTGGGATATTATTCAGAAAGGAAATTCTGACATGTGCTGCAACATGTTTGAACCTTGGCAGCATTATGCTAAGTGGAATAAACAAGTCACAACAGGACAAATATTGTGTGATTCCACTTATTTGAGGTACCCAGAGTAGTCAAATTCATAGAGATAGAAAGTACATTTTACTGGTGGTTGCCAGGGGCTGGGGAGAGTGGGGCATGGAGATTTATTGTTTAATGGGTAGGGAGTTTCAGTTTGAGAAGATTCAAAACTTCTAGAGATGGATGGTGGTGATGGTTACACAACAGTATGAAAGTATTTAATGCCACAGGACTGTACACTTAAAAGTGGTTAAAGTGGCAAATTTTATGTTATGTATATTTTACTATAAATAATAATAAAATTCAACACCCATTTATGATAAAAACTCTGCACAAAGTGGGCTTAGAGGGAACCTACCTCAACATAATAAAGGCCATATACAGCAAACATCATTCTCAATGCTGAAAAACTGAAAGCATTTCCTCTAAGATCAGGAACAAGACAAGGATGTCCACTCTCACCACTATTATTCAACATAGTTTTGGAAGTCCTAGCCACGGCAATCAGAGAAGAAAATGAAATAAAAGGAATACAAATTGGAAAAGAAGAAGTAAAACCATAACTGTTTGCTGATGACTTGATACTACACGTAGAAAATCTTAAAGGTGCCACCAGAAAACTACTAGAACTAATCTATGAATTTGGTAAGGTTTCAGGATACCCTTCAAGTTTTCCTTCAGGATACAAAATTAATGCACAGAAATCTCTTGCATTCCTATACACTAAGAACAAAAGATCAGAAAGAGAAATTAAGGAAACAATCCCATTTACCATCGCAACAAAAAGAATAAAATACCTAGGAATAAACCTACTTAAGGAGGCAAAAAACCTGTACTCAGAAAACTATAAAATACTGGTGAAAGAAATCAAGGATGACATAAACAGTTAGAGAGATATACCATGCTCCTGGATTGGAAGAATCAATATTATGGAAATGAGGTATCACCTCACACTGGTCAGAATAGCCAACATCAAAAAATCTAGAAACAATAAATGCTGGAGAGAGTGTAAAGAAAAGGGAACCCTCTCGCACTGTTGGTGGGAATGTAAGTTGATACAGCCACTGTGGAGAACAGTAGGCCGTTTCCTTAAAAAACCTAAAATAGAGCTACCATATGACCCAGAAATCCCACTACTGGGCATATACCCTGAGAAAACCATAATTCAAAAAGATACATGTACCACAGTGTTCATTGCAGCACTGTTTACAATAACCAGGACATGGAAGCAACCTAAATGTCCATCAACAGATGAATGGATAAAGAAGATGTGGCACATGTATACAATGGAATATTACTCAGCTATAAAGAGGAACGAAATTGAGTCATTTGTAATGAGGTGGATGGACCTGGAGTCTGTCATACAGAGTGAAGTAAGTCAGAAAGAGAAAAACAAATATCGTATGTTAACGCATATATATGGAATCTAAAAGAACTGTACTGATGGACCTAGTGACAGGGCAGGAATAAAGACGCAGACGTAGAGGACAGACTTGAGGACACAGGGGAGGAAGGGGAAGCTGGGACAAAGTGAGAGAGTAGCATTAACATATATACACTCCCAAATGTGAAATGGTTGGCTAGTGGGAAGCAGCCGCATAGCACAGGGAGATCAGCTCAGTGCTTTGTGACCACCTAGAGGGGTGGGATAGGGAGGGTGGGAGGGAGGCTCAAGAGGGAGGGGATATGGGGATATAGGTATGCATATAGCTGATTCACTTTGTTGTACAGCGGAAACTAACACAACATTGTAAAGCAATTATACTCCAATAAAGATGTGAAAATTTTTTTAAATAATAAATTGCATTATCTAATGCATTCCTGACGGTATAAAAAATACAATTAACTTTTGTATGTTGATCTTGGATTCACCAACCCTGCAAAACTCTTACTAGTTCCAAGAGTCTTCTGGAGAATCTCTTGAATTTTCTATTAAAAGTTGTTCCCCCTACACCTGAAACTAACACAACATGGTAAATCAACTATATTTCAATTTTAAAAAGTATTTTTAAGTTGGCCCTCCATATCTGCAAGTTCTGCACCCACATATTCAACCAACCACAGATTGAAAATACTGGAAAACATTTTCCAGAAAGTTCCAAAACACAAAACATGAATTTGCCAGGAACTGGCAACTACTTAATAGGAAGTACATTGTATTTACAACTATGTACATAATATTTACATTGTATTGGGTATTGTAAGTAATCTAGGAGCGATTTAATGTATATAAGGGCAGATGTACATAGGTTATATGCAAATACTATGCCATTTTATATAAGGGCATCCCCAGATTTTGATATGGGGGTGCCTGGAACCAATCCCCAATGGAACCGAGGGACAATTATAATTAGTTTCCATCAAGCAACCACAGGGACATGAAAAAGTAGCATTTAACTGACTTGATGGTGACAGCATCAGAGCCTTGAAACAGGTTTAGAATAGTATAGGCAAGAAGTTCAGGTGCTAGTAGTAGAGCCTGATCAGTAATGTGGTGATAGGACTAACAAGGCAGAGCTGGAATTCTGAGCAAGGATACAAGCTGGAACACCCCAGGGGACGTGCTAGCACTAGAGCCACATGTAGGGTCTGAAAATGGAGCTGAGGCGGAGTGGGGAAGGTAGCACGAGGTCTGGAGTAACTCAGGCGTCAGAGGCAGTAACTGAACCAGACAAAAACATCACTCCCGTGAAGGTCATTTAATGCAGACAGGTTTGAGCAAAAACTAGATTTTGTCAAATCTGAAGAAACATGGGGACAAAGTTGCTTTGTTTTGGTTGAGACACTGAGCGCCAGTAGGCACTACCACTTCAGAGCAGGAAAGAGTACAATGAGAGAGAAAAGACCTGGATCCCCACCAGCGGTGGAGCCCTGAATGCCAATTTAGACTGAAACTTTTTGACTTCTCATAACCACTGAAAAAGGAGGTAATTTTGTCGAGTTATGTCTCTCCAGGGACTGTAGTTAATAAACCCTTCTTTTTGTAAATTCCCATCACCACTTCTGGGTTCTTTGGTGTTTTTTGTTGTTGTTTGTTTATAAATTTATTTATTTATTTTGACTGCATTGGGTCTTCGTTGCTGCGCGCGGGCTTTCTCTAGTTGCAGCAAGCGGGGGCTACTCTTCGTTGCGGTGCGCAGACTTCTCACTGCGGTGGCTTCTCTTTGTTGTGGAGCATGAGCTCTAGGCGTGCGGGCTTCAGTAGTTGTGGCTCGTGGGCTCAGTAGTTGTGGTGCGTGGGCTCAGTAGTTGTGGCTCATGGGCTCTAGAGCGCAGGCTCAGTAGTTGTGTCGCATGGGCTTAGTTGCTCCGTGGCATGTGGGATCTTCCCGGACCAGGGCTTGAACCCTTGTCCCCTAAATTGGCAGGCAGATTCTTAACCACTGCACCACCAAGGAAGTCCTCTTTGGTGTTTTTTGTTTTTGTTTTGTTTTGTTTTGTTTTTTGCGGTACGCGGGCCTCCCACTGCTGTGGCCTCTTCCGTTGCGGAGCACAGGCTCCGGACGCGCAGGCTCAGCGGCCATGGCTCAAGGGCCCAGCCACTCCGCGGCATGTGGGATCTTCCCGGACCGGGGCATGAACCCGTGTCCCCTGCATCGGCAGGCGGACTCTGAACCACTGCGCCACCAGGGAAGCCCTCTTTGGTGTTTTTTAAGTTTTCTTTACAGGACTCAAAATTTTAGAGTGTGACCCCTCTGAGTTCTAGATGTCTATTTAAGAGGGCCCTAGGGTCACATCACGATAGTATGGAAATAACTCTTTTACCTGGAATAGGATGCTTAGTCTTTTGTGTTTGAAGGCCTAAAAGCAGAAATGAGGAGGAATGGTAATTGGGGTGATAGGTCCATAAGGCGACAGAGGCTTGAATTCATCCAGCTTGCATTCTGAATCCAGGAAAAGCCTACTTGCCCCTCTGGCCAGAGAAGAAGCCAGACAGACATTGAGTACTGTCCAGTTTCCCAGGGCGATGTCACTCTGCATCAGCCTGCCACCTAATGGTCATAACAATTGATGCAACGTGTTACTGATCACATGATCTGAATAGTATGACCTCATCTTTTTCTGTGCCTCAGAGTAAATGCTTTCTGGGTCAAACCGAGGAGGCGAGGAAAGTAAACGTTCCTGTTACAAAGTGACAATGGCAAAAAAATTACTGATAAAAATTCTTATGAAAAGATAAGAAATGTAATTCTTATATTTGTTATAATTAGGAGTGTACCTAAGACAAGTGTTTCAATGTCACTTGCTTAAACTTCATAGAAATGGACCATCAAAAGCCTCAGCTTGGGGCTTCCCTGGTGGCGCAGTGGTTGAGAGTCCGCCTGCCGATGCAGGGGACACGGGTTCGTGCCCCGGTCCGGGAAGAACCCACATGCCGCGGAGTGGCTGGGCCCGTGAGCCATGGCCGCTGAGCCTGCGCGTCCGGAGCCTGCGCGTCCGGAGCCTGTGCTCCGCAACAGGAGAGGCCACAACAGTGAGAGGACCGCATACCGCAAAAAAAAAAAAAAAAAAAAAGAGTGGAAGAGGAAAATGCACATTAAGGGGGCATCTCTCCTCTCCATGATCTAAGGGGGAAAGAAAGGAAGCAAATAAACATTCCTGGGACACTACAATGCTCCAGGAATGTTGCCATCTTGTATGTTATTTAAAGTTTGAATAAAAACTTGTGAATTGGTCAAGATCCCCTACACCATCTATATCCTTGAGTAAATTGCTTACATCTCCAAGCCTCAAGATCCTTGTCTGTCAAGTGGATATAATACCTTGGAGGGGGGCCATAAGGATTAAATGAGAAAAAGAACCTAGCACAGAATAAACTGTAGTAGCTATAAAATTGAAGACAGCTGTTAATCCCATTCTACAGGGGATAAAAATATCAGTTGTAAATTATTGTAAGCTCACTACAACTTTTTTAAAAAGCCAAGAAGAATACATCAAAAATCTACAGTTAGAGCCATATCCAGAAACTAACATCTGTTGTTCCATTGATTACTATGGAAAATAAAATGAAATGCTAGTGAGTTTCCAAAGTCTATTTTCAGGTGACCCAGATTGTTGGTTTTCACACATATTGGGTTTATAATGAACTATTAGAAAGGAAAAGATTTATATTTTCTCTGCCTTTCCCCAGCTCCTGTCAGAAAGTTTTAAAGGTTTCTAAAGTTTGAGGAGATAATTGCTAGTGTGATCTTGTTACCTCAGGATACCTGAAACTATCTCCAGCAATTCCATTCACTCCCAAGTAAGGATCCAGTTATAGAAATGCAGAGTTTCCTTAGACAACACTAAAGTCCCAAGTATTTATCTGTACTAAATGCTTTGGCACTACTTTCATAACGTTTTGAACTTATGCAGGGTCTGAATGATTAAATCGTTAATTAATTAATTAATATACATCAACCCTGGTTAGGAGACAGCAGACTGCACTGATTCCCTCATTTGAAACGGGGTAAAGAACTTAAGAGACCCCCTTATGTGTAGGAGTGGGTCTGAACAGCACGAGCAGTGTTGCCTAGACTGAAGGATAGTTTCCAGAAATACATCTCGATAAAAAGTTGTCAATCCCCAAAAATATATACGACACGGGAAGTTTAGTGATAACAATATGCATTATGTTTTATGGTCTTCACTAAATGAAATCCTTATTTTTTAAAGTAGTTTGTTGCTTCCAAACAAAGAAAATGTGTATTTTTAAAAAACACAAGAAATCTGTTCCTTAATAACTCAATTTTCAATCTGTTATGTACATAGGTCCAAAGATCACCAACAACACTGACAATACCTTCCACATTACCATTTAAAACACAGAAATTAAGGAGTAATAAGCCATAGGGTTGCAGACCCTTCACTTAAAAAAAATTCTATTTGTCAAGAGACATTGTTGCTTCA
This sequence comes from Monodon monoceros, assembly GCF_005190385.1. Taxonomy (NCBI): domain Eukaryota; kingdom Metazoa; phylum Chordata; class Mammalia; order Artiodactyla; family Monodontidae; genus Monodon; species Monodon monoceros. The sequence continues at coordinate 9,771,392 of NW_021703771.1, read as the reverse complement.
AGGGACAGGAAATATCATGGCCAAGACATCAACTGTAAGCCAGAAAGTAAGATGCTTTGATAGAACCCCCTTGAATCTATTGTAAATCAGACATTTCCCTTGAGTTCTCATTATTCCTGAAGAGAGCTACCACATGGCTTCTCCAAAATGGATCCTGGGCCTAAAGCATTTTTAGAAAATTATATTTTCAAAACGTCTTTTGACATGCACTAAAAGTCCTAGAAACAGACACCATTGAAAAGAATTGAAAAGCCTTAACTCTGCATTGGCCAGAGGTTTTTTTAACCCTAGCAGTTAATACAAAATCAGATAAATTATACAAAAAGAAAACTGTCATCTGAAATGTGTGAGGGATTCCAAAAGAACATAATGCCTGTCTATCCCTTGTAGGCATTATATTTTAAAACATTAAATTGAACTGTCAGTATGTAAAATATAGTAGAATCTTAAGGTCTTTCCATCCAATAGGATCTTTTGTGTGTGTTCTCTTTCAAACATGAAGATGAAACTAAACCTATATCCAAAAGGCATGTACTTCACACATCATGATTCTGTCAGAATGTGAAAATTCTACAACATAAATGGTCTGGTTTCCTTAACAAAGAACACCCCTTGTTTGTGTTCTTAATTTTTTTATTTAAGTATCGTTGATTTAAAATATTGTGTTAGTTTCAGGTGTACAACATAGTAACTCAGTGTACTTTTTTGTAAATTATATATTCCATTATAGGTTATTACAAGATATGGGGTGTAATTCCCTGTGCTATACAGTAAAGCCTTGATTTTATGTATGATAGTTTATATTTGTTAATCCCATACTCCTAATTTGTCCCTCCCCACCTCTCCACCCCAATCCTGTTTGGTAACGATGTTCGTTTTCTATGTCCGTGAGTCTGTTTCTATTTTGTTTATAGCTTCATTTGTATTATTTTTTTAAGATTCCACATATAAGTGCTATAAGTGATACAGTGTTTGTCTTTCTCTGTCTGACTTATTTCACTAACCACAATATTCTCTGGGTCCATCCATGTTGCTGCAAACGGCAATATTTCATTCTTTCATATGGCTGAGTAATATTCCATTATATATAATGGAATATATATGTGGCATATACGTATATGTATATACGTATATGCCACATATTCTTAAGCCAATTGTCTGTTGATGGGCACTTAGGTTGCTTCCGTGTCTTGGCTATTGTAAATAGTGCTGCTATGAACACTCAGGTGCATGTATCTTTTCTAAATAGAGTTTTTGTTTTTTTCAGATATATACCCATATATATCTGGGTAGAATTGCTGGATCCACCAGCAATTTTAGATTCTATTCCCATGTAGGTCTTTACAGAGTATTGAGTAGAGTTCCCTGTGCTATACAGTAGGTCCTGGTTGATTATCTATTTTATATATGGTAGTATGTACGTTTCAATCCCAATCTCCCAATTTATCCCTGCCCCACCCCCACCCCCTTGGTAACCATAGTTTGTTTTCTACATCTGTGACTCTATTTCTATTTTGTAAATAGGTTCATTTGTACCATTTTTTAAGATGCCACATATAAGTGATATCATATGATACTTGTCTTTCTCTGACTTACTTCACTTAGTATGATAATCTCTAGGTCCATCCATGTTGCTGCAAATGGCATTATTTTGTTCTTTTTTAATTTTTTTTTAAGTAAAAGCATTTTTTTTTTGGCTGCACTGCACAGCTTGGGGGATCTTAGTTCCCTGACCAAGGATTGAACTTGGGCCCATGGCAGTGAAAGTGCAGAGTCCTAACCACTGGACCGCCAGGGAAGTCCCATATTATTTGTAGACTTTTTGATGATAGCCATGCTGATTGGTGTGAGGTGATACCTCATTGTAGTTTTGATTTGCGTTTTTCTAATAATTAATAATGATGAGCATCTTTTCATGTACCTGTTGGCCATCTGTATGTCTTCTTTGGAAAAATGTCTATTTAGGTCTTCTGCCTATTTTGTGATTGGGTTGTTTGGTTTTTTGATATTGAGCTGTATGAGTTCTTTGTATATTTTGGATCTTAACCCCTTGTCTGTTGCATCGTTTGCAAATATTTTCTCCCACTCCATTAGGTTGTTTCATCTTGTTTATGGTTTCCTTTGCTGTGCAAAAGCTTAACTTTGATTAGATCCCATTTGTTTATTTTGGGGGGGGGTCGCCTTGGGAAACTGATCCAAAAAAATATTGCTACAATTTATGTCAATGAGTGTTCTGCCTCTGTTCTCTTCTAGGAGTTTTATGGAGTCATGTGTTACATTTACGTCTTTAAACAAGTTTGAGTTTATTTTTGTATATGGTGTGAGGGAGTGTTCTAATTTCATTGATTTCCATGTAGCTGTCCAGCTTTCCCAGCACCACTTGTTGAAGAGACTGTCTTTTCCCCACTGTATATTCTTGCTTCCTTTGTCTTAGATTAACTGACCATAGGTGCGTGAATTTATTTCCAGGCTCTCTATTCTGTGCCATTGATCTATGGAGACAACCAATTTTAGTTTAACCTATTTGGGAAAAAGACAACTGGGAGAATTTATATATGGATGGGTATTAGATGATATTATTATTAGAATACTGTGCTTTTGGTGTGATAATGGCATCATTATTTTTTTAATGGTTTGTTTGTTTTGGTTTTTTGGGGTTTTTTCAATAAATTTATTTATTTATTTATTTTTGACCACATTGGGTCTTCATTGTGGTGTGCAGGCTTCTCATTGCAGTGGCTTCTCTTGTTGTGGATCACGGGCTCTAAGCACGTGGGCTTCAGTAGTTGTGGCATGCAGGCTCAGTAGTCGTGGCACACAGGCTTAGTTGCTCCGTGGCATGTGGGATCTTCCCAGACCAGGGCTCAAACTCGTGTCCTGTGCATTGGCAGGCAGATTCTTAACCACTGCACCGCCAGGGAAGTCCCAGCATCATCATTTTTTAACCTTTTACCTGAAATGTACGAAATGATGTCTGGTAATTGGTTTAAAATAGTCTGGTGATGGCTATGGAGTAAGGGGGGGACCAGGGTGACACAAGTTAGTTGAATGGGAGATAGATGAAACAAACATGGCAAAATACTGATAGTCATCAGAATCAAGTTAATTGTCAATAGTAGTTTATTATTCTATTCTCTCTACTTTCATGCATGTTTGAAATTTTTCATAAAGAAACGTTTATTCTAAGGCATGTACTTTGAAATGTTTTTTAAGGATTGTTCTGATCTGTTTCCCTCATGACCAAAGGGCATAACAAAGTAGATTAGAACGTAGGCTGGGTTTTCAGTTTAGGACTACCTGCTGCACAGCCATGAAGGGGGACTGTATGGGGACGACTGAGCCTTAGCTAAGCAGTAACTGGAATTCATTTTCAAGCTTAATGTATTGGCAGTCTAATCCAAAAGTAGAGTAATTTCCTTAAACCTGCATCATAGCACTCAATTTATACATTCCCTTGCTTAAGTAATCAGAAAAAAGCCAACAATGACTCAGACACAACTGAAGCTAGCCTTGAAAGTCTCTTCCAAGCTTTACAAAGGTAGGATAGCGTTCATTTTTTTAAACCTGCATCAAAGCATTTTATTTACTCATTCCTATGCCTAAGTAATCAGAAAATGCCAATAAGGAAAACGATGACTGAAACACAATGAAAGCTCTCAGAAGTAATGAGGTCAGCAGCCAGGAACCCTACCCCAGTCCAAACGTGCACCACTTTTGGACAGCCCGCCAAGTGCAGACTGAGTTTTGTTTTCAAAATTGTCCTTCCCGGGCCATTTGGTGTGTTTTAAGACGAAATGTCATCAAAAGCTCTTTTATCCTTGTTTTTTGGCATCCTGTGTCTACCTGCCTTCTAACCCTCTTGGAGTTCCCTTTGCCAGCCCCTTGGACTTGATGGAATCTGGTCTCCTCAGTGCTAGCCCTATGCGCTCTCTAGCACACCAATTACCCCTCATCCTCAGACCCTTCCCCTTGATGTTGGGTTCAGATAATGCACTAACACCCAAGCCAAGAAAACTTTAGCACCCTGTGAATGAAGAATTACATAGGTGATCTACTGGATAGCAGCATGGAAAGAACATGGGATTTGGAGTAAGACAGACATACATTCTCTCTACAACCATACCACCCCGAACACCCTTGATCTTGAAAGCTGAGCCGGGTCAGGCCCAGACAGGCAACAGACACATTCTAATCTTTGTGCTTAAGCAATGTCACTCTCTCTGAGTTCAGCTTTCCTTAGTTATGAAGTGAGAATAATGATACCTAGACCTATAGATGCTTTCAGGATTAAATAATATGCATTAGTGCTTACCATGGTGCCTGACACATAACAGGTACTGAGTCCAGTGTATCCTATTACATTGGATCAAAGTGGTAATGGGGGGGGTTACCACATGAGTTGCAGCACACAAGCACTGTTGGTGCAGAGATATTCTAGGAGGTTAATAACCTTAGTTTTTGACCTTAATCTGATCATCTCTTCTCCCTCAGATAAGTCCTCTACAGCTCCACCTTGCAGTCCCAATAAAAGACCGTGTCTTCCTATCAACTCACTGATACTCTTCTCCACAGAAAGCGTTGTATGGGGTCCACCTCTGCGGACATCACTGTGGCTTAGCTGTCAGCTTGGCTACTTGAGAGACAATAGTGTGACAATAAAACAATAGACTATTGGGATTTTTTTTTCAAATAAACACAAATTAATGTAAAAGAGAACACAAGTTTTAACAGATTAAATGCCTTTTCTCCAATTCTCTATCCCTCAAAATACTTTTGGAACTTTCTTTGTAAAACTCTAGTAAGAGCCATTTCTTCACTCCTTCATACAATCTCGTTATTTTATAGCCACATCTTGTAAGTTAAAACTGTGACCTACTTTGACTGCTTTCATTTATATGTAAGGATGTCACTACATAGCATTATTAATTATGTCTCTTGATGTTGGTTTTTACTTGGAGTTGGAGGGATTAATCAATCACTAAAACTCTGAGTTTCAGTTTTGCTTTAGTTGTTTGGATTTTTGTCCTTTGGTGCTTGCTTGTTTGTAGACAAACCAAAAGGGGTCTATTGATGGAGACTGGTAACACCTCACCAACTGATGTAACCAGTTCTGATGGAATTTTTTAAACACAGAAAGGATTAAATTTTAATATTGTGTTTTATTAGCATTCTAACTAGTGAGTTGTAAGATTGCGATTTTTATTCCTGAGCAACTCAATTAGAAAGATAAGCCCAACATAACTGCATTTTTCTTTTTACTTAAATTACTGGTACAGAAAACAACTATAAATGTGTCCTATTAAAAAGAATACCTGAGGGTTTCTCTGGTGGCGCAGTGGTTGAGAATCTGCCTGCTAATGCAGGGGACACGAGTTCGAGCCCTGGTCTGGGAAGATCCCACATGCCGCGGAGCAACTAGGTCCGTGAGCCACAACTATTGAGCCTGCGCGTCTGGAGCCTGTGCTCCGCGACAAGAGAAGCCATGATAGAGAGAGGCCGTGATAGAGAGTGGCCCCTGCTTGCCACAACTAGAGAAAGCCCTCGCACAGAAACGAAGACCCAACACAGCAAAAATAAATTAATTAATTAATAAACTCCTACCCCCAACATCTAAAAAAAAGAATACCTGGGACTTCCCTGGTGGCGCAGTGGTTAAGAATCCATGTGCCAATGCAGGGGACAGTGGTTCAAGCCCTGGTCTGGGAAGATCCTACATGCCACGGAGCAACTAAGCCCACGAGTCACAACTACTGAGTCCACAAGCCGCAACTACTGAAGCCCACGCACCTAGAGCCCGTGTTCCGCAACAAGAGAAGCCACTGCAATGAGAATCCCACACACCTCAATGAAGAGTAGCCCCCGCTTGCTGCAACTAGAGAAAGCCCACGAACAGCAACAAAGACCCTACGCAGCCAAAAAAAAAAAAAAAAAACCTAAAGAATGAAAATTCAGCTATCCCTCTACAAAGGGATTGATCATAGCTTCTCTAAAAAGCAGCAAACTCTCATGTGTCATCTTAAATACGGTTGAATTTATATAAAACTTTTAGGAATACAACCATCAGAAAAATAAGTTGCTTCTGTGTTAATTAGCAGGTTATAGTGATGTTGTAACACTTTCTACTATCCAGATCCCATTATCTCAGATTATTTTTTCTGTTATAAAACAACAACAATTAGTTTCTAAGCCAGTATATCCTTCATTAGTCAGGAAATAGGAACGGATATGTGGAGAGAATTCTGACCGAGAGGGATTATCAGGAGGACTGACTCAACAGCACTGTGGCTTCAAGTACTAGTTAGAAGAACAGATTTGAACCTTAATCTTCTAATCTGCCTGAGTCATTCAATTTTGAGTTGCTTTGCACGCAGTTTTAGCTTAGTTCTGAAGGTCATCCTGTTTCTTCTTCTTCTTGTGTGATTTTCCCAGTTGATTCACTGTCTGCTTCACTGATAATTCACAACATTTGCAAAAATTGATGTATTTTAAATTCCCTGAAGTTGAAGAGATAAAACTACGACATATCTTCTAAATTTTTCAGTGTATTTAAATTTTACGTATCGGTCTTTTCCAGGCTTTTCACAGAGGCAAAAGTACTTATATCTCTTTTTTAAGTGACTGCTTTTTCAGCTTCTCTATAGCAAATCAGTGAAAGGAAACTGACAAAGAAAATGCCATATAATTTATAATCAGCAACTAACTTTACATATCATATACCTATCATTGAAATGACTTCCAAGACTAAGCCAAATTGTACTCAAAAGTTTTAAGATGCAAGGGTAACACAGGAGATGTAGAAAATCAAGAAAATTATGAAGAAGCACCATCCTCGGGTTTGAATTCTAGAAAAGGCAATAAATCTGAATTGTAATAGTGGCTCTCACTGATCTTGGACAAATTTCATTCAATTGCCATGCACTAGTTAAAATAGTTATAATTCCCACGTGTCTGTGGGTATATTACAATAATTACTCAATTGTTAGGTTGAAAAGCACTGAGGAAATTTAAACTCTGCTATAAAAATAATTGAGTGCACGCTTTCACGTAAACATGACGAAAAACTGTTCACATTTACCTGCCTTATTTTGTTTATATTTCGATCACTGCCCGAGGACATCTGTCAGTACAGCCGCCTGAAGTAAACAGGATATGGGAAAGTACGCCCAGACTGTTCGTTTTTGAAATTCCTTTCTAAAAATATTATCACTCATCCTCTCGAATACATTAATCATATACCACTGGCTCTCTAGAACATATAAATTAAAAATATGTCCTCTAACTTTCATAATTGTTAGAGAAATATTTATACTTCCCTTGGACAGTAATTAAGAAATATTTCCTTCAAGGTACATTTTACTTATAAACTCCTTGGAGGCAGAAATCATGTTTATTCATCTCATACACTCTCATAGCACCCAGGACAGGCCCTCACACATAATACGAAGCTCCGTAAATATTTCTTAAGCTGCTCTGTCTGCTTAGAGCTGGAATGGGAGATAAGTAAGTCAAGGTCCCTGTTCTCAAGGAATGACTCACACACTATAAACCGTCTTAGATAACACTATGTGCTATAATAAAGGTATGGACAACACACACGAGAGCAAGAAAAAAGGAGAGATTGTCAAGAGATCTTTAAAAAAATGTGACATTTTAGTCTAAGGACAAATAAGAACTCACCATGCACAAAAGAAGCAAACAAGGAAAACATGGTGTGCAGTCCAATGTGTAAAGCACCAAGCGGGTGCAGGAAGTGTGGAAGATAAATGGATACTGGTGCCAGTCTGTAAGGATCTTGTGTTCTCCACCAAAGAATTTGCATTTTATCTTCTAGACAAGTAGTCTCCAAAGTGGGGTGCACTCACTCCGGAGCATATGCAAACCAATTCAGGAAAAAACCAGAACATCTATTTGTATTTATATTTTCTCATCCTTTTTAATTTTGAGTGTTTGTTGAGTGTAATGTGTGTATGTGTGTGTGTGTCTGTGTGTGTGTGTAATTTATAAAGAAAAAGACACAAGTTGGGTCCATATTCAGAATTTTTACTGATGGAGTACACAATCAAAAACGTGAAGACCCAGGCAATAAGCTACCATTGAAGGGTTTTTAAAAGGGGTAACAGTATCAGACCTATATTATGCAGAGAGAGCACTAAGGTACATGTAGATGATACTTAACCAGGGAATGGAGAAATATTTTTTCCAGCTTTGTTGAGACATTGACATACAACTTATGTAAGCTTTTAAGGTATACAATGTGATGATTTAACATATGTATATATTACAAAATGATACCACAGTAAGGTTAGTTAACACCTCCATCCCCTCGTATAATTGTCTCTCTGTGTGCACGAGTGTGGTGATGACATTTAAGATTTCCTCTCTTAACTTTCAAATACATAATACAGTGTTGTTAATTATAGTCACCATGCTATACATTAGATCCCTTGAACTTATTGATCTTGTAACTGGGAGTTTGTACCCTTTGACTGACATCGTTCCCATTTTCCTCACCCCACCCCCAGCCCTCGGCAACAAGCATCCTACTCTCTATTTCCGAGTTCAGCTTTTTTAGATTTCACATATAAGTGAGAACATACAATGCTTGTCTTTCTCTGTCTGACATTTTACTTAGCATAATGTCCTCGAGGTCCATCTATGTTGTCACAAGAGGCAAAATTTCCTTTTTTATATAGGTGAATGATATTCCATCATATTTTCTTCATCCATTCATTTGTTAATGGACACTTAGGTTGTTTCCATATCTCGGCTACTGTGAACAATGCCGCAGTGAACATGGGAGTGCAGGTATTTCTTTGAGATCCTGACTCCACTTCCTTCAGATATATATCCAGAAGTGGAACTGCTGGATCATATGGTAGTTCTATTTTTAATTTCTTGGGAACCTCCATATTGTTTTCCATAGTGGCTGCACCAATTTACATTCCCACCAACAGTGCACAAGGGTCCCCTTTTCTCCACAGCTTCACCAACATTTGTTAACTTTTGTCTTTTTGATAATAGCCATTCTAACAGGTGTGAGGTGATACCTCATGATTTTGATTTGCATTTCCCTGATGGTTAGTGATGCTGAGCATCTTTTCATGTACCTGTTTGGCCATTCATATGTCTTCTTTGGAAAAGAAGTCTATTCAAGTCCTTCACCCATTTTTTAATCAGACCATTTGGTTTTTATCTAGTTGAATTCTATGCGTTCCTTTAGGTGTGTTAGGATATTAATCCCTTATCAGACAGATGGTTTGCAAATATTTTCTCCCATTCTTTTTATTCTGATGATTGTTTCTTTTGCTATGCAGAAGCTTTTTAGTTTGATGTAGCTCCACTTAGTTTTCATTTTGTTGCTTGTGCTTTCAGTGTCATATCCAAAAAATCATTGCCATGACCAATGTCAAGGAGCTTTTTTCCTATGTTTTCTTCTAAGGGGTTTTACAATTTCAGGTCTCCCATTTAAGTCTTTAATGCATTTTGAGTTGATTTTTGTAAATGATATAAGATAGAGGTCCGATTTCACACTTCTACATGTAGTTGTCCAGTTTTCCCAACACCAGTTATTGAAGACGCTAACCTTGACCCAGTGAATATTACTGGCACCCTTGTCAAATATTAGTTGACCTTATAAGTGTGAGTATTTCTGGGCTCTCAATTCTGTTCCATTGGTCTATGTAACCATTTTTATGCCAGTACTGTTTCAATTACTATAGCTTTGTAATAAAGTTTGAAATCAGAATTGTGATGCCTGTATTATAAGGAAAATATATTAGAGAGAAACCTTAGACTTAATAGAAATTTTCCTACCAATCCTATCCTTTTAAAATATTTTTACACTCTTTCTTAAATAATTACATTAGGTCGTTGTTTTAAGTCAGGCTGATCTGTGGTACTTAAAGTTTTAGTGTTTCTCCTTTGCAAAACTCTATTTTCTGAGCAAATATTTTGACTAATATTCTATATAAGTTACAAAGATAATTTGAGGAAAAAAATGATCAGTGGAATTTAACTCACAGAATTCTATGAGGAAAAGGTCTCCAAATGGTGAAATGTTTCTTCATACAAAATAATATGACACAATTTAAAGAAAATAGTTGCTAAATCCTAGAGATTCAAAACCATAAAATGACAAAGAATTCTGAAATTAATCCGAAAAAATCAACTCTCTGATGATCAACTGTCAAGTTTGGCGAAAAAAAATAAATTAAAACATTGAAAAAAATATCTCAATAACCATTATATCTCAATAATCATTATCATTTGTGATTATAACTATTTACTTTAGAGGAAAATCTGGGATAAAGGATGATTTTATAGGGCCACACTGTTCATCCAAAAATTCCTTTACCGACTTTATTTCTAAATTTAGTGATTCAAATATTTGTCTCTCCATTGAGTTTTTTAATCCCTATATATTCCTACCTACTTGAAATTCTCACCTTGGTAGTTTCACCATGACCAACATGATAAGGCACTGTGAAACATGATAAGCACAGTGAAAGAAACATGGTTAGGAACGTCTCAGCTCACAGAGATAAATGAGACTTGGTACCAGCTCCTAGGACACCTACAGTCACAAAAAGGAACTAAAACAGCTGCACAGCCAACTACTAACCATGTAATTCCAGATAGAATGTGATACGTGTTTTAAAAGAGGTATAAGGAAAATCAAAAGGGAGTTCCTCTACATTGTTGGTGGGAATGTAAACTGGTACAGCCACTATGGAGAACAGTATGGAGATTCCTTAAAAAAGTAAAAATAGAGCTACCATATGACCCAGCAATTCCACTCCTGGGCATATGTCCGGGGAAAACCATAATTTGAAAAGATACATGCATTGCAGCACTGTTTACAATAGCCAAGACATGGAAGCAATCTAAATGTCCATCAACAAATGAATGAATAAAGAAGATGTGGTATATAAATACAATTGAATACTACTCAGCCACAAAAAAAAATGAAATAATGCCATTTGCAGCAACATGGATGGACCTAGTGATTATCATACCAGGTGAAGTAAGTCAGAAAGAGAAAGATAAACATTATATGCTATCACTTATATGTGAAATCTAAAATATGACGCAAGTGAATTTAGTTACAAAACAGGAACAGACTCACAGATATAGAAAATAAATTTATCGTTGCAAAGAGGAAAGGGGGTGGGGGGAGGGATAAATTGGGATTCTGGGATTAGCAGGTACAAACTTCTATATATAAAACAGATAAACAACAAGGGAACTATATTCAATATCCTGTAATAAACCGTAATGGAAAAGAATATGAAAAAGAATATGTGTGTGTGTGTGTGTGTGTGTGTGTGTGTGTGTATAACTGAATCACTTTGCTGTACACCAGAAACTAGCACAACATTGCAAATGAACTATATTTCAAAATAAATAAAGTTCTTAAGATGGGTGAGCTCATTTTCCAAAACAAACTTAATAAAAATGATAATAGCTAACACATATTGAGACTACCCATCATATACCATGATTTGCATGCATTATCTTATTTATTCCTCATAATAACCCTATGAGTTGTTTACCAATAATAGTTGTTTCTATTATAATCTTCATTTTATAGAGGAAATAAACAGCTAGATTCTTTTGAACTAGGCACTGCTCAGAAGACACTCTTTTCCCATGTAAACACAGGATTTGGGGGGAAAAAAATAAGTCCTCACATGGTCTACAACTGTGCTGTCCAAAATGGTAGCCCAAGCCACGTGTGGTCATTAAACACTTGAAATGTGACTGGTCTTAACGAAGATGTGCTGTAAGTATAAAATACACACCAGGTTTCGAAGAATTAGCACTGAAAAAAAGAATGTAACATATCTTATTAAGTGTTTTATACTGATTAGATGTTGAATTGGTAACATTTTTGGTATATTGGGTTAAAGAATGTATATTATAGAGTTAATTTCACCTTTTTTTTTGTTTCTTAAGTTTTTAATGAGGCTACTAGAAAATGTTAAATTACATATATGTCTTGCGTTATATTTCTATTGAACAGTACTGGTTTAGAGTGTTGTTAAAGAAAGGAATTACTAACCAAAAAATAAATAACATCAACAACAATCTTCTATGGTAGTGAGCAGGAATTAAATGCCAGAAATAAGGAAGAAAAAGGTGTTATCTTACACTTTTCTTTTTTAATCCTCTTGAGAAGATTATAAAAGAAAACAATAACAAAAAATTGGGCCTGGGGCTTCCCTGGTGGCGCAGTGGTTGAGAGTCCGCCTGCCGATGCAGGGGACACGGGTTCGTGCCCTGGTCCGGGAGGATCCCACGTGCCGCGGAGCGGCTGGGCCTGTGAGCCATGGCCGCTGGGCCTGTGCGTCGAGAACCTGTGCTCCGCAACGGGAGAGGCCACAGCAGTGAGAGGCCCGCGTACCGCAAAAAAAAAAAAAAAAAAAAAAAAAAATTGGGCCTGGAATCAATGTAACAAGAAGTACACCCAGCACCCATCTTGGTTTCTAATATCATTCACCTTGGAGAAATGGCAGGAGCAGAGACTATACAGGATGAGCTGGGACAGCTTGTAATACCAGAAAGTAAGGTAGTGCTCAAAAAACACAGCAGGGGCATATAAAAGGGGCACAGGAGCCAACTGAAAGAGCTCCCAATTACCAAAGCTGGAACGATTTGAGTAATAAAATAAATAACAAAGTGTTGCATTATAACCCAAAGTATAAGATAAATAACCATGAGTCCATACTAATACAAATAAATGATTGAATAAATAAACAAATGGGGGTGGGAGGGAGGGAGAGATTGGGAGTTCAGGATTGTCATGTACACACTGCTATATTCAAAACAGATAACCATGGGAGTTCCCTGGAGGTCCGGTGATTAGGACTCTGTGCTTTCACTGCCATGACCCAGGTTCAATTCCTGGTCGGGGAACTAAGATCCTGCAAGCCGCACATCATAGCCAAAAAAACCCGATAACCAACAAGGACCTACTGTATAGCACAGGGAACTCTGCTCAATCCTCTGTAATAACCTAAATGGGAAAAGAATTTGCAAAAGAAGAGATACATGTATATGTATAACTGAATCACTTTGCTGTACACCTGAAACTAACCCAATATTGTTAATAAACTATGCTCCAATGGTAAATAAAAATGTAAAAATACATAAATAAGAGTCCCTAATTTTAAAAAATATATAAAATAAACAAAGGGTGGGAAACAGACACTTCTCCCATACAAAACAATTCTGCCCCTCAAACCGGTGAAGCATAAAGTCCCTACCCCTCAAGTAGAGGCTGCACATACTGAGTGAAAAGAATGGAACGGGAGGGGGAAAAAAAGAGGAACTTGAGGAAAAACCTGACAAACACCATCTCAGGCATGTGATGAAGTTTAACACCATCAGCGATAACCATCGGTGATAAGTTATGTTGACAGCATATTCCCTTGAAATTATGTGGTGAGGATGGCACTTTACCTCTGTGGTCTTTAACCCCATAACCCCAGTCTAATTATAATAAAAACATCGAACAAAGTCAAATCGGGAGCCTTTCTACAAAACCTACCAGTACTCTACAAAACTTTCAAGATCAGTAAAAACAAGGAAGGTCTGAGAAACTGTCAGTCTACAGGAGTCCAATGAGACACAATGCCTAAATACAATATAATGTGGCATCCTGGATGGAATCCTGGGACAGAAAAAGAACATTAGGTAAAAACTAAATAAATCTGAATATAAAGTATGAACTTCCATTAACAATCTATCAGGGCTCCCCTGGCCGCGCAGTGGTTAAGAATCCACCTGCTAATGCAGGGGTCACAGGTTCGAGCCCTGGTCCAGGAAGATCCCGCATGCCGTGGAGCAACTAAGCCCGTGCACCACAACTACTGAGCCCATGAGTCACAACTACTGAAGCCTGCGCGCCTAGAGCCCGTGCTCCGCAACAAGAGAAGCCACCACAACGAGGAGGCTGCGCACCGCAACGAAGAGTAGCCCCCGCTCAGTGCAACTAGAGAAAGCCCACGTGCAGCAACAAAGACCCAATGCAGCCAAAAATAAATAAATTTATAAAGAAAAAAAACAAAACAATAATCTATCAGGGACTTCCCTGGTGGCACAGTGGTTAGCAATCCGCCTGCCAGTGCAAGGGACATGGGTTCGAGCCCTGCACTGGGAAGATCCCACACGCCACAGAGCAACTGGGCCCATGCACCGCAACTACTGAGCCCGCATGCCACAACTACTGAAGCCCACGCCTAGAGCTCGTGCTCTGCAACAAGAGAAGCCACCGCAATGAGAAGCCCACGCACCACAAAAAAGAGTAGCCCCAGCTCGCAGCAATTAGAGAAAGCCCGCGTGCAGCAATGAAGACCCAGTGCAGTCAAAAATAAATAAATAAATGTATTTAAAAAAAATCTATCAATATTGGCTAATTAGTTGTGATCAATGTATCATACTAATGTAAGACCTCAGCAACAGGTCAAACAAGGCAAAGGGTATGAAAAACTCTCTGGACTATCTCTACAACTTTTCTGTAAACTTAAAACTTCTAAAATAAAAAGTGTGGGTTGTTTGTTTTTTTTAAAGGACCTCCTGTGGTTTGAAATATTTCAAGTCTGTTGGAATCTTTATTCCCTGGTTCAAGTCTTTTATAACCTTGCTATTCAAACTGTGGTCACCTGTGAGCTTCCTAACAATACAGAATCTCAGGCCCATCCCAGATATACTAGCCAGGGTCCACCAGAGAAACAGAACCAATAGTGTGTGTGTGTGCGTGCAGGACATAATAAGAATTATAAGGAAATGGCTAGAAAGAATTATAAGGAAATGGCTTGTGCAATTATGAAGGCTGGCCAGCCTAAATCTGCGTGTAGCCTGGCAGCCTAGAGACCCATGGTGCAAATGAAGTCTGAAAGCAATCTGCTAGACAATCCCCCCCCCCCGCCCCCGTGCTCAGAGGGTAGGTCTTCTATTCAGGCCTTAGATTAATGGAATAAGGTCTACTCACATTACAGAGGGCAATCTGCTTTACCCAGAGTTCACCAATTTAAAGGTTAACCTCATCCAAAAGCACCCTCCAAGTAGATACATAAAATTAACTGTCACCAAATACTGTTATCACTTATATGTGGAATCTAAAGAATAAAACAAATGAATATAACAAAACAGAAGTAGACTCACAGATATAGAGAACAAACTAGTGGTTCCCAGTGGGAAGAGGGAAGGGCAGAGGGACAAGATAGAGGTAGGGGTTAAGAGATACTAACTACTCTGTATAATATAAATAAGCTACAAGGATACATTGTACAGCACAGGGAATATAAGCAATATTTTATAATAACTTTAAATGGAGTATAATCTATAAAAATTTTGAATCACTATGTTGTATACGTGAAACTAATATATTGTAAATCAATTAAACCTCAATTTTTTTAGAAATCAATGTAATTTATAATATATTAACAAATAAAAACCAAACTATTTTTTTTAAATTTTTAATTAATTGTCATACCACACCTGATAAACCTGAACGTGAATTTTAAAAGGAACTGCTTGGTGATTTCCTACATTCAAGTTTAAGGGGCATTGCTCTACAAGATTCCTGAAGGGCCAGAATCCTCCTTGGACAGTTTAAATCTCATACAGGATAATTTCAGTAACTCAGAATCAAGGCTTGATTTGTCCTCCTTGTAACGTGATGACCTTACTAGCATTTACCGATCTGGAGGTTAGGGATGCCTCCAGCAGTCGCTGCCACCCTCCCCTCCGGACAAGGCTGACCCTCTCATTTGTTCCCACCTGGACCTCACCAAGCCTCTGACCTGGCTGATTTAACTGTTGACTTGTGGGTTCCTTCCCTGCTGCAATGAACTCCCCAAGGGCACCTACCATCTCCAGTTCTTTATGACCCACAGAGAACTGCCTGTGGTCGGAAGAGGTATGTCCCACTCCCACCCCCTCCCCGCAAGGCAAGCTAGTGCATTTTCCTAGCGCTTCTACCTTAGAGTCAGCAAATGCCAGGAGAACCTGTTCGATTTAGACCTGTGGAGACATACGTCACATGATTCTACAGGGTGAACCATATGAAACTGCTGATACTGGGTTATTTTGACCTACGAAGTAGGCAATTACATAGGACTCAACAATATGTTTCTATTGCCTGGTTTTCCGCCTCAAAGGGTATCCTAGAGACAATATGCTGTCACGGGCAGATAGTACCAGGGTTGCTAATATTCACGGCAATTTACTACTATAACTGAACGTCAAATACAAAACATCCACTCCAAGTTCGGTCCAAGCCCTCCCCTCAATTACGCACGATTTAAGCCCCTGCCGCCCGCCTCAAGGTTCCCAGTCACCCCTGCTCCCTGAGCTCCTTGTAAAGGGAGCGCCAGGGAGGGGAACGCTGTTCCTTAGAACACCAGCGACCCGGCGGGCCAGCTACCTAGGCGCCAACCGCGCCGCAGCAAGGCCAGACGCCCGAAGCCCGCCGTCCCCCCTACTACCGGTTGCCGAGTTGCCGGAACCCAAGATGGCGACAGGGGCGGAGTCTGCGTAACTGCCCCTGGGCGGGGCCCGAGGCAAGACGTGGCCGAGGGGCGGTGCCAGGCCGGGGGCGGTGCCAGCGGCCCAGCTCGGCCTGGCCACCGCGGCCCGGGGGTGTCTTCGGCTGTTCAGTCTGAGATTTCTTTTCCGCTGGGTGGTCGGCGCCGCCGCTCCTTGGAGGCGTCATGAAGTCCCCGGTTCCGGATCTTGCCCCGAGCGACGGCGAGGAGGGCGAGGACCGCACGCCGCTCTTGCAGCGCGCCCCGCGGGCGGAAACCGGTGAGCAGCTGAGAGAACCAGGGTCTTCGGGCGGGAGGCGGTCCCAAGGTAGAGGGTGTCCAGAGCTGCTTAAGCTCGAGGGGACTAAGAACGCGGAGCCCATTTAGGACCCCACTCAGCCCCCGCCTTCTCGGGTGCCCAGAAGCAGCTCTGGGGCCCAGGAGGCGGGCTGGACCGTGAGGCCGGGCCGGGTCGGGCGGAGGCTCGGGCGGGACTTCTGCAGGGGCAGCCCCAGGGACCTCGGCAGGTGCAGCCCCGGGGGCCTCGGCAGGTGCAGCAGGCGGGCCCGGGCGGGGAGCTGCTGGGCGCCGGCGGCGCTGGGCTCCCGGCGATTTTCGGTAGTTTTGAGCCGGGGTCCCTGTGGAAGAACGAACTTGGGGAGAATCTTGACATCAATGGGCAGAGGGCGGAGGGGAGGACCCCGTAGAAGAGCGAACTGGGGAGAAATCTGCAATTGAAGGATAGAGGACGGGACGGAGCCGCGGGCTCTTCCTCCGTGTCACTGCCAGGTTGCCACAGCTCTTCGCCCTCCAGCACGTGATCTGGTAGCTAGCTCCCTGGGCATGAAGAGGAGACACAAAAAAGGACTGAGGTTAACATTTGTGAGTATGCGGAGGAAAATTATTGGATAACCCAGCGAATATCTTGAAATTGTGCGGTAAGAGATTAAAAGTACTGCATACATTTTTTCCCCCCGTATAGCTGTCTACGATTAAGTCTCAGCAGTCTACGACTTAAGTTAGGAAACAGGTTATCCTCAAGATAGGTTATCGATAGAGCACTAAGGTAATTTGCACAAAGTCTTGCAACAAATGGAAAAGGAGTTACTTCACAATGCATCTTCCCTGAATTTGGGGAAATTAAAATATTTTGCTATACTTCTTTAAAAGAAATTAAAACTAAAGAATAAATCAGTTTGCATGCATTCTATAGTTTCAAAGATGTGTGCATGAGAAACAGAGTTGAATTCGAAATTTGACTTTTCCTGACCAAGAACAGTACAATCCTGTGGTATCTTCTAAATTTGTTTTTATCATTACCAGATGGTGGCAGTAGAGGTGGTAACATTATAGCTCTATCTGGCAACTGGGAGCTTATTTTTGTGGGCGCTCAATGTAAACACTGTACCATAATGCCGTTTTACCTGGAAGTCAGACTTAGTTCCATAAACTGATCTTTTTCTATAGCATATGAGTTAGATTTCTATAATCCTCTTCTGCAAAATAATCTAGTTTGGAAATACAGAAATAATAAAGATATTCCCTAGAGACTACTATATTCTGTTGCAATTGGGAGACATATATATAAATATAATCAAATTTTAGCTCAAATGTTAAATGTCAGTAGTTGTCAGGAAAATGCAGATTAAAACCGCAATGAGCCGTTACACACTTACTAGAATGGCTAAAGTTAAAATGGCTGAAGATACCAAATATTGGCCAACATACAGAATAACTAGAACTCTCATATTTTGCTTGTAAGAGTGTAAAATGGTACAACTACTTTGGAAAACTGGCAATCTATTTTAAAGTTAAACATACATTACCATAATACCAAACAATGTTTATAACAGCTTTAATTCATAAAAGTAAAAAACTGGAAACAACGTATCCATCAGTTCATCAGCAGGTGAATGGATAAACAAATTGTGGTATATTCATGCATACTCGGTGGTATTATAAAAAGAAATTCCTGATACACATAACAACGTGGGTAAGTCTCAGACACAAAAGAAACCACCATATTAATGTATGACTCCATCAGTATGACGTTCTAAACAAGCAGAACTAATCTGTAATAACAGGAAGCAGATCAGTGGTTGCCTGGAAGCTACAGGCAGGAAGGAATTGCCTGCAGAGGCACTAGGGTACTTTTTAGGGTACAAGATGCAGATGGGAAAGTTCTGCAGCTTGACTGGGATTCACAGATGTATACATTTGTCAAAATTCACCAAACTGTACACTTGAAATGGGAGCATTTTATTGTATGTAAAATATACCTCAATAAAGTAGATTGAAAAAGAAAAAAATTAATTCATTCCTTTTAAGAACAATCCCTGCTTGATTCATGGGTTGAGTGTATAGATCTTAGCCCTGTTCCTCATGCCTTGAGGCGGCTGTCTTCATTATAACCATTTTCCTTCTTATTTTTACTCTTTACATACCACTGGAGAGCAAAAGTGAAGTAAGAAGAGCAGCAACACATTTTGTTTTGCTATTTAAAATATGATAAGGGTTTTAGAGAAGAGGCGCCTACTGTTATAGGGTATTGCATTAGTCAACAATATTTTAATTTCTTTTTTTTTTTTTTTTTTGCGGTACGCGGGCCTCTCACTGTTGTGGCCTCTCCCATCGCGGAGCACAGGCTCTGGACGCACAGGCTCAGCAGCCATGGTTCTCGGGCCCCGCCACTCCGCGGCATGTGGGATCTTCCTGGACCGGGGCACGAACCCGCGTCCCCTGCATCGGCAGGCGGACTCTCAATCACTGCGCCACCAGGGAAGCCCATCAACAATATTTTAAATGAAGCTCTGTGTCTGGGGTGCTGCGAGCAGGACAGGAGAGGGGCACCAGGAGAAGGGATGGAAAAGACAAAGATGGATGTAACCGCTTTATAAGAAGCACCAGGTATTACCTCATTTTCTCGCAGTAGTGCCCTTTGTCCTAGCTTTAGTCATACTATCTACCATGTACAGCTAATAGGAGAAACACGATGCCCGTTAGTTACATTTTTTAAGTTATGTTCTGTATGTTTACTTTGCACATTCCAGAAAGTGTAGGTGTTTAAAAAAAAACAAAAGAAAACTTTTCATCCAGAATTGGGTTTTTTTCACTTTTGGTGCCTGAAGACCTTCAGCAGACCTTAAAACCTCTCTTTTTGTATGTTTGCATATGTTTTACTTATCTTTTATGTTTGTTTCTGGAACAAACCTCTATGAAATTAGCTGTACCTTATCTATGCCTATGTGTATAGTTTTATTTTTCAGTAGAGAAAAGCTGATAAAATGTTCGTCGTAAAATTTTACAGCGGTTAAAAGACCTTAGAGACTAACTCCTATCAAGTGGGCATCATTTTATATGTAAACAGCTGAGGGCCAGAGAGGTTAAGGTCCCACTATTGCTGTAGCCATATTAAGGACTAACCACAGTTCTTCCAGTTTTTAGTCCCATCCTTCTTCCTCGTCACAACACTGCCACATTTGTGTTACGTTGGAGAAATTCCTGTTTGCAAAATGCTTAATCATTTTTGTTGAATCCTTCACAAATTTGAAAGTTCCCTGCTCCGTCATGAATAAGAGGACATGGTTTTGTGTTATGCGTAGTGCTGCTTTATTGAGAGAGCTAAAATTAAAGTATGTTTCTGTAGTGTTAAGACGAATGCAGGGGACAGAGGTTCAAGCCCTGGTCCGGGAAGATCTTACATGCCGTGGAGCAACTAAGGCCGTGTGCCACAACTACTGAGCCTGCGCTCTAGAGCCTGCGAGCCACAGCTACTGAGCCCGTGTGCTACAACTACTGCAGCCCACGTGCCTAGAGCCCGTGCTCCACAACAAAGACAAGCCACCACAATGAGAAGCCTGTGCACTGCAATGAAGAGTAGCCCCCGGTTGCCGCAACTCGAGAAAGCCTGTGCACAGCAACAAAGACCCAATGCAGCCAAAAATAAATAAATAAATTTATTTAAAAAAAAAAAAAAGAATATGTCTCAGGTTGACAGAACACAACAGAATTCTCAGTAACCTGTCAGTAACCTGACTGGTTTGCTTTTCAAGCATTTGCTTTTACGTAGTCAGGTAGATTTCAGAGATGCACACCAAAGTGATGGGGGACATCCATGTTGCTGCAAATGACATTATTTCATTCTTTTTTATGGCTGAGTAATATTCCATTGTATATATGTACCACATCTTCTTTATCAATTCATCTGTTGATGGACATTTAGGTTGCTTCCATGTCCTGCCTATTGTAAATAGTGCTACAATGAACACTGGGTGCATATGTCTTTTCTAATTATGGTTTTCCCCAAATATATGCCCAGGAGTGGGATTGCTGGATCATATGATAGCTCTATTTTTAGTTTTTTAAGGAACCTCCATACGGTTCTCCATAGTGGCTGTACCAGTTTACATTCCTACCTACCAACAGTGTAGGAGGGTTCCCTTTTCTCCACACCCTCTCCAGCATTCATTGTTTGTAGGCTTTTTGATGATGGCTATTCTGACTGGTGTGAGGTGATACCTCATTGTAGTTTTGATTTGCATTTCTCTAAAATTAGTGATGTTGAGCATGTTTTCATGTGCTTCTTGGCCACCTGTATGTCTTCTTTGGAGAAATATCTATTTAGATCTTCTGCCCATTTTTTGATTGGGTTGTTTATTTTTTTGATATTGAGCTGCATAAGCTATTTGTATATTTTGGAGATTAATCCCTTGTTGGTTGCTTCGTTTGCAAATATTTTCTCCCATTTTGAGGATTGTCTTTTCATTTTGTTTATGGTTTCCTTTGCTGTGCAAAATCTTTTAAGTTTAATTAGGTCCCCTTTGTTTTCTTTGTTTTTATTTTCATTGCTCTAGGAGGTGGATCAAAAAAGATATTGCTGCGATTTATGTTAAAGAGTGTTCTGCCTATGTTTTCCTCTAAGAGTTTTATTGTGTCCAGCCTTACATCTAGGTCTTTAATCCTTTTTTTTTTTTTTTCGGTATGCGGGCCTCTCACTGTTGTGGCCTCTCCCGTTGCGGAGCACAGGCTCCAGACACGCAGGCTCAGCGGCCATGGCTCACGGGCCCAGCCGCTCCGCGTCATGTGGGATCTTCCCGGACCGGGGCACGAATCCGTGTCCCCTGCATCGGCAGGCAGACCCTCAACCACTGCACCACCAGGGAAGCCCTTTAATCCATTTTGAGTTTATTTTTGTGTATGGTGTGAAGGAGTGTTCTAATTTCATTCTTTTACCTGTAGCTGTTCAGTTTTCCTAGCACCACTTATTGAAGAGACTGTCTTTTCTCCATTATATATTCTTGCTTCCTTTGTCATAGATTAGGTGACCATAGGTGTGTGGGTTTATCTCTGGACTTTCTATCCTATTCCATTGATCTATATTTCTGTTTTT
The DNA here is from genome assembly GCF_005190385.1 of Monodon monoceros. Lineage (NCBI taxonomy): Eukaryota > Metazoa > Chordata > Mammalia > Artiodactyla > Monodontidae > Monodon > Monodon monoceros. Next base: position 9,749,474 of record NW_021703771.1, on the reverse strand, counting down.
GTGCCAGTACCATACTGTCTTGATTACTGTAGCTTTGTAGTATAGTCTGAAGTCAGGGAGCCTGATTCCTTCAGCCTAGAGATTGTCATACTGAGTGAAGTAAGTCAGAGAAAGACGAATATGATATGATGTTGCTCATATGTGGAATCTTAAAAAAAGGGGGGGTACAAATGAACTTATCTACAAAACAGTAATAGAGTCACAGATGTAGAAAACAAACTTATGGTTACAAGGGGTAAGGGGGAGAGGGATAAATTGGAAGATTGAGATTGACATATACACACTACTATATATAAAATAGATAACCAATAAGGACCTACTGTATAGCACAGGGAACTCTGCTTAGTGCTCTGTAATGGCCTGTATGGGAAAAGAATCGTAAAAAGAATGGATATATGTATATAACAGATTCACATTGCTGTACACCTGAAAATAACACATTATTAATCAACTATACTCCAATAAAAATTAAAAACAAAACAACAAAGTGATGGGGGAAGGGCGGCTCAATACTGGTAAACCACAGGAAGTGTATAGATTCTTCTGCCTAATTTAGGTAGGAGGGAGGAGGGAATTAGGCACACACATAAAAATTCCATTCCTCACACTTTCCACCAGTTGAAGGTTTACTTTTGTATGAATGAGATGTGTCTTGTATTTGATTAAATGGATTTTCAACATACTGTTGCACCAAAATGTGCTCATTCACGTTATGAAAAATCAGTTTTAGGTCTCCTAAGACATTTCTTTGTGTTTAAAGGCAGAACATGGGTCTGGAGGCAGGGTGCCTAATGGCCAATCGTAGTTCTGCTGCCTAACCTAACCTCTCTGTGCCTGTAAATCAGGGAAAATGATACACCTAATTTATAGGGTTATTGTGAGGATTAAATAAGCTAATAGAAAGTGCTTGGAATAGAGTTTGGCATATTGTCAGTGTTAATTATTATCATTATTATCACCATCAGTGAAGACTGGATTTTGCATTCCTCAGAGAAGCTGGCACCACAGAATAAGGGCCCCATTCTTCATGTCACACTCTGTTGGAACTTGTGATTTTCTAGCTATAATGGCACATCCTCTGCTTTATTTCATTTTTTGTTTTGTTTTTTACCTCTACTATTTTGGTGTGGGAGGCAGAGGGTTACATTCAAGCTTCAGTTACATAAGCGTTGTGTTTCACAAACGTAATTTGTGTGTAAATATAGTCTTAAATATAAGGTATGGAGCGCTGGTAGACAGCAACCATGTTACAGAAGGAAGGGAAATGGCCTTGGGTCATGTGATAATCAATGTTAATATTAAAGTAACTGAGTCCATTTTAATGGAATTTGGTGTTTTCTTGTAAATGGGTATTAATTTGGGAGCTAAGAGTACATAAGGATTTATCAGGAATGAACTACCCATAAGGCAGGCTAAGACCAGTTAAATGTTACCCTGTTTAAAAGCCAAACTTGTTTTATCCATTTAGATAGGAAATGTTTTTTTTGTTTTTTTTTCGTTTTTTTTTTTGCGGTACGCGGGCCTCTGACTGCCGTGGCCTCCTCCGTTGCGGAGCACCGGCTCCAGACGCGCAGGCTCAGGACGCGCAGGCTCAGCGGCCATGGCTCACGGGCCCAGCCGCCCTGGGGCACGTGGGATCCTCCCGGACCAGGGCACAAAACCGCGTCCCCTGCACCGGCAGGTGGACCCCCAACCACTGAGCCACCAGGGAAGCCCCAGGAAATCTTTTTTAATGCAGTCCCCTGGTCGGGGGGCTCACCAGTCCAGGCCCCCTCCTCTAGAGAAAGTCATCGTCTTTGCATAGGTCAGTGCCCCCGACCGTGGATTTCTGCCTCAGTCTCAGCCCCTCACTGCTCAATACTTCCTTGCCCCTCAGCCAGGCCTGCTTCTCCCCACTGCCAGACCCTCCCACAATGAAGAAAGGCTGGACATCCTCAGCTTTTCAGCAGCCTTCCCTCACCTCAGGCACCTCCTTGCTGCAGCAGAAACCTGGCCTTCTGGGCACACCACTCCTCCCTGCTGTCTCACGGGGTGATTTTCTGTTATCTTGTAGTAGTTGGTGGGATCAACTCTTCCTTACTCCACATTGATGCTTCCAGACAATCACCCCTCCACTCGCAACGCCATTAGGCTAGGCTCCTTTCCCCTACGTGGTTTTCTCCTCTGCCCACTTCCCAGCACTTTGCTTCAGTCATCATAGGCTTTACCACCTCACACACCTCCATCTTCTACACTCTAATTCCCACCGTGATCTTGAGTGGCACCTCATCCAGCACCACGTCCCCTCAACTTCTCAGACTCCTATGTGTCTGATGACTTCCTTCCCTCCTCAGTCACCCCTTGGGCCTTGTCATCTCCCATGACTACTTTAACGACAACCAGAATTCCTTCCTACCTGCCTGTGTAACTGCTCCACTTTGACCACTCTCACTTCATCTGGACCTTCCACCCACTGACCGCTCATCTTTTTATGGAAGAGTTCACACATATACAAAAGTAGAGAGAAGATCTCTGTTTCATCTATCGTCAAGAGAACTTCATAGGTAGAATTGTGAAGTTCCATCAGGAAATTTCCATCAGGAAACACCTCTCTGCTTTTAAGCCCCCTAAATATTCGTATGCCAACTCTCCCAGGCACTGCTCTAGGCATTGAAGGTGTACAGCAGTGAACAAAACAGAACAGAAGCTCCTGCCCTCCCTGAGATTTTATATTCCAGTGTGCCTTTTCCTAAACCATTATCCCTCTCCATTTCACTTGCTTCTTGGGTCAGAATCACAGTCCAACACTTTATTTTCTTGTCAGCACTCTAAATTCCCTGCTTTGTCACCACACCATCTCAGTGCCAGCTGTCTGCTTACCTGGTGCTTGCCTCTGCGTACAGGCAAGTCGTGCTTCAAGGTCACACGCGAGGGCAGGTTGCGCCCACCAGTTCCGGGTGGGTGTCCACTCGCTCAGCAATTCTGCATGTTTCACTGGGAACTTAACACCCGCTTCAACAGCTTCTTAACTTCTTTTTTCAACTTCTGATTTCTCACAAATGAGAAATAACCTTGATCCGTAACAAATTACCTCAATTCCTAATGTCCAGGAAGAGCAATAATAATAACAACAATTCACAGTTATTTGAAGGCATATTATGTGCTAAGCACTGTTCTAAGTATTTTATATGTACCCCACCTCAGCTAATCTTTATAACCCTAATATAGGCAAAACACTTAGGCTGATATCGAGCACATCGGGCTCAATAACTATTACCTATTGGGTTTTTTTTTAACATCTTTATTGGAGTATAACTGCTTTACAATGGTGTGTTAGTTTCTGCTTCATAACAAAGCGAATCAGTTATACATATACATATATCCCCATATCTCTTCCCTCTTGCGTCTTCCTCCCTCCCACCCTCCCTATCCCACCCCTCTAGGTGGTCACAAAGCACCGAGCTGATCTCCCTGTGCTATGTGGCTGCTTCCCACCAGCTATCTATTTTACATGTGGTAGTGACTATATGTCCATGCCACTCTCTCACTTCGTCCCAGCTTACCCTTCCCCCTCCCCGTGTCCTCAAGTCCATTCTCTACGTCTTAATTCCTGTCCTGCCCCTATTACCTATTGTTCTTGTTATTAAATTCAGTGCCCAGTGTCCCACTCTGAGCTATGCAGCACCATAGTTCAGCCCCATAAGATCGTTTGCTGTTTCCTGCTCCTTCTGGCTTGCTTTCCATACTTCTGTACCTGCCGCTGCCTCTGCTTGCATCGCTCTCCTTCCTCGAACCTGGTTATTGATGAAGGTTCAGTGCAAGTGTTCTTTCTCCCAGAGGCCTTCCTTGACCATCCCCTACCCCACACACAGCACATTTATGTCAGTCTTTTGTCCCGTGTTACACACATATGTGTATCGTAGCCGTTTATCTCGTTGGTATAACTTTTTCCAGGATAAACGGGAAAGGAGCTCACTTTTACTGACTGCCCTTCAGTATTTCATCTAATGCACACACAACCCAGTGAGGTGGGTGGCGGTCACCTCATTTGGGAGCTGAGAAACCTGATAATGAAAGCTATTAACAACTTCCCCAAAGACATACAGCCAGTGAAAATCAGAGCTGAGCTCCGTCACCAGGTCGGCTTCAATCTAAATCAGCCTCTGTTCTTTCAGCTCCGCCCACTCCACATTCCTAAGTTTAAACCATGTTTTAGAAGCTGATGTTTGTTTTGATGGGTGCTCCGTTGGTTACGCAAGCATGGTTTTGTTCTGAACTTGATTTCGGTGTGGCGGGCGCCAGATGAATGTTCTCTCCCCTCGTCACGCAAGCACGCTTTTCTTGGACCAATTTCAAACACTGGCCAAATTCACAGGCACATTTTGCGCTGTCACCATACTTTCTTGAAACAAAATCTTTCTGACTGATTTGTAATCGACAATCATTTTTGAAAACTAGTAACCCCTTATTTGTAATGTTCTTAAAATCTCATAGTCGTATACTTTGTGACTCCTGTGTTGGCTTTTTCTTTTCTGATTATTGACTCGGTGCCCCCAAAAGTTAACGTTGCCAGGTCCATAACTTCTAGGTCAGATTTCCAAGTAGTATCACTAGGAATTTGAAATCATTTTACTCACCTTTCCTCCACTTCCCAAGCTTCTACCCCTACATGATATTCACACGGTAAGGTATATCATACTCCTAGTCAGTTATCGTGTGGGGAGAAACTGATAACATACGGTTAAAATACGGCAACTCAAGGAGAGAATGGAGTGATAACATTACAAGCCAGAGTAGCAAAAAGTAAAGTTGTTCAGAGTAAGAGCATCGCTGGTAACTGTGTCCCTCCCTTCCACTAACCCCCGTGTCCAGTGTGTTGGCAGTGTGTTGGCAAGGCCTGTCAGTTCTGCCTTTAAAGTTATCTCAAATCCACGCATTTCTCTCCATTGCCTGGGCTTTACTCTACTTTAAGCCGCCATCACCTCTTTCCTGGAAACTGCCGATAATCCCTTGAGTGATCTCCCTGTGTCTACATCCCTCACCACTTCTGCCCCTTTGTCATCTCCACACAGCAACCAGAGAAGCTCTTTAAACCGTAAGTCACATCTTCTCACTCCTGTGCTGAAGCGGATAATGAACTTTGTATATGGTACCTTGGCAAAGCAGACAGTACATTAATCTGGGTATTTCCTGCTCCAAATTACCCAGAGTAACACATCTTAATTGCCCAAATTTGGAAAGATTATGAGCCCCACCCCCATCCAGACTTCTCTGTATATTCTCGTCCAACACAGAGCAATGATAAAGAAAATGTGCTCTCCTATAAAACATGCCTTGCATCCTGCAACTGTCCTTAACTAGACAGCTGCCTTTTTGCTTGGGGCAGAGAGCCAGTGTGTCTAGATTCAGGTAACAGAGGCAGCGTGAATGAAGCTTTAGAAATATAGTTTTCACAGGTCTGGATCGAACTGTGGCAGTGGTGCCATCGTTCTAATGCCAGCTGTACTCCTGAAAAGGGAGGCAAGAATGCCAGATGAAAAGTTGTCTGTTAAAAGATGTCAATCTTGCACAGAGGAAAAAGTGATAGCAGTTGTTAAGTGTATGAGTGCTTGTAGAAAAGTGAGTTGGATCACAGTATATTAACATACACGTAAATACGGTTATGCTGTATTCATTAAAGCTTCGATCTGAATCTGTACCAAGACCGTTGTACTCTGAAAAATGTATCCTTGTGTGAGGTTAGGTCAATGAAAACACCAGGATTCCTGAGTAGGGAAAAACAGACACGTGTGTGTGTGTGTGTGTGTGTGTGTGTGTAATGCTAATAAGTCATTGCCAAATAAAAGCACACATATATTCATATATACGTACTTAACTTTAACTTGTCATTAGCAGATGAAACAGATGTTCGTATCTTTCAACAGATATTTATCAAACACTCAGTGTTGACCAAACTTAAGTTGTAAAAACCTGGATTAGCCACTTCCTCGTTGTCGCTCGGGGTCAGTCACCCTTAAGTCAGCTTCCTGCATTCTCATCCCCCCTCCAGTTCTGCAACTCAGTAAAAGAAGAAAAAAGAGAAAATATGTGCATACGCCTATAGAGTAAAAAACTAGGTCAGACTCCTCCTGTCACATGATCGTCCTTTCATTGGTTCCTTCAACCCACTCTGCCTTCCTTTTTTTTTTCTTTAAATCATTGTGGTACATTCACTAACTGTGCTTTTTACTGTGGGCCCTTTAAGCGAGACCAACTGAGCAACTGTCACAGGGGCTGCAACTGTCATAGATTCTGCAAGTTTGCTTCTGGGCTCTTAAATGCATTTAGTTTAGCAGAGCCTTAAGTATTAATCATGGCTTCTGATTCAAACCCAGCCTCTGAGGATACTTTTCAAGGTAAGAAATTATCAGGAGGGGTTTCCTGCCCTGGCCTTGGCAGTAAATTTTTTTGTGCTGAGATAACGTTTATGATGAGAGGGTTACTGACCCGTAGTCAGTAATGTACGTGCCACGCTGAACGCTCGAGGACTTATTGGCCATGTTTGAGACATGTTTTTCACAAATAGTGATGCCGTTAAACCCGCTTACCTGCTTTTCTCTTCTCTTGCCAGCTGACAGGGATTGGGGGTTTGGTTTTGACTCCGGAATGCAGATTTTTCTGAGCAAAGTTGTTGCCTCCATGTTTTAAGAAACCGTCTTACAGTTCAGGCTCTCATATGTTAAATCTTTATCAAAACTACAGGTACTGGGAACAAATTCTCTTTGGTACATGTTTTTAGATATGCTTCATCTGAGAATATTCTCAGAAAAACATTCATGATTTATTCATTTGTGTACATCTAAGAAGTGACCTCTTTAGTGATTTAGACAGTATCATCTAAGTTACTCTTTTAATGAAAGTTTTTCCACCAATCTTTATTTCAGCTCCAGTGTGCCGCTCTGCTCGTTACAACCTAGCATTTTTGGCCTTTTTTGGTTTCTTCGTTCTCTATTCATTACGGGTGAATCTGAGTGTGGCGTTAGTGGATATGGTGGATTCCAACACGACTACGGCAGATAATAGAACTGCCAACGAATGTGCAGAGCATTCCACTCCCATAAAAGTTCTTCACAACCAAACGGTCAGTGCTGGTTTTCAAGCAAATGATCTTAATCCTAAAATACTTCCGAGTAAAACTATTGAAAAATATTGAATTTATTCATCCTACAGAAACACAGACACTTTCTTCATGTAAACTCTGAATCATTTTCTTTTGTGTTTTCCCAGTAACTGGTTAGACAGTTAACTTATAACTGTAGCTGCTGCTGCTGTGCCCTGATCTGTTTGAAAAGCAGTCTTTCAGTTTCCTCCGTAAACATACTGTCCTTGAAGAGAATTTGGAAAAACCTGTCTGGCGTATTAGAAAATTAGGTTGTTTTAGATGTTGCTAAATAGTTTTTGTGGGACCATTATTTAATAGCTGTACTACTTAAAGGGTTCTGTTGCAGGAGGATTAAGCTAATCTCAACTACGGGATGAAAAATAAGAATGGGTCAGTTTCAAAAAAAAAATCTATACATGCCTCACCTAAGCTACTGATGTCATCTCGCCTCCCTCATATTATACTGGAATTGATAAGTGCATGTTCATCATTTGTTCAGAATTGAGTTTTACACACTTTCAACATTTTCTTTTGTCTCACATGGGGAGACAATACAGGCGGGAAAGGCTGGTGTCCTTTTTTGTGTGTGTAGCCACACTGTGCGACATGTGGGATTTTAGTCCCCCGACCAGGGATTGAACCTGCACCCCCGGCAGTGGAAGCTCACAATCTTAACCACTGGACCGCCAGGGAAGTCCCAGGTGTCCTTTTTTTTTTGCGGCACGCGGGCCTCTCACTGCTGTGGCCTCTCCTGTTGCGGAGCACAGGCTCCGGACACGCAGGCTCAGCGGCCACGGCTCACGGGCCCAGCCGCTCCGCGGCACGTGGGATCCTCCCAGACCGGGGCACGAACCCGCGTCCCCCGCATCGGCAGGCGGACTCCCAACTACTGCGCCACCAGGGAAGCCCCTGTCCTTTTTTGTAAGTGTATTTTCATGCATCTTCAGTGCTCACAAAGGAACCAAATCCCATGTAGGTGAGTCTCTCCTGCCATTTACAGACAGGATCACTCCAACAGGGAAGAGGGTTTCTGCCCAAACAAGCACATGTACAAAATAATGACTTATCAAAAATCTTTACATTGGATTTCAATAATGTTGCCGAATATGTATTTGGGTACACATCACCCACTTTCCCCACCTCAACCTGTAATTGCTGGACACTTCATGAAGCCCTGGAATTCTACAGAGAAGCTGTAGATTGGTACTCGAAACAAGGATAATTAGGGCTTTGCTTTGTGTCTTTACTTTTGATAAGTGCTTTTCATGATCCACCTACTTATTTGCCCTACATCGACAGTAAAAAGAAATCCTGAATGGTTCTTAACACGTGGGTAGGTTACAGGGCTATGTGTGCTAAAGATGTCAGATACTCAGTCACCAGATCTTCATTTTCACCTTACTGTGTAGTGCTACTAATTAAAAGACATTTCCTACTCACGTGAAGTTTCTGGCTTGGTTTAAATTCCTGCTCTTTTGTATCGCTCTATGTCCTTGTTGAAGTGCTTGGTCTGAAATGGTCTATTAATTAATGGCCTCTTAATTATCTATATTTTTGCATACTAGTAGCCAACATTAAGTGAATATTTAGTGTGTGTCAGGCCTTATTTTATGGGACTTTTTCATTTACTCTTCCCAGATCACAAATCCAGTAAGTAGCAGAGCTAGGCTTGAACCCAGGCTGGGCTCCAAAGCCTAGCCTGGCCACTGCAGTATCCTGTTCGTAGCTTTCTGGATTAAACCTGTACCTTTTTTGAGCCTTCTTTGTCATGGTCATTACAAAATACCTACAATTCATCCCATAGTCTAGTTTCATAAGACAGCAAGCCTTCCTGAACATTATGACTTTCAATGATTTTCGATTCACTTCTAGAATCTGCATGTCTGTATCACGGTGACTCACCTACCCAGTAGAAAGTCTGCATGTTCTTCAGTCTAAAACAATGGTTCTGGGGAGTTTCCTGGCAGTCCAGTGGGTAGGACTCGGCGCTTTCACTGCTGTGGCCCAGGTTCAACCCCTGGTCGGGGAACTAAGATCCCACAAGCCTCACGGCCAAAAAAACAAACAAACAAAAACAGTGGTTCAAAATTACATTTATATGTACTCACATGCCAGTAAGAGAAAGGAGCCGTTTCATCAAGGTCTTAAAAGGCTGTTCTTTTTCCTCCTACTCTCTACAGGGTAAAAAGTACCGATGGGATGCAGAAACTCAAGGATGGATTCTCGGGTCTTTTTTTTATGGCTACATCATCACGCAGATTCCTGCAGGATATGTTGCCAGCAGAAGTGGGGGGAAACTGCTGCTGGGATTTGGGGTCCTTGGCACCTCTGTCTTCACCCTGTTCACTCCCCTCGCTGCAGATTTCGGAGTTGGAGCCCTCATTGCACTCAGGGCCCTAGAAGGACTAGGAGAGGTAATTTTTTTTCTCTTTTGTTATTCTTCTTACCCTATATCACTTTCTTGTCTCCTTAAAGATATCATTCTTGGGCTTCCCTGGTGGCGCAGTGGTTGAGAGTCCGCCTGCCGATGCAGGGGACACGGGTTCTTGCCCCGGTCCGGGAAGATCCCACATGCCGCGGAGCGGCTGGGCCCGTGAGCCATGGCCGCTGAGCCTGCGCGTCCGGAGCCTGTGCTCCGCAGCAGGAGAGGCCACAACAGTGAGAGGCCCATGTATCGCAAAAAAAAAAGATATCATTCTACCATAGAAAAATGATTCATTTCATTGGCATATAGAAAGACATTGAATGCTAGAGCTGAACACATTTTACATGTATAACAACAGTTAATAAAATTTATTAAATTTTCAAAAATTATAAAAAAGAAAAACGGATAGTAATAATTTGTTTCTTATTTAGGCATAAAGACAAGGTTAATACGGTCATAATAGTAGCTGATAATTATTGATCACTACCTACGAGCCAAGTACTAATCCAAGCACCCCACATGTAATTAATTATGTTTAACGGGCTTCCCTGGTGGCGCAGTGGTTGAGAGTCCGCCTGCCTATGCAGGGGACACGGGTTCGTGCCCCGGTCCGGGAAGATCCCACATGCCGCGGAGCGGCTGGGCCCGTGAGCCATGGCCGCTGAGCCTGCGCGTCCAGAGCCTGTGCTCCGCAACGGGAGAGGCCACAACAGTGAGAGGCCCGCGTACCGCAAAAAAAAATAAAAATAAAGGATATCATTCTTTGATATGAATATGAACCAGAAAAAATGACACTGGAAGATAATAGGGGTTTATTTTTTAGTTAGAAACTGATTGACTATGAAATAACATGAGTAGATTTCACTTGTGGTCAGTGAGGTCTTGAGTGGGGGCACTCCAAAATTAGAAGCTTTACTCAAAGACTAGAGAAAACATTTTCTAGGGGAATACTTCATAGCTTCCCCTACTCCCTCCTACTGAGGAGATAAGAAACCACTATTAAAACCATGAGGACAGACCATCCTACTTCTTGAACTTTTGCCACTGTTTACCTCTGCTCCATCATTGATTGCCCAGGTCTAAAACATATTTTACCCAATAGACTATCAAATTGCCTTGTTTTCCTTTAAATTTGTTGTTTTTCATAGAACTTCTTCTTTATCATTTGTTCTTTCTTCTGGTCCTCTAACTTAGAGACAAATAATTTATCGTTTTATGTAGCTATCTTTTTTTTAGTCCTGTGATTCTTCTGGCCTCTCTGCTGCTTTTAAAATTGTTATTATTAATTTTTATCTTTTTTTCCCTCTCCTCCTAAGATTTCGATCATTTTTTAATTATTTTAAAATTATTTTAAAAATTTAATTTCTTATTTTTTTTCCTTTCCACTTCTCTTTTGCATTTCGTCATGTGTACCTCCACCGTTAAATAACGATCTCGTTTCATTTCTAACTTTGAACTTCTCAAGGCATAGGTTTATTTCGCTCTCTCTTAACATTTCTTTAACCAAGCAAGATAGTGGCCTCTGGGTTTAGCATACAGCTTAAAGGTTATTTTGTATCATGCTGTGTAGGAAAACCACTGACTGGAGTAGGAAAATCAGAGTTTGAATAATAACTCCACTGTATCTAACGGTGGAACCATAGGTTTTAATATAAATATCATACAAATACAATATATAATATAAATCAAATATATTAAATACCTGCCCCATTCTCAGTCACAGCTCAGATGTGATAAATCTGCTAGAAAACTTTGGAAATTGCCAAGTGCTTTCTAAATGTAAGCTTTGGTCACTCATCTGGACATTCTTATTTTGTCCTTATCGAATAGGGGTGTACCAAATAAACCCTTCTTGACTACAAAATAAAATTACCCCCCCCACTAACAGGTTCCTTTTCTCCTTATCTAAGTAAAATATATACAGGTCCCTTTTCTCCTTCTCTAAGTAAAAAACTAAACCCTCCTTGACTACAAAATAAAATTACCCCCCTACTAACAGGTTCCTTTTCTCCTCATCTAAGTAAAATATATGTTTTACAGATAAACTGAAGTTCTAAGAGGTTAACTGATCTTTCTGAGGCTACACAGCTAGTGAATGGCCAAGGAGAGCTGTGAATCGACTGCTGCAAATCTACCAGAATCTATTCCTTCCTGGTTCCCTTGTAGCATCTCCTCCTCTCCCAAGCCTCTGTGAGCCTCCCTGCCTTTAAATATTATATAAATTTCAGGTGTATAACAATTCAAAATTTTTATGTATTATACTCCATTTATAGTTATTATAAAACATTGGTTATATTCCCTGTGCTGTATAATATATGATTAGAGCTTATTTATTTTATACATAGTAGTTTGCACCTCTTAATCCCCCACTCCTATCTTGCCCCTCCCCTAATTGGCATTTACTAGGCTAATTATCACCAGAAAAGAAAAAAATACCGGTAAGCACTCTCTAATTGAGTGTTTTTTGATAGTACCATTTTTTGGTAGGACCATTTTTCCTGTTGAGTAAGGTGAATCTGAATTTTCTTCTAGTATCCCACAGTATTAGCTCAGTATTTTTAAAAGTTACGTATTGATAACATTCCCATTGCATTCAGGCCATAAATAAAGTAAATGAGGGTTTCCCTGGTGGCACAGTGGTTAAGAATCCGCCTGTCAATTCAGGGGACACGGGTTCAAGCCCCCATCTGGGAAGATCCCACATGCTGCGGAGCAGCTAAGCCCGTGTGCCACAACTAATGAGCCTGCGCTCTACAGCCTGTGCTCTAGAGCCCACAAGCCACAACTACTGGGCCTGCGTGCCACAACTACTGAAGCCCGCGCGCCTAGAGTCCGAGCTCCGCAACAAGAGAAGCCACGCAATAAGAAGCCTGTGCACCACAACGAAAGAGTAGCCCCGGCTTGTCACGACTAGAGAAAGCCCTCGCACAGCAATGAAGATCCAACAGAGCCAAAAATAGATAAATAAATAAATTTATAAAAAATAATAATAATAAAGTAAATGAGTGAAATTCACCGTGGGAGGGTACCTTTATATCCTCATTCAGTACATTCTTTTACATTTTTTGTAACCCTTGCCTTGCAGTCCTCAAATCAGTTGACAGAGTCCACAAGTCTTTGTTCAGATTTTGAAAGTACTTCATTATGAGGTATTTGCACTCAGCACTGCAAAGACATCTCACTCCATGAAACCTGATTCTAGCATGAGTCTTATCCAGAAACTTCTCTTGCAACAAAATACTCAACTGAATTTAAAACATGAACAAAACTACCTTGTATTTCGTCAGAAATATCTTTTTCCCTTCCCAGGGTGTCACATTTCCCGCCATGCATGCCATGTGGTCTTCGTGGGCTCCTCCTCTTGAAAGAAGCAAGCTTCTCAGCATTTCATATGCAGGTGAGATAACTGTTCTTGTGAAGGTTTTCGCTACAATGTGTTATCTGTATATCAACCTTGGGGGAAGGGCGCAAAGCAGAATCATGCAATGTCAGGTGCTTTCTTTGGGGAAAACTTAAGTTGCAGGGGTATAACTTTATTCTTAATGTTCTTCTTTGGCTCACCAGCATATAGCAAAGTGGCTTCATTGACTACTGTCATTTTCTCCGTCTGCCATCATTTATTTCAAAACATGTTGCCTTTTCAGATGTTGATATAGAGAATGCTTCAACAAAACAAAGCCAAAAAAAAAAAAAGCTGGAAAATTGAACACTTTTGTCCTTAAATTGTGATTTGATTTGATCATCTGATAAGCTGGTCATGACTTTCAACCCCTCCTTTCAGACACCTTGTTTTCTATGCATTTATTTGCTATCATTTGGTGTGTACGTAAGATAGCATGAGCTTTATATGTGAATTATAATTTCTCCAGCTCACACACTGAATGAAAACTTTTCATTTATTTTTTTGGCACATAGTGCCTGGCATGGAACAGATATTCAGTAACTATTCAACCCGGTTTTCTAGCCTTCCTATTCCTTGCCTTCACCCAACTGAAGTTCCCAAACCCACTTTCTGCTTTCCTACTTCCATTCATTTGCTCACCCTGTTACACCTGCCTCTATATCTTCTTTCTTATGGGGCCAGATCTTGCCCATCTTTTCAAAGTATCACTGCTGCTTCTTACGTCTTTTCCTGATCTCTAGAGGTCAGAGGTAATCTGTCCTACATTTGAACTTCCATATTGCTCTGTGACACTCAACACTTTCTAACGTGTAATAATTATTTGTTTATATTTACTTCCTATATAAGACTAAAATTTGAGACCAGAAACAATGTCTGATTATTTTAGCTCCCACTGTACCTTCTAAGATGTCTTCTGTTTGGTGGTTAAAATGAATTTTATCACTTATTTATCCGAAACAATTGTGTGTAATATATTTGGGGCAAATTAGACTACCAAAAGCTTCGTTCTTTTTTCTCCAGGTGTGCTGCAGTAGGCTATGTTTAGAGACCATCTTTGAGCCTTTCCCCCAAACACTTGGCTTTCTAACACATTTACTAGTAATGTGGCATTTGCTGGCTCATATTATAATAGGTCTTCTATTGACTGATGCCTTCTAATTCATCAGTAGCTACATAATTGTAACTAATATAACTACATATTAATGTATACATTTTACATATTGTGGGTTTTCTAGTAAATGATCCCTTAAGAGAATGGGTTGTTTATATTTACATGTGACTAACTCAACTCCTATAGGATCTGAATCACTCTTTCTTTTCTCTATTGTCTGTTATCCATCTTCTTTAGGCTGTAGACCTGTGTCCCCTCTTTGTTCATTTTTCTCCAAAGTTTACAAAGTCTTTGTTGTTATTCTAGGAGCACAGCTTGGGACAGTAGTTTCTCTTCCTCTTTCTGGTATAGTTTGCTTCTATATGAATTGGACTTACGTCTTCTACCTCTTTGGTAAGTTTATTCAAAAATGTAACCTAAATTATAATGTGATAGATCCAAAATGTAATAGTGATCTAATAATTGGTTAAAATATGTATATTCCAATTCACTGAAGTACCCATCTCCTAGGCCACAAAGCTCTGAAACATTTACTGACAACCTGTTTTTCAAGTTTATGTGATTAAAATGATCCAGCTGAGTTGTGACCTGATGTTAATTCTGGAATATTTGTTCAATAGAAACTGCTGTTGAATCCAGGACTTAAATGCTATACTTACTATAAAAACTGCTGTGTTGTTTATTATAAAAGATGTATATTTTGAAAATATTTCTTCTCAAACAAAGTAGGATGCTCTCACTTGGTAGTTTTAATCTTTTTTGTTTCTTTGTTTAGTCCCAGGGCCTTTCATTTCTCAATCTCAATAGCAGGACGATACACATATTTAATAAATTAGATTGCCATGTAAACATTTATGCAGGAAATATATCTGCAATCAAAACAAAAATCAATAAACAAAAGCAGATACCTGTGGAAATAATAGATTGTAAACTTTTATTTTTTAAAAGGTTTGTCTGGTAGGCCCTGATAGGCAGAGTCGTGTGGTTAAAAGTTGTTCTCTTCAGGTGCAAACTTCCCATTACAAAATAAATAAGTCATGGGGATGTAATGTACAGCACAGTGATATTGTGGTACATACTTTTTTCTTTTTTTTTTTTGGCTGCATTGGGTCTTCGTTGCTGTAGTGGGCTTTCTCTTGTTGCGGCGAATGAGGGCTACTCTTCGTTGCGGTGCACGGGCTTCTCCTTGCGGTGGCTTCTCTTGTTGTGGAGCACGGGCTCTAGGCGCACAGGTTTCAGTAGTTGTGGCATGCGGGCTCAGTAGTTGTGGCTCGTGGGCTCTAGAGCGCAGGCTCAGTAGTTGTGGCACACGGGCTTAGTTGCTCCACGGCATGTGGGATCTTCCCAGACCAGGGATCAAACCCGTGTCCCCTGTATTGGCAGGCGGATTCTTAATCGTGGCACCGCCAGGGAAGTCCCTGTGGTACATACTTGAAAGTTGCCAAGAGAATAAATCCTAAAAGTTCTCATCACAAGAAAAAAAAATGTTTGTAATTTTGTATGGTGATAGATGGTAGCCAGATATATTGTGGTAATTATTTCGCAGTGTATATAAATATCAAATCATTGTGTTGTACACTTGAAACTAATGTAATGTTATATGTCAGTTATACTGAAATTTTTTTTTTTTTTTTTTTTTTTTTTTGTGGTATGCGGGCCTCTCACTGTCGTGGCCTCTCCCGTTGCGGAGCACAGACTCCGCATGCGCAGGCTCAGCGGCCATGGCTCACGGGCCCAGCCGCTCCACGGCATGTGGGATCCTCCCGGACCGGGGCATGAACCCACGTCCCCTAGCATCGGCAGGCGGACTCCCAACCACTGCGCCACCAGGGAAGCCCATACTGAAATTTTTTTAAAAAGTTTTTCCTCTTAAAAATTTATAGGAGATAATACAAATAGCAGTTATCCCATTAAAGAATTATGAGAAGAACTTGAAAACAGAGCTGAAACCAATTTTTCATTAAGTTTATAATTACATAATTTTTTCAAGACAGAAAAATTGCTGTTGGTGCATACTAATTTCATTTACCTCTTATTTTTCTATTTTAAGGTATAGTTGGAATCATTTGGTTTATTTTATGGATCTGGTTAGTTAGTGATACACCAGAAACTCACAAGACAATCTCCCCCTATGAAAAGGAATACATTCTTTCATCATTAAGAAATCAGGTAAGGACTTTGGCACATTTTAAAAATAATTTCAGAACCTTTTTTTTTCTTCAGAATTAAGATACCAGTTTTTTTAATAGATATTTCTGTTGTGAACACTCTAGGCAAAATAGAGCAGGCAAATTAAATAAATGTACAAAGTACTGTTTTGTCCAAGAAATGTCAATTCTTTCTAGTTTAAATCTATGAAATTTAAAATCTAGAAATTTATTTAAATCTAGTTTAAATCTATGAAAAATTACTTTTCTAAGTCATTTAAAACCTTCTAGAGTAATGATTATCAAGTGAGTCTCCTCTGTCTTCTTAATTAGTAGAAAATAAGATGTGTTATTTACAAAATGAATCTTATAGCTATACCCTAAATGTTAGTTGTTAGAAAACTAGTGTGTTTTTATCTGTATTTTAAACGAGTGTGATTTAACAAGAACAGCACATTTATTGTGATATATAATAATATAATATGATATACACCTGTCTGCTCCTCTAGGGTAGCCCTTCAGGAAAAATTTATACTTAACTAAAGTAAGATTTGTTTCACTTAATTGAGCACAATAGCAAGTCAGAAATAAAAGTCTATCATAATTTAATAGTCTGTCATAATTTAATTTATGATAAATTATGTATCATAATTTAATACATACTTTATCATAAATTCTCAAGCCATGGAGACAAAATATTTGCCTTTTGGTGGGAATAAAAGAAGAACATGAAAACGTTAGGAAAATTAAAATATATACAGTCTTTTCTTTAGCATTGTTAATGGCTTCATAGTCACTTTATTGGTTTAAGAACATAAAATATTTCGTGTAAGACTTTTCTTGCCCACTAAGTTATTATTACTGATATTTTCAATGTTTATATATAGTAAACCAGGCAGTAATTAAACATTTACTCACTCACGTTTCTTTTTTTTTTTTTTTTTTTTTTGGCTGCTCTGGGTCTTTGTTGCTGCTCACAGGCTTTCTCTAGTTGCGGCGAGCAGGGGCTGCTCTTTGTTGTGGTGCACAGGCTTCTCATTATGGTGGCTTCTCTTGCTGCGGAGCACGGGCTCTAGGCACACAGGCTCCGTAGTTGTGGCTCACAGGCTTAGTTGCTCCGCAGCATGTGGGATCTTCCCGGACCAGGGCTCAAACCCATGTCCCCTGCACTGGCAGGCAGATTCTTAACCACTGTGCCATGAGGGAAGTCCCGCATTTCTTTTTAAGTTTTACAATTTGCTACAAAGGTCTCTATAAACTGCTGAATTTTAAGAAATACGGCATCGCTTGGTCTTTGCCAAAGGTTGACAAAAATCTGGAAGAAATCACCAATGTAATAAAGAAAGTTACTTTGAGATCTCAGTGTTCTCTGAGATGTTAATCAAATGAATCACCCACTTTTTCTCACTGAGGAACAGATTAAAAGACTTAATGCATTGTAAATGGGTCTTGCCACGTAAAACTTGATATATCTTATATATACAATGGAATATTACTTGGCCATAAAAAAGAATAAAATTTTGCCATTTGCAGCAACATGGATGGACCTGGAGGGTATTATGCTTAGTGAAATAAGTCAGACAGAGAAAGACAAATACTATGTCTTTTCTTTTATATGTGGAATCTAAAAAGTAAAACAAATGAACAAATATTAAACAGAAACAGGCTCATAGATACAGAGAAGAAACTAGTGGTTACCAGAGGGAGAGGGGTCAGGGCAGAGGCAAGATAGGTGAAGGGGATTAAGTGGTACAAACTATCAGGTAAAATAAGTAAGTTACAAGGATGTAATGTACAGCACAGGAATGTAGTCAACATTTTATAATAACTTTGTATGGAGCATAAGCTATAAAAATACTGAATTACTCTTTTGTACACCTGAAACTAATATAATATTGTAAGTCAACTATACTTCAATTTTTTTAGAAACTTGATATGTTTTCTCACATTTTCTCAGCATTGATGATTAACAATTTGCTTCTTCTAAAACTTCATTTTTATCATTCTTTTTATGGACTTATGAAACCTTTTAGTTTATATAGATTTTTTTAAAGCTAGTTTAATACGTGCCTAAATCTGTCCATTATCCAAACCTAAGGTTAATCTGTTTTTCCATATGCTTCAGAAATTGGAATATTCAGAAGCAAGAGGAATTAGGGGAATTAGATTTCATAGAACTCCAAACTGCATTCTTAAACCAGATGACATTGTCGTTGAAAATGTCATAAAATACTGTGTTACATGAAGCTCCACTTTTAAATCTTGGATCCAAGAAATGTTCGGCATCTGCTGTACTTCATTCATTCCTTAAACATTTTTTGAAAGCTTACTGTGTCCTAGGTTCTTTGTCAGGTACTGAGGACTAAAAAATTAATCAAAGAGAGGGAATGAACAAGACATGGTTCCTGTGGGACCTGTGATCTCCAGAGGGATGAACAGAATTTCAATCTAATACAGGCTGAACAGTGCTGTGTTACAGGTTACACAGTACATCTTTGATACAGAGAAGGCAGGGGTCTTCAGCCAGCCTAGGAACAGATCGGAAAAGCTCTGGTGTTGATGGTCTCTGGCCAAAGACTGTCAGCAACATACCTGTAGTTGAACAAAGGGGTTTCTTTCTTTCTTCCTTTTTTTTTTTTTCTTTTTAAGTGTGGAACGCTTCATGAATTTGCGTGTCATCCTTGTGCAGGGGCCATGCTAATCTTCTCTGTATTGTTCCAGTTTTAGTACATGTGCTGCCCGTGTGAACACGGCGTTTCTTGTTTTGCTGCAGTGAAGAAAGCACACCATGAGGAACCACAGGGCATCCCAGCGAGAGAGTAGAGGGCAGCTTGTTATAGCTTAGACTTGTGTTAGGAAGCAGTAGTCACTCACATTAGCCGGGAGAGGAAGGTTTTGCGCCTTTGTGTGGTTCATACCTTCTTGTTTTGTTGTTGTTGTTGTTTTGTTTTTGGGGGGTGTGTTTTGTTTTTTTTTGACCACACTGAGCGGCATGCGGGATCTTAGTTCCCTGACCAGGGATCGAAACTATGCCACCTGCCTTGGGAGCCCAGAGCCTTAACCACTGGACCTCCAGGGAAGTCCCCATAGATTTTGTTTTTGTCTGTGCTCAGAGGTGATTAAGGAGTGGCCTATTTGTTTCATTCCATCATTCTCTTTTTTTTTTTTTTTTTGCGGTACGCTGGCCTCTCACTGTTGTGGCCTCTACCGCCGCGGAGCACAGGCTCCGGACGCTCAGGCCCAGCGTCCATGGCTCACGGGCCCAGCCGCTCCGCGGCATGTGGGATCTTCCCGGACCAGGGCACAAACCCGTGTGCCCTGCATCGGCAGGCGGACTCTCAGCCACTGCGCCACCAGGGAAGCCCCATCATTCTTATAGAGTGACTTTGTTCACAGTCAATGGAGCACACTGTGGCCCAGCTGTTAGAAGCAGGCCAGCTCAGGTAAAGGCTGTATCTGAACAATCTTGAAAGAGAAGTTGGAGTTAACCAGGCAAATTGGGAGAGTGAGAGATGTGCGGGCATCCCAGGCCAAGGATGTGGTATAAGCTGAGACAGAGGAGAGAGAGTGATACCTGCCAGGATAGTGCCAGAGTCAGGTATTGCTGCAGGTAAAAGGCAAAGGTAGATAGTGGCAGGAGATTGTAGGGCGTGGGCAGAAGCCTGATCATGGAGCGTCCGGTACACCCCGCTGAAGAGCTTAGACTTTATCCTTTAGGCACTGGGATGCCATGAACTGTTTGTAAGCTTGAGGTGACAGAGTGAAGTTTGAGTTTTATAAAGCTTACGCTAACAGCTGTGTGGAGAGAAGGTCTGAGCCAGACAAGCAGGGGCTCCAGTTATAATGCTCTCTCAGTTATCCAGCTAAGAAAAGCCTGTACTTATAGGCAGAAATGTGATTTCATTCTTGCAATAAGTAGATTCTACATTTATGACAGCATGTATAGTTCTGATTTTGATTCAGAAATGTTACAAGAGGAATAAAATCTTCAGGGCACTCTGCAGGTAAACTCAGAAGGCCAGCTCATGACTAGCTAATGGATAGACTGCCTATAGTAAGTAACTAGTGAGTGCTTTAAGATCATCAACTACTGCTCTGTGTTGAAGATGTCCCTTTTTTTTTTTTTCAGATGTAGAAGGAAGGATTTATTATTACTTGCAATGAGTAAGGAGAACACTGGGGATTTTCCCCAAAGCAATGCCTCTCTCTCTTTTTTTTTTTAAATTGAAGTATAGTTGATGTATAGTATTATGTAAGTTACAGGTATACAATATAATGATTCACAATTTTTAAAGGTTATGCTCCATTTATAGTTATTATAAAACATTGGCTATATTCCCCATGTTGTACAATATATCCTTGTAACTTATTTTATACCTAATAGTTTGTACCTCTTTATCCCCTACCCTTATGATGCCCCTCCCCCTTCCCTCTCCCCACTGATAACCATTAGTTTTTTCTCTATATCTGTGAGTGTGCTTCTTTTTTGTTATCTTCACTAGTTTGTTGGGGTTTTTTTAGATTCCACAAGTAAATGATATCATACAGTATTTGTCTTCCTCTGTCTGACTTATTTCACTTAGCATAATGCCCTCCAAGTCCATCCATGGTGCTACAAATGGCAAAATCTCATTCTTTTTTACAGCTGAGTAGTATTCCATTGTGTATGTATACCATATCTTCTTTATCCATTCCTCTGTCGATGGACATTTAGGTTGCTTCCATGTCTTGGCTATTGTAAACAGTGCTGCAATGAACATTGGGGTGCATGTATCCTTTCGGACCATGTTTTTCTCCAGATATATGCCCAGGAGTGGGATTGCAGAGTCACATGGTAGCTCTATTTTTAGTTTTTTAAGGAACCTCCGTACTGTTCTCCATAGTGGCTGCACCAATTTACATTCCCAACAACAGTGCAAGAGGGTTCTCATCTCTCCACACCTTCTCCAGCATTTATTGCTTGTGGATTTTTTGATGATAGCCATTTTGACTGGTGTGAGGTGTATCTCACTGTAGTTTTTTTTAATATTTATTATTTATTTGGCTGCACTGGATCTTAGTTGCAGCACGTGAGGTCTTCGTTGCTGCACGCGGGATCTTCATTGCAGTGTGCAGCATCTTTAGTTGTGGCATGAAGGATCTTTAGTTGCAGCATGCAGGATCTTTTTTTTTTTTTTTGGTTGCAGCATGCAGAATATTTAGCTGCGACATACGGGATCTTTTAGTTGTGGCATGCAGACTCTTAGTTGCGGTATGTGAGATCTAGTTCCCTGACCAGGG
Source organism: Monodon monoceros (assembly GCF_005190385.1). Lineage (NCBI taxonomy): Eukaryota > Metazoa > Chordata > Mammalia > Artiodactyla > Monodontidae > Monodon > Monodon monoceros. The sequence continues at coordinate 9,727,988 of NW_021703771.1, read as the reverse complement.
ATTAATCCCAGGCCCCCTGCATTGGGAGCACGGAGTCTTACCTGCTGGACCACCAGGGAAGTCCTCTCATTGTAGTTTTGATTTGCATTTCTCTAATATTTAGCAATGTCGAACATCTTTTCATGTGCCTCTTGGCCATCTGTATGTCTTCTTTGGAGAAGTGTCTATTTAGGTCTTCTTTCCATTTTTTATTGGATTGTTTGTTTTTTTGATGTTGAGTTGTATGAGCTGTGTATATATGTTGGATATTAACCCCTTATCAGTCATATCATTTGCAAATATATTCTCTCATTCAGTAGGTTGTCTTTTCGTTTTGTTGATGGTTTCCTTTGCTGTGCAAAAGCTTTTAAGTTTCATTAGGTCCCATTTGTTTATTTTTGCTTTTATTTACTTGGCTTTAGAAAACAGATCCAAGAAAATATTGCTACAATTTATGTCAGAGGGTGTTCTGCCTATGTTTTCCTCTAGGAATTTTATGGTATCCAGTCTTATGTTTAGGTCTTTAATCCATTTTTAGTTATTATTTTTGTGTTTGGTGTTACAGAATGTTATAATTTTTTCTTTTACATGTAGCTGTCCAGTTTTCCCAGCACCGCTTATTGAAGAGACTGTCTTTTCTCCATTGTATATTCTTGCCCCCATTGTTATAGATTAATTGACCATAAGTGCCTGGATTTATTTCTGGGCTTTCTATCAGTTCCATTAATCTATGTGTCTGTTTTTGTACCAGTACCCTACTGTTTTGATTACTATAGCTTTATAATATAGTCTGAAGTCAGGAGCACATTCCTCCAGCTCTGTTCTTCTTTCTCAAGATTGTTTTGGATATTTGAGGTCTTTTACGTTTCCATACAAATTTTAAAATTATTTGTTCTGGTTCTGTGCAAAAAAGCCATTGGTATTCTGATAGGGAGTGCATTGAATCTGTAGATTGCCTTGGGAAGTATGGTCATTTTAACAATATTAATTCTTCCAATCCAAGAACACATTATATGAAGGTCTCTTTTTAAAAAATTTTTTAAGACATTACCACTTTACCCATTGAAGTTTTCTTTTCTCAAGAGATCTCGTATTGGTTTTTTTCTTTTCTTAAGTCTTTTTTTAAAAACATTTATTTATTTGGCTGAGCTGGGTCTTAGTTGCAGCATGCAGGATCTTCGTTGCAGCATGCAGGTTCTTTAGTTGCAGCATGTGGACTCTTAGTTGTGGCATGTGGGAGTAGATCTGCTTTTGGTTTTTTTCTTTTCTTAAGTCTTTTTTTAAAAATATTTATTTATTTGTTTGTCCGTGCCGGGTCTTAGTTGCAGCACGCAGGATCTTCAGTCTTCACTGCAGCATGCAGGTTCTTTAATTGCAGCATGTGGACTCTTAGTTGCGGCATGTGGGATCTAGTTCCCTGACCAGGGATCAAATGCAGGCCCCCTGCATTGGGAGCATGGAGTCTTAGACACTGGACCACCAGGGAAGTCCCTTTACTTAAGTCTTGAGAACAGCATGTTTTATAACTGTTTTGCTTCTCTTTTATACCTTTTAGAAAGAGTGTACAATTTTGCAGCCTTAAGCAAATGAGGGCTCTGGCTTGAATATTTAGTTGACCTAACTTAAGAACATGTATTGCATGCAGCTTTTTCTAAACCAATTTGCTTTTATTTGCATTTGACAGGAAGACCTTTTTTTTGTGAAGTTGCATATAGAAGATACTCAAATGTTGTTGAATATCCTTACCCTTCCTTTATAGTCTAGAAGAATTTGCTCATCTGACAACAAATACATTTTTGTTTTGTCCTTTCCTGCTTCAACTTGTATGAAAAAAAAGCTGTATGGGTTATTATTGCTAATTTAATGATACATTCTCTATACAAGATCCAAGACCTCATTGATTGTTCCTTCAGAAATTCCCTTACTCTAATATCTAAAGAAAATTTGCTCCCAGCCAAGAGGGGCTAGAGCTGGTTCACAGGCTACTTCAGGGTTCACAGCTGGGAGCAAGATCTGTATGTCTTTTACATAACACACAGGCATGCGTGACTCCTGCCAGGTCCCTTGACATGTTTCTAGATCCCTCTGCCCCCAGAAAGGCACTTTTGCCCGTGGATGGATGCCAAATTGTTGCTGGGGGTAGAGGACAATGGATACCAGTAGGGGACATATTATTTGGCCATCTTGCTGACGTCACTCTCCACATATAGCTGGTTATGGTTGAGTGATTCTCCGGAAACATCAGATTATCAAAAATTCAATTGATATACTGCAAAAATATTCCAGTATGGCTCAGTTTGCTTCAGTTTTGCTTCATTTGTACAAGCAAGATTACACCTAAATACTGGTGAAGAGCTACAAAAGCTATTATCAGAGCTTCTAAAACATCACCATCAGTAAGTGTAAATACATGCAGCGTGAGCCTTAAAATTATTACATATTTCACATTAAAGTTTATATTTCCAGGAGAGGGGAATACATTATTCAGAATATATTTAGTTTTCAGAGATCAGATACATTTAAGCTCGTATCTTTCAACACAGAAGTGTGATTTCGTTTCCTTTGTGAGTTTCACAGCCATGTAAAAAGAGCTATATTCCAAATTCCTTTAAACTCTAAAATCTCTAGACTGGTTTTTTCCTTCCTCTTTGTCCTAAGATTTTCAAGCAAGGGGTGGCAGAGGGCAGGGGGGAGGTTGCAGAATTCTTTAATTACTACAGCAGAGGATCCCAAAGTTTGCTACACTTTGAAATCACCTGGGGATCTTTAAAAAATACAGCCACCTACCTCCTACACACCTCCCAACCTGATTTAATTGGTCTCGGTGTAGTATTGGCCCTGGAGTGTTTTAAGCTCCCCCGGTGATTCTAATGTGCAGCAAAGTTTGGGAACCACTGCTGTGTTGAATCACCAGGGAAGCTTTTTAAAATACATGCCTTGCTCTAGAGCCCACGAGCCACAACTACTGAAGCCTCCAGGCCTAGAGCCCGTGCTCCGCAAGACAAGCCACCGCAATGAGAAGCCCGCACACCGCAACAAAGAGTAGCCCCTGCTCACCGCAGCTAGAGAAAGCCCGCACGCAGCAACGAAAACCCAGTGCAGCCAAAACTAAATAAGCAACAAATAAATAAATAAAAGAAAAATGAATCCCTGATTGATAGATAAATAAATAAATAAATAAATAAAATATATGCCTTGGCCCTCCACTCAGAAGTTTGGCTTTGGCTTTGATTCAGCAGGTCTGGGGTAGAACACAGCCATCTGTAATTTTGAAGTGTCAAAGGTGATTCTGAAGCGTAGCTGGAATCGAGAACCACTGCTATGTAAGAATAAATGTCCCCTCTCCTTGTCTGCTCCCACATCCCCTACATCTTTGACATAGTGGAGAACACAAGAGCATATCTACCAAGTCACAACAAAAGTCCCTAGAAAAAGGCCACAAGAAGGTTAATACTGGTTCTTCCTCTTTTTGAAATAATAGTGAACCCTGGAGGTAGAAACATAGATTGCTCTAGCTTTTGAGGAAGACACAGCAGAGCCTCAGGATATAGGAAATGTAAGGAACTGATTTCCCAGGCCAGTGGTCTTCAGGCTTTACTTAATCATGCATCAATAAAGCAATGGGGACAGGGGCTTAACAACCTGAATATATGCATGTTTTTACAGTTATCTACATGCACTGCTGTACGTATGGATGTTATAAAAATTAAATAAAGATAAGCTCTTTAAAGGGTGAGTAAGGTGAAATAAACAGTATGTACATCAGTTTTGAATTTTAATAGGAGAAACCTTTTTATCACTTAAAATTAGTAATGATATGTTGTTTAATGGGAGCAGTGTGTTTGAATACGGTGTATTTTTTTAAATAAATTTATTTATTTATTTATTGGCTGCATTGGGTCTTTGTTGCTGTGCACAGGCTTTCTCTAGTTGCGGCGAGCGGGGGCTACTCTTTGTTGTGGTGCGCAGGCTTCTCATTGCGGTGGCTTCTCTTGTTGCGGAGCACAGGCTCCAGACGCACAGGCTCAGTAGTTGTGGCGCACGGGCTTAGTTGCTCTGTGGCATGTGGGATCTTCCCAGGCCAGGACTTGAACCCATGTCCCCTGCACTGGCAGGCAGATTCTTAATCACTGCGCCACCAGGGAAGTCCCAATACGGTGTATTTGATGAGCCTGCCATTATTTCGCTTGGTGAGGTAGCTGACAAAGGACTCAAGAGGAAAAGTGTCAATTTTACTGTTTTCTTGGTGTTCACTCGTGCTTACATTATTAGACTTCTATTTACTTTCTCCTTAAGAATCTTTTGAAGACATTGTTGATTTTGTAGATTTGTTTTAATTAAAACTGGCTAATAAAATTCATAAATCCATTTTAAAAGGCAGGTGTAAACTGTAACATGCTGTAATATGACACCGAGGGCAGACCAACAAGTAAGGATGCCATTAACCCCTTTTAATTGGGGAGATCATGCAACATGTGATGGTCTGACATATTCCAGGGCCAACCTATTTGTTAAATATTAATAGAGCTTAATTTCTCTTTGTACAATAAAGGTGAGTATAGATAGAAGATCTGTTATGTCTCTCCACACCATGGTGGATTATCTTGCTACCGCTGGGGTGCTTACATCCTGCTTTGAAGACCGTTACTCCAGATGGCTACATAAAAAACCTTCTATTGCACAGTTCTCATAGATCATTGTAAATGAATAAAGATTGGAGAATGAAATATGAATTCTAATAGGACTTCCAATCTCTTTCCTTTGCCCTTATGTCAGCCTCTGAATTTGATTATTAAACTGTCCTCTGTTTTTTAGGTGGAGAAAGTAGTATTGCAGGTGACTTCTGACATTCATAAGGAGTATTTAGTTTGACATTTTAGCTCTAAGATTACATTTCTGTTTTTTCTTCAGATCTGAATCATGGAGTTTCTATTGCTGTTTAATATTTTAAAAGAGTTGTTTAAAAATCTGGGATTTAGTAATCAAGGTTGATAACGTATTCTAGATGGAATTTTAGCTGATCGGATACAGATCTAAACATAGCATGAACATAGCTGTAGCTTATCCTAATTATGCCTGTTTTTTTTTTTTTTTTTTTTTTTTCAGCTCTCTTCACAGAAGTCAGTGCCATGGGTACCTATGCTGAAATCACTAGCACTTTGGGCTATTGTAGTTGCACATTTTTCTTACAACTGGACTTTTTATACTTTATTGACCTTATTGCCTACTTATATGAAGGAGGTCCTAAGGTTCAATATTCAAGAGGTAAGAAAACATAAGTATCTGCTTCTTATAGAGAGTATACAGAATTTGTTTTTAATCTATGTGAGACTCAGTTATTTTGCATCTTCCATTTTACTCTGATATACTAAATTCTAGAGACTGCTCTTTTTAGCCTTGCTTGTTCCTTTCCTCTGTGTGTGTTAACTCTTGATTCAGAGTATCTTGGCTGGTATCCCCTTTAACTGTGAAGGTCTTACTAGTCCCCAGGAACATGCCAGGATCTCAGATGATAAATGCAGGTGGTACCATATTCCCTTGGGATGGTAGCCCGACTCTGCTGGGAGTCAAGAGGGGTGTTGGGAGACACAAGGTTCTTGTACAGAAACCGCTCTGCAGTGTTATCCAGGTGTTGGCAGAGCTATAGTTGCAAAGCTGTGTAAGACAGACCCCTCACTAAAACTGCCAGTTCCTTCTGAACTCATCAAACTGAGGCAATTCCTATTATCTCTATGTTGACGGATTTTGTCTTTAAAGAGATTGAAGAAAAACATAAAGAGAAAGAGGCACAGTTTGTAAGTAACTTTGGTCGTGTTTTTGCCTTCAAAATGAAGGATAAATCAAAGATGTGAATGTTAGCAGCTAAAATGATAAAACTCTTAGAAGTGTCCATCTTTGTGACTTTGGGCTGGGCAACAGTTTCTTACATATGACACCAAAAGCACACAATGACCAAAGGAAAATATAGATAAATTGGGCTTCATCAAATTGAAAACTTCTGTGCCTCAAAGGACACTATCAAGAATAAAAACCCACTGAATGGGAGAAAATATTTGCAAATCATATATCTGATAAATATATAAAGAATTTATACAACTCAATAATAGAAGGATAAATAACCCAATTTTTTAAATGGGCAAAGAATTTGAATAGACATTTCTCCAAAGATATGCAAGTGACCAATAAGCCCAGGTAATGATGCTCAACATCATTACTCAGTGGTTTGCACAGCAAAGGAAACCATAAACAGGATGAAAAGACAACCCTCAGAATGGGAGAAAATATTTGCAAACGAAGCAACTGACAAAGGATTAATCTCCAAAATATACAAGCAGCTCATGCAGCTCAATATCAAAAAAACAAGCAAGGGTCTTCCCTGGTGGCGTAGTGGTTAAGAATCTTCCTGCTAATGCAGGGGACACAGGTTTGAGCCCTGGTCCGGAAAGATCCCACGTGCCGCGGAACAACTAAGCCTGTGCACCACAACTACTGAGTCTGCACGCTAGAGCCCGCAAGCCAAAACTACTGAGCCCGCATGCCACAACTACTGAAGCCCGTGTGCCTAGAGCCCATGCTCCACAATAAGAGAAGCCACTTCAATGAGAAGCCCATGCACCACAACAAAGAGTAGCCCCCGCTTGCCACAGCTAGAGAAAGCCTGCGCACAGCAACGAAGACCCAACACAGCCAAAGCTAATAAATTAATTAATTTTTTTTAAAAAATAAGCAACCCAATCCAAAAATGGGCCGAAGACCTAAATAGACATTTCTCCAACGAAAATATACGGATTGCCAACAAACACATGAAAGCATGCTCAACGTCACTAATCATTAGAGAAATGCAAATCAAAACTACAGTGAGGTACCACCTCACACCGGTCAGAATGGCCATCATCAAAAAATCTACAAACAATAAATGCTGGAGAGGGTGTGGAGAAAAGGGAACCCTCTTGCACTGTTGGTGGGAATGTAAATTGATACAGCCACTATGGAGAACAGTATGGAGGTTCCTTAAAAAACTAAAAATGGAATTACCATATGATCCAGCAATCCCACTACTGGGCATATACCAGAGAAAACCATAATTCAAAAAGAGTCATGTACCACAATGTTCATTGCAGCTCTATTTACAATAGCCAGGACATGGAAGCAACCTAAGTGTCCATCGACAGATGCATGGATAAAGAAGATGTGGCACATATATACAATGGAATATTACTCAGCCATAAAAAGAAACAAAACTGATTTATTTGTAGTGAGGTGGATGGACCTAGTGTCTGTCATACAGAGTGAAGTAAGTCAGAAAGAGAGAAACAAATACCGTGTGCTAACACATATATATATGGAATCTAAAAAAAAAACGTTTCTGATGAACCTAGGGGAAGTACAGGAATAAAGACGCAGACGTAGAGAATGGTGTTGAGGACACAGGGAGGAGGAAAGGTAAGCTGGCAGGACGAAGTGAGAGAGTAGCATTGACTATGCTGGTATATACACTAGCAAATGTAAAATAGATAGCTAGTGGGAAGCAGCTGGGAAGCAGCTGCACTGCACAGGGAGATCAGCTCAGTGCTTTGTGACCACCTAGAGGGGTGGGATAGGGAGGGTGGGAGGGAGACGCAAGAGGGAGGGGATATGGGGATATATGTATACACATAGCTGATTCACTTTGTTATACAGTAGAAACTAACACACCATTATAAAGCAATTATACTCCAATAAAGATGCTAAAAAATAAATAAAATAAAATTGGTTTGCCAAAATAAATATATATATATACAGAAATGGAACACAAAACCATAATGAAATACCACTTCACACCTATTAGAATCAGAAAACCAAAAAATAACAAGTGTTGGTGAGGATGTAGAGGAAACGGAACCCTCATACATTGCTGGTGGGGATGTGAAGTGGTGTTGCCATTATGGAAAACAGTTCGGCAATTCCTCAAAAAGTTAAACATAAAGTTATTATTATGACCCAGAAATTCCATTCCTGGGTCTATACCCAAGAGAACTGAAGACATCTGTGCACACAAAAACATGTACAGGTACATGTACACAAAAGTTCATAACATTATTCGTAATGATGAAAATGTGGAAACAACCCAAATATGTATCAGCTGGTGAATAGATAAACAAAATATGGTATATTCCACAGTGGACTGTTACTTAGCCACAGAGTGGAAGCCCTGGAAGTAAAGCAGAAGCCTGGGTGGTGAATGTGATGATTGCAAGGCTGACTGCACAACTGCATTGGTCACAAGGACTTAGAGCTGTCAACAGTGTTAAAGTGAACTGTTCCATCACCTCACTTCCAAGGCATGCTGAAAACATTGGCCACATGGACCGAACCTTAAACGTCACCCAAACAGCTAAGCTGTGAAGAACTCCTCTACTTACTTTTGAAAAAAGAGATCCTATATACTTGAAATATATCCACCAATTGCATTGACAGAAGTTAAACTGAAATAAGGCTTTACCAATAGCATGGGACGGATTTGTTGCAAGCAACCTTGCTTTTCCTAAGCTCTCTGTTAACAGAGCCTGTCTCCTACTGTAGTGACAAATTGCATGCAAATTTAAAGATCATTCCACTAATGGTTCTATTTGCAATTTTCCCAGGAGAACTATAGAAAGAATGAAATATCAATAGCTTACTGGTAATTAGTATATGTACTTAATTGCCTTCATTTATTTATTTATTTTTTTTTTTTTTTTTTTTTTTTGGTTCGCGGGCCTCTCTCCGTTGTGGCCTCTCCCGTTGCGGAGCACAGGTTCCGGACGTGCAGGCTCAGCGGCCATGGCTTATGGGCCCAGCCGCTCCGCGGCATGTGGGATCTTCCCGGACCGGGGCACGAACCCGTGTCCCCTGCATCGGCAGGCGTACTCTCAACCACTGCGCCACCAGGGAAGCCCACGTTTGTTTTTTTTTAACTGCATGTTGATTTTGCATACTTTCATTTCGGAACAAAATAAAGAAAAAAAACCACAATACACAACCTTCAAACCCCATGTCAAATGTGGAAAGGGGGGCTTCCCTGGTGGCGCAGTGGTTGAGAGTCCGCCTGCCGAAGCAGGGGACACGGGTTCGTGCCCCGGTCCGGGAAGATCCCACATGCCGCAGAGCGGCTGGGCCCACGAGCAATGGCTGCTGAGCCTGCGCGTCCGGAGCCTGTGCTCCGCAACGGGAGAGGCCACAACAATGAGAGGCCCGCGTACCGAAAAAAAAAAAAAATGTGGAAAGGGATAGGACTTGAGGCCCTTGTATCCTGCCTTAGACAGAAGGACAAAAATAAAACCACTAGACGTCAGCAGAGGGAGCCAGGTGGGTCAGGGCCACTGGGGCTGCCGCTGGGGGAGCCATGGGGACACTCTACGGAGGGAACAAAGTCTGCAGGTAGCGCTGTCACTTCATCCTCATCAGTGCCCGGGCCCAGCTCGATCATGCAGTAGAGGCGGTTGGAGCAGGTCTGGGGATCCTCAAGCGAGAAGCCGGAAGAGAGCAGTACAGTTTCGAGCAGCACCTAGACGGTGCTCACTTTAGAATAATTCATTAAGCTATACATTTGACTTATGTGCTTTTCTGTATCTGAATTTTATTTTATAATAAAAAATATTTTTAAAGTAAATAAATAAATGAAAACTGTCCCGTGGGGGAAAATCCATAGGCTAATAGGAGGACATCTTCTCTCACTGAAGCTACAGCCCAAGTCCCAAAATAACATTCAAGATTACCCTGAGCATACTGCACTATGGGAGCTCTGGTTCCCTCTGAGACAGGCTCCCTGGGACTGCATTGAACTGAATCCCATAATCCTTAGAAAAATCAGACTTATTTGCTGTATTATATAAAAATTAACAGAATACTGCTCTGTATCTCCTTTGCTTTCATATGGTGGTGGATGTGTGTGTGTGTATATGTTGTTTTGGTTCTTCCTCCCTCCATAATTAATTCCGGATCTTCTTATTCCTTCCAGAATGGGTTTTTATCTGCAGTCCCTTATTTAGGCTGTTGGTTATGTATGATCCTGTCTGGTCAGGCCGCTGACAATTTAAGGGCAAAATGGAATTTTTCAACTCTATGTGTTCGAAGAGTTTTTAGCCTTATAGGTAGGTAAAAATGAATCAGGTTTGGTTTTGGTTTACAATTATTTACTGTGTTTACAAGGCAAGGCAAAATAAAAATGATAATAGTAGTCATTTGTTCACATATTAAAACAATATATTTTAATGCATGTAGTGCATGTCTATACAAGATGGTTCTTTTTGAACGATGCATTTTGAGAATTAAGATTTGTAATATCCTATTATATCTACCATACTCTTGTAACTATAAAAAAATGGCATGCTTTGCTGAATATCTTTCCCACAATTTTTTTTTAATTTATTTATTTTATTTATTTATTATTGGCTGTGTTGGGTCTTTGTTGCTGCGCGCGGGCTTTCTCTAGTTGCAGTAAGCGGGGGCCGCTCTTTGTTGTGGTGTGCGGGCTTCTCATTGCGGTGGCTTCTCTTGTTGCGGAGCACGGGTTCTAGGTGTGCGGGCTTCAGTAGTTGTGGCCCACGGGCTCTAGAGCGCAGGCTCAGTAGTTGTAGCGCACGGGCTTAGTTGCTCCGCGGCATGTGGGATCTTCCCGGACCAGGGCTCGAACCCGTGTCCCTTGCCTTGGCAGGCAGATTCTTATCCACTGCGCCACCAGGGAAGCCCATCTTCCCCAGAATTTTAAAAATCACTTTGTTTTCAACTCTAAGTTTGCAATGAAAATAAGATTTTTAAGTCTCCATCCCTTTTCTATTTTAAATTTCAATCAAAAATGTATACTAACATTATTATATCAAATGAGGAGCTATAAATCAAAGCTGTAACTCAAAGGAAGCTTAAATAATCATGTGTTTCAGAGTCTGATTTCAGAAAAGTGAATTTTAAAACTATGTAGGACAGGGACTTCCCTGGCAGTCCAGTGGCTTCCGCTGCAGGGGGCACGGGTTTGATCCCTGGTCTGGGAACTAAGATCCCACATGCCATGTGGCGTGGCCAGGAAATAAATTTTTAAAAAAACACAAAAACCCGTGTAGGATAATTATTCGAGTAAGTAGAGACCCTCAAAGTCACTGATGACTGTACTTCCATAATTACATTGTAAAGGGACCCTATTCAATGTGATTCTGAAAACACCTTCTGAGCACCTGCAGCTACAATGTGCTGTCCAGTCCCACTGCTTACTGACCTCGACTCTGGAGAAATTTTTCCACATCTACAAGTGAAATAAATCCCTTTAGATTTAATTTGATTTTTTCTTTTTTGGCTTTCTGTGGACCTGCTCTGTCTTGTACAGTAGCCACTAGCCATATGTGGCTGATTAAATGTAATTGAAATTTAAAAATAAGTTCCTTGGTTGCAGTATATACAAATACAACATTTCCATCATCACAGAGGGTTGTTGGATGGCACTGCTATTGACACAGAGAGAAAACAGCAGCCCACTCGTTAGGTCCCTTCCTATATTACTTGTATTTTATGCTTAACTGCCTGTAATAAACTCCACGTATCGTTTTCAGTTGTCAAAACCTAGATGGAGTGTTTTTCTAACTTTATCCAGCAAAGTTTATTATTTAGTTTATCTTCTTTGGTTATGTGAACTTTGAATCACATTCTGTATCAACTATTGCTTCTCTCTAGAACCATATTTTTCAGTCATTCTCTTGTTCTTTTCTTAAACATTGTAGAACTTTGAGTCCTGGTCACACGTAGATTTAATAACATTGCATAGTGAGATTTTTTTTTTTACGTTTTATAATAGTTGCATTAATCCTATATGTTTTCCAGCAATTTTTTTTTTCATGAAACTTCTTTAAACTGAGTCTTCTAGGCAGTATACTGTTTCTACAGTAGATGGCAGTAATATCAAATCTCAGATTTATACTATATTAAAGAGCAAGCAAATATTAATGCTGGGGCTTCCTTTTTTTCTTTTTATAATTTTTTCACTCCAGGAATGATTGGACCTGCAGTATTCCTGGTAGCCGCTGGATTTATAGGTTGTGATTATTCTTTGGCCGTTGCGTTCCTAACCATATCCACAACACTGGGAGGCTTTTGCTCCTCTGGATTTAGCATCAACCATCTGGACATTGCTCCTTCGTGAGTACTGATATATAAAGATTCGTTCTGACTGACTTGAAACTATTTTCTTTAAGTGTGGTAAAATATATATAACATAAAATTTGCCATTTTTAAGTGTATAGTTCTGTGGCATTAAGTACATCCATTCACATTATTATGCAACCATCACCATGATCCATTCCAGAACATTTTTATCTTCCCACACTGAAACCCTGGACCCATTAAACACTAACTCCCATTCCCCCCGCTCACGCCCCAGCCCCTGGCAACTGCCATTCTACTACTTTCTCTCTCTATGCATTTGACTACTCTAGGAATGACACCACACAGCTAGTAAATGATAGAGCCACAACTTCCCCCTAAAATCTTACTTTTAATCCCAGAATTCTTTCTACAGCTATTTCTCTGGAAATATTCTTTGGGCCTGTGCCAGTTGACAAGGTAGAGGAGGGGATTATGTAAATATTTTAACCCAGGGGATTTGATGCACTTAATTTTTTTTTAAATAATGAATATGAATTTATTTTTGGAGAAAAGACCAGTGGTCTCCTGCCACCTTTCCCCTACCCCCAGTTCTTCCCACCTAGACTACCACAGAATCTTCTGATTTCTGTTAATCCTTGTCTCCCATCCCTTCAATAAATACTTCTAAATAAGCTCCAACAAACTGATGCTCACAGAGCTTGAGTGGACCTTTGAAATCATTCTAATCCAGTCTCTCGTTTTATATAAGAAGTCCAGGAAGGCTCCATAGCATCGGAGATGCTTAACTCTGGGCGGAGTCCTATCTGCCGCTCCATAATGCTACAGGGGCTCATTCTCGGCCTGTGGTCCACTGCCATTTCCTCTCCATCCATCTGAATCCTTTCCAGTTCATATCCCAGTTCTTCATTAAGCCTTTCCAGGCCATTGTGCTTTTTTCTCTTCCTTTTCTCAATTTACAATTTTATGCTGGATACCATACCTTAATTTGTAATTATTTCTAAATGTAACTCTTCTCTTACCTCCCCAATTTGCATGTAAGCTTCCTCAGACTGAGACATCCTGTATATCCATATCACAGCTTCTGCAGAAGGAGAGGCACCCCCAGTCCATACTTGCTGAGTGGTTGATTTATCTGATCATACTAAGCAAATAGGAGCTTCAGTGCTACATACCCTTAACAGTGGGGAACCAAAGAAAGAAAACCATTTGAAACAAAATGTAGCCTAAGCAAAAGCTCTAGGGCTATAATCTTTGAGAGTTCAGGGCCCAAGTCTGTCTTATTAACCCCAGCAGTACCAGCACCTGGCCCTGTGCTGGGCCATGGTCAGTGCTCAGTCAATCAATTACATGAATGGAAGAATGAAAATAGACTTTCATATTCAGTACCATGTCAAAATTCTTTCTAAAACGCTATTTGTGTGTTGACCTTACTGTGTGTCAGTCAACACTTTTCTTTAAAGCTCTTTCTTATGAGAAATAAGAAATAAGGGAAGAATTTTGTGAACTTTACAAGGTGGAAAATGTTTGTTAAGTATACATATTGGTGAGTTAAGAACTGAAGGAGTTTCGGACTTCCCCGGCGGTCCAGTGGTTAAGACTCTGCGCCTGCAATGCAGGGGCATGGGTTCAATCCCTGTTCAAGGAACTAAGATCCCATATGCCGTGCAGCACAGCCAAAAAAAAAAAGAAGAACTGAAGGAGTTTAACATAAGGAAAGAGAAGAAGAATAGTAAATTAACTTGGAAAGTAAATTAATTAATTTTTTTTAAAAAAGTAAATTAATTTAATTTACTTGGAAAGTAAATTAATCTCAAGAGAACTTTGTTAAACGTAGTGAAAGCTTGAAAGATTGAATACAAACCTAACTGAAATAATAAAGAGCCCATTGAAGCGGAAGGAGTAAAGGTGTAAGATGCCATTTCCGTGGGGACCAGGGCGAGCCCACTGCCCTAAACAAATCTCTGCTCGGGCTTGAGGCTTGGACTTGAGATTTACAAAGTAGAGAAAAGGATTCAAGGAATAGGAAATAATTAAAGGACTGTTCCTTTACGCTACTGATTAGAAAAGGAATCTGGAAAGGATTTCCCTTGAAATAAGTTAAGCAAATGACATTGTTCTTATAAACTATGAGTGTGTGGTTTATAGAATCATAGAAAGTTAGAAGTGGGAAGGATTTAGAGTATTCTTGTCTCTTACTATGCCGACTGTGGTCCACGGAGCAGTGGCATGATTGTGCAAAATGCAGATCCTCAGGCATCTCCCCAGACTTACTGAACTAGAATCTGCATCTTTAGATCCTCAGGGATCTAAGGGATCCTTTAGATCCCTTGTACCTTTGAGCGTGAGACCCTGGTCTGGTCCAGTTCTCTGATGCATACAACAAACGTTTAGAGAGTACCTGCTATACCTTCAGTCCTCCACGTGGTGCTACAGAAAATAAAACCCAACTCCTGCTCGCAAGGAGATTAGTCTAGTTAGGAAAGAAACAATAAAAAATAAACAATTGTAATATATTATGATGCTAATTAATTCTTTCAAAAAGTAATTATCAAATGCCTACCAGCTACCAGCCAAAGCAGCACAACTGTGGCCTGTGGAGCTCTTAGTCTAGGGTGGTGGACACGAAAGAAATAAAAACCAACTTTTTGAAGAGAAAGTTGAGAGAATATAGTAGGGGGATATAATGCAGATCAGGGAGCAAAGGAAGGTCTCTGTGAGGAAGTGATATTTAAGCTAAAGTCTGAAGAATGAGTAAGAAGTTAGGCAAAAAGGAAGTAGTATTCCCGACAGAGGAATTTACATGACAGGAAGAAGAAACTGGTGTGTGTCTTAGTCTGCTTGGACTGACAGAACAAAATACCATAGACTGGGTACCTTAATCAACAGAAATTTTCTCACAGTTCTAGAGGCTAGAATTCCAAGATCAAGGTGCCAACACAATTGTTTTCTGGTGAGGAGTCTTCCTGGTTTGCAGAAGAGCTGACCCCTTGCTGTGTGCTTACTCGGCCTTTCTTCAGGTATGCGTGCATGGGTGTGTGCAGAGAGGGCAAGAGCTCTGGTGTCTCTTACTCTTCTTATAAGGGCACCAGCCCTGTCAGATTAGGGCCCCACCCTTGTGATCTCATTTAACCTTTATCACCTCGTAAAGACCCTGTCTCCAAATGCAATCACACTGAGGGTTAGGGCTTCAACGTATGAATTTTGAAAGCACGCACTCAGTCCAGAACAGTGTATTTCACGTAACTGAGAGAAGATCATTTGTGGCTGAGATGCAGGGAAGAAAGCCACTGGGGAGTAAGCAGGAGCCTATAGTAAGCGTTTTATATTGTATCCAAAGCAAGTAAGAAGTGACATTCTCTGTATTTTAAGGCCACTCTGTGAGGACAAATACAAGTGGAGAAAGCCAATTAGGAAGCTATTGTAGTAATCCATATAGGAGGTGATGATGGCCTGGAATGGGGATAGGAGATGTAAAGAAGTAGATAGATTTGAGGTCTTTGTGATTACAGTAGGTGGGACTTGACAGTAGATTAGACCTGAAGAGCGAGGAAGATACCAAGGATGATGTATTTTGTATTTTGCGTGGGCAGACAGTTGTGCCGCTGACTGAAACTGGGATGTCTGGAGGAAGAAGAGTCTTGGGGTAAGATAAAAAATTTCACAGGTTGGGGCTTCCCTGGTGGCGCAGTGGTTGAGAGTCCGCCCGCCGATACGGGGGGCGTGGGTTCGTGCCCCGGTCCGGGAGGATCCCGCGTGCCACAGAGCAGCTGGGCCCGTGAGCTGTAGCCGCTGGGCCTGGGTGTCCGGAGCCTGTGCTCCGCGGCGGGAGAGGCCACGGCAGTGAGAGGCCCGCGTACCGCAAAAAAAAAAAAAAAAAAATCACAGATTAAAATTTTTTTTTTAATATTTATTTATTTAGCTGCGCTGGGTCTTAGTTGCAGCATGTGGGATCTTCGCTGCAGCGTGCGGGATCTTTAGTTGAGGCATGCAGGATCTAGTTCCCCGACCAGGGATCAAACCCGGGCCCCCTGCATTGCAAGCGCAGAGTCTTAACCCCTGGACCGCCAGGGAAGTCCCTTAAATTTTAGATATTTGTGAAAAACGTTTAGAAAATAGTAGTTGTAGGCAGTTTGACATTTGGATCTGGAACTCAGAAAATCAGTCTGACCAGAAATGAAAATTAGGGAATAGTAATCCACATTTCAGAGTTTTTAAAGACAAGGATTGCCTGGTGAGAGACAGTAGAATGACAAGATGAGTGATCCCCAGGACTGGGTCTTGACAAATATGTAGAGACCAGAAAGAGGGGAAATAACGAGACAAGGAGACCAAAAAGGAGCAACCAGGGAGATAGAAGGAAAATCAAGAATGTGGTGTCAAGGAAGCCAAGACTATCCAGTCTTCAGTTCAAGAATGAGAGCTGAACAAGAGATAAAGGTGTAGGAGTGGTCAACATATGAGTAGTAGATGAAACCGTGGGCTTGGATAAAATTACTCAGCAAACTGTGACGAGAACCTTGGGAATCCATTAAGAGAAAGAAGAGCCTGATGCAGAGATAACTGAGAAGGGGGCTTCCCTGGGCTTCCCTGGGCTTCCCTGATGGCGCAGTGGTTAAGAATCTGCCTGCCAATGCAGGGGACACAGGTTCGAGCCCTGGTCCAGGAAGACCCCACATCGCGTGGAGCAACTAAGCCCGTGCACCACAACTACTGAGCCTGCGCTCTAGAGCCTGCGAGCCACAACTACTGAAGCCCGCGTGCCACAACTACTGAAGCCCGTGCGCCTAGAGCCCGTGCTCCTCAACAAGAGAAGCCACCGCAATGAGAAGCCCGCGTACCGCAACGAGGAGTAGTTGCTCGCCGCAACTAGAGAAAGCCCGCATGCAGCAAGGAGGACCCAATGCAGCCAAAAGTAAAATAAACTTATTAAAAAAAAAAAAAGACTTACATTTTCATTATAAAAAAAAAAAAGATAACTGAGAAGAAGCAACAGGAGAAGGATAAGGAAAAATAAGTAGAGATTAGGATCCCCAAAGGGAAAGCTTGATCAACAATGTCAGATGCGCCAGAGAAGCCAAGTAAAATAAGAACGAACGTGTTCCTTGGATTGGACAACCAGATGGAGAAGTTCATTAAAGATCTTGGTGACAGTGCTTCCAATGGAGGAAGGAGAAGGAAGCTAGGCTGAAGGTAGCATACAGCAGTGGTTTCAGAGTGTGATCCTTAACCCATCCACATCAAAATCAGCAGGAGTGCTTGCTGAAAACAAAGCAGAACTGTTGATCACAGAACTAGGAATCTGCATTTTGTTGCCCCTCCGTGTTGTCCTCATGGACATTAAAATTTGAGAACCATTGCCAATAAACAGCTGTTTCAAAACTATTAACCATGAAGGGAAGGAAAAGAAGCTAAAGATGGACACGTGCTGCTGGAGGATTTTGAGACCTAAGTATGTTAATATGCTGAGAAAAGAAGGCCAGTAAAGGATGAGATATTAAAAGTTAAAAGAAAGAAGTAAAAATGACAGGCTGGTAGAACGCAGGAAGGAATGACATCCAGTGCCCAGTGGAAGGGATGAGCTTTCAACTGAGAAAAGAAGGAAAGCAGTAAGATGGGTTCAGTTGAAGAAAAGTTTTCAGGTGAGTTGAGAAGCCAAGGATTGTGGTTTTAAAATACCTCCATGGGGGCTTCCCTGGCGGCGCAGTGGTTGGGAGTCCGCCTGCCGATGCAGGGGACACGGGTTCGTGCCCCGGTCTGGGAAGATCCCACATGCCGCGGAGCGGCTGGGCCCGTGAGCCATGGCCGCTGAGCCTGTGCGTCCGGAGCCTGTGCTCCGCAACGGGAGAGGCCACGACAGTGAGAGGCCCGCGTACCGCAAATAAATAAATAAATAAATAAATAATACATAAATAAAATAAAATACCTCCATGGGACTTCCCTGGTGGTGCAGTGGTTAAGAATCCGCCTGCCAATGCAGGGGATATGGGTTCGAGCCCTGGTCTGGGAAGATCCTACATGCCACGGAGCAACTAAGCCTGTGCACCACAACTACTGAGCCTGCGCTCTAGAGCCCGTGAGCCACAACTACTGAGCCGCGTGCCTCAACTACTGAAGCCCACGCGCCTAGAGCCCATGCTCCGCAACAAGAGAAGCCACCGCGGTGAGAAGCCCGCACACCACGACAAAGAGTAGCCCCCACTCGCCGCAACTAGAGAAATCCCACGTGCAGCAGTGAAGACCCAACGCTGCCAAAAGTAAAAGAATTAATTTTTTTTAAAAAAGATTCTGGTTCAAAAGATAAAATGCATATACAAAGCTTTAAAAAAAATAACTCCACAAGTTCTTCAACACTCTTCCCTTCAAAAGGTGGAGCCTATGTCCCCTCCTTTTGCGTGTGGGCTGGGTTTAGTGACCTGTTTCTAAGGAGTAGAATCCAGCAGAAGTGATGGTGTCTGACTGGGTCCCAGGAGGCAGCGTAGCACCTTGCTTGCTCTTTCTGTCTCAGATGACTCACACTGGGGGTGCCAGCTGCCGCATGGTGAGGACACTCAGAACCCAGTACAAGGCCCAGTGGGGAGGAACGAGGCCTCCAGCCAGCAGCCACATGAGTGGGATCAGAAGCTGGTCCTCCAGCCCCAGGCAGACCTTCAGATGACCGCGGCCCCGGCCAGCAGCGTCACTGAAACCTCCTGAGAGATTCTGAGCCAGAATTGCCCGGCTGAGGCCCTCCTACATTCCTGACCCACAGAAACTGTCAGATGACAGATATTTGTTATCTGAAGCTGCTGCCTTTGGAGGTAATTTATTATGTGGCAGTAAATAACTGATTAAAAAATCTTAAGTGTTTTTGATTTTCTCTGTGACATGGGAGTCAGGTTCATTGCTGAGACTAAGAAAAAAATAGAGTAAAAGACTTGAGAATGGGCTTCCCTGGTGGCACAGTGGTTGAGGATCCGCCTGCCAATGCAGGGGACGCGGGTTCGTGCCCCGGTCCAGGGAAGATCCCACATGCCGCGGAGCGGCTGGGCCCGTGAGCCATGGCCGCTGAGCCTGCGCATCCGGATCCTGAGAAAAATAGTCACTGAGAACTCATAGAAGGGATCTGGGCTTTGGTGAGGATCACCTCAGGTTGGACAGGACTCGTGTACTCTCCCTAGTTTACAAGGTGGTTTTTCCTTTGAGTGCTGTTCGGCAGCCCAAGTGTAGGACTGAAAATGTGCTGTTGACTTGATCTAGGCTTGAGATTTCAACAAGCTGAGTCAAAGGGATCTGGGAATTGGGAGTTTGGGCACAAAAGAGGCCCAGGCTGTGTTATCTCTCAGACACTTTTAGTTGAAGGAATGGAAATCCTAATTCAAGCTGGCTAAACATCATAATGTATTAGTGAAAAGTCCAGAGACGGGAGGCTTCAAGCAGGAGCTGATATCCAGCTGTCCACTAATCTCACCCAAGACTCGTTTCTTTTCCACTCTCTACTCTGCCTTTCATACCAGTTTTATCCTAAAGCTGGATCTGCGAATAAAATCATACAATGAAATGATTACCAGTAACAACGAGGGTTACATGCTTCTTTTTTTTTTTTTTTTTTGCAGTACGCGGGCCTCTCACTGTTGTGGCCCCTCCCGCTGCGGAGCACAGGCTCCGGACGCCCAGGCTCAGCGGCCATGGCTCACGGTCCCAGCCGCTCCGCGGCATGTGGGATCTTCCCGGACTGGGGCACGAACCCGTGTCCCCTGCATCGGCAGGCAGACTCTCAACCACTGCGCCACCAGGGAAGCCCTACATGCTTCTTCATTCACATGAAGCAAGAAAGAAAATGATCTTTTCCTCTTTCCATCATGGAAATACAGGCTTCATTTGGAACCAGACTGAGTCACATATCCACGCCTGAACCAACCCCCATGGCCAAGGGAATGCCATTAGACTTCAGCACAATCAGCACCCGCCCCTAAAGTTAGAGGTGAAGGAGTCAGTGCCCCTAAGCCTCATGGGAATGGATGCCGAGGGAGCCATTGGTGACGTCCACACAACACGTCAAGATATGAGCACAAAGAAAAGAACTCATTTGGAAGATGAAGAAACTCGGGCACAGAGGAGCTGTGTGACTTGCAAAGTCACAGTTAGCAAACGGCAGACCGAAGGCTTGAATCCAGGTCTTCTAGCTCTGTGGTCCCAGGATCTTTCTGCTACATCAAGGTGCCTCTCAATGACTTATTTAAAAGATCTTACAAATTGGTCATTGAAGAGGCACTAGCAGTTATTTTGAAAACTCAGGAAAAAGAATTCATTGCAGAGAACAGATAACGTACTTTGGTTGCCTCAGTTAATGCGATTTTATTACAAAACTAAGTAAAAACTGAACCATTAAATAGAAATTGGAGCTATTGTCAAAAGAAGATGAAAATGCATGCCAGGGCTTCCCTGGTGGCGCAGTGGTTGGGAGTCCGCCTGCCAATGCAGGGGACACGGGTTCGTGCCCCAGTCCGGGAAGATCCCACATGCCGCGGAGCAGCTCAGCCCGTGTGCCGCAACTACTGAGTCTGCACTCTAGAGCCTGCGAGCCACAACTACTGAAGCCTGTACACCTACAGCCTGTGCTCCGCAACAAGAGAAGCCACTGCAATGGGAAGCCCACGCACTGCAACAAAGAGTAGCCCCCACTCACCGCAACTAGAGAAAGCCCGCGTGCAGCAACGAAGACCCAACACAGCCAAAAATAAAAATAAAATAAAATAAATAAATTTTTTAAAAAAAGAAAATGCATGCTAGAGAAGGAAAAAACAAATATCCATGGTACCTACGTTATAAAATTGTTTTGAGGATTAAATAGAGCACAGAGAGAGAGAGAGAACACTTCGCTCATAATGTAATAAATGCATTTGCACATAATGCGATAAACTTCATTATTATTTTCTGGCAAACTTTGAGTCAGGTACCATGATCAGGGTCACAAATCAATCCAAGCAGAATACTAAAGGGATGATTGGTGAGCTCTTGGAAAAGAAAATACTGATCACTAAGGAGCCACCACTGGGTCACTAAGCCCCAAAATAGCAAATTTCTCAACATCATTTTCGACCGTGTATACACAGTATATTTGGTATATCAGGATTTCAGCAAGGTCTCCCATGATGTCCTTTTAGACAGGATGGAGAGAGATGAACTGGATGTGCAATTAGGTGGATTTGTCATCACTAAACTTCAGTGTCATAGCATGCTGATTCATGGACCTAGTCATTAAGCAAGCACTGTGCCAAGCACCGCAGCAGACGTTGAAGACATAAACATGAAACCCTGCTTGCACCTGGGTAAGCTTCTGCTGGCTTGGAGGGTGATATGGTGTTGTCCTGAAGCATTTACTGGACAGCCTGCAGGCAGTATCCTGGAACTGGGCTTCAAGCATCAGCTGGGTTGGTTGAACTCTTGGTCTGAAAGACCCTGGTCCAGCCCTGACATTTTATGAGTCCTTTATTTATTTATTTATTTTGCTGTTAAAATGACAGTAATTTTATTAAAGTTCCATATAGTACAAATCAGTAAAACAGACTAGAAATAAAATAATACTTGGAATTCGAAATAATACAAGAATAACATAGTTATTCCATGTAAACCACAAAACAAACCTTGTATGGCTGAAATAAGGGATCTAATTTTTATTTGACTTGAGAGATTACACTAGCTGTGACACACGACTTCACACCAGTCTCACTGCAAATCATCTGGCTTTTATAACCTCGACTTTTCTCACACATATTAAATCATATAGAAGGAAACCTTTATGAAACAAAGACCTTCCACCAATATCACATCTTAATATAGTACTCATTATAAATGTTTCAAGTGCACAGTTTGTTTTAGAAAAATAAGCTAAAAACCAATGAACGATCACAGAAAACAGTAGAGCTTCTGAACATCAAAGGCATATTTCAGGAATGCAGTGGGCACGTGGTTGCCTTTAAACTTAGAACAGAAAGTAATACAGTGAAAGAAAGTTTGGGAAGATACTAACAGGCTACAGTTCCTAGGCCTCATCAGAGTTCAAATCTCAAGCTAAACGGCTGAAAATGAGGGGAAATTGGGCAAGCCCAGCAATTCCCATGTCTGGACGTGCCGCGTGGGCCCTTGTCCTGTTACTTTGACAGCTGCCGAGACTTCACACGTTTTCATCCCCTCCCTGTACTTTCTCTGCGCCCACTCGTCTCTTACAGCCAAACTCGAGCACTACTTCCTCTAAGAAGCTTTTCCTGAGGCATCCCCTCCCTGGTCCCCTCAAATGGCCCCCGCCCACACAGAGGATTGATTAAGGCCCCGCCTCTGTGCTTCTATAAACCCTGGTATGAATCGCTAACATAGTTTGATTTTTCAGGCTACTAGGTTTTATTCCATTATTGGCCCATAATCTTTCTCATTAAGTAAACTGTGAGCTCCTTGAGAACAAGAACTATGTTTAATTCATTGTTGGACACCAGAGTCTTCCATAGTGGTTGACACAAGTGACATACTTAAGAATTGTTTGTTAAATGAATGAATGGATGGGTGGATGAGAGCAATAACTGATATTTACTATTAAAATGGTTTGAACCATTGGCTCTCCTTCGTGCATTATAATTATAATTGGTTGGAAACTGTGATGAGAATTGGCTGTATCCAAGTGAGGCGGTGGGGTGAGGGGTGTATTTCTTGCACATTTGAGGAGTATCTTCATAATCAACAATTTGGTTTGGTTCATCCTTTTCGTCCCTTACTCTGAGAATAGTAGATAAATTGCAGGAAAATAAAACATTATTTTAAAAAATCTATTCAACAGATATTAACTGAGCATCTACTGTCCAAAGTGGTATGTGTCCTATCCTCAAGGAGACTATAGTTTATTTTTTTTTATTTTTATTGGAATATAGTTGATTTACAATGTTGTGTTAGTTTCATGTGAGTCGGTTATACATATACATATATCCACTCTTTTTTATTTTTTTAATATTTATTTACTTATTTGGTTGCACCAGGTCTTAGTTGCAGCAGGCAGGCTCCTTAGTTGTGGCATGTGAACTCTTAGTCGCGGCATGCATGTGGGCTCTAGTTCCCTGACCAGGTATCGAACCCGGGCCCCCCTGCATTGGGAGCGTGGAGTCTTAGCCACTGCGCCACCAGGGAACTCCCTATCCACTCTTTTTTAGATTCTTTTCCCATATAGGTCATTACAGAGTATTGAGTAGAGTTCCCTGTGCTGTACAGTAGGTCCTTATTGGTTACCTATTTACATATAGTAGTGCGTATATGTCAGTCCCAATCTCCCAATTTATCCCTCCTCCCCCCTTACCCCCTGGTAACCATAAGTTTGTTTTCTACATGTGTGACTCTATTTCTGTTTTGTAAATATTTTATTTGTACCATTTTTTTTAGATTCCACATATAAGCGATACATGCTATTTGTCTTTTCTGTGTCTGACTTACTTCACTCAGTGTGACAATCTCTGGGTCCATCCATGTTGCTGCAAATGGCATTATTTCACTCTGTTTTATGGCTGATTAACACTTCATTGTATATATGTGTAGCACATCTTCTTTATCCACTCATCTGTTGATGGACATTTTATATATCCATAATGCTGCCTTATTGAAAACGGTCGTCACTGAGTTCAGTCTGTAGGAAAGATCAGTTTTCTCTTGCTTACTTTTTCACCACAAGCCCCAGCATTATCGATATAACATCCCAATATTAAGTACGGATTTGGAATCAGGCAAATTGGGTAACGTTTTATAGTCTCTCTTTCTTACCTATAGAATGAAGATAGATAATAATCCCTACCTCCTGGGGTTCACTTTACTATTAAAGTGGGATAAATTATATAAAATACTTAGAACCCTGCCTGACATAAGGTTTTTCAGTAGGCAGTCAGTATTCCTCTTAGCATATAAATATATGTCTACATGGTATTTTTCTAAGCCTTTTCTTCTGTAGACTAAAATAGATATTTTCTGTGGATAATTTTGTTGCCCAGATTCAAGGGATTTGGATAGATTTTTAACCATTAATCCCACAGAATTCGAGGACTCCAATAGCACAGAATCCAGACTGAGTCCATACAACATGTTCTTTTTTTCCAGGCTCTCATCAATCTTTCATGGCCTTTCCTGGCCAAGTGTAATATAAATACTTGAATGAGCTTCTTGGTGCTGACATTTAGAAGTTCACAGCATTCATCTGCACTTAATATTTGTCACTGAAAAGGCCTGGCAACATTGCGGTCGGTTCCTCCTACTGCCAAGGTGTTAATGGTTTTAAAAAAAAAAAAAAAAAAAAAAGGACAGGTTCTGCCAAGCTTGGTTAATTTAAGATCAGCTCCCTAAAGGGCATAAGCCAAAAAGATCTGTGCCACGTGGTTTTGTTATTGTACCCTGTATACACGTATTTCCAACATAAAAATTTGTGATGTTTATAGATAACTGAATTCGGTTCAGCAGGATATTTTATTTAGGCACTGTGTCAATCAACTCAGGATGCCATACAAAATACCATGTGGCTGAGTAGCTTAAAAAACAGGAATTGATTTTCTCACAGTTCTGGAGGCTAGAAGTCCGTGGTCAGGGTGCCAGCAGGGGTAGGTTCTGGTGAAGGCTCTCTTCCTCGTTTGCAGACAGTCACCTTTTCACTGTGTCCTTGCGCGTGGCCTTTCCTTCATATATGCTCACAGAGACAGAGAGCCCGATCTCTCTTTCTTCCTCTTCTTGGCAGGCCACCAATCCTATTAGGTTGAGACCCTACCTTTATGGCCTCATTTAACCTTAACTAATTCCTAAAAGCCCTGTCTCCAAATACAGTCACGTGGGAGGTATGGATTGGGGGAGGACACAGTTCAGTCCATTGCAGGCACTTTTCCATGTCTAAAATGGGGAGAGGAATTTCAGATAAGTAGTCTGCAACCAAGGTATTGAGGATCCTAAACCCTAATAGAAATAGTATTATCCCACAATAAGACTATATGGCCTAATAAACATCAAGTTTCTTTCATTTTGACCACAATTTTATAATACTGATTATCTCATTAAACAATTAAAAGCTCTAATTGGACTTTGAATATACCTAGGTGCTAAGTTAATAAATGCCATTTACTTGCTTAACTAATTTTTTTTTAATAAATTTATTTATTTTTGGCTGCCTTGGGTCCCTGTCGCTGCACGTGGGCTTTCTCTAGTTGTGGCAAGCGGGGGCTACTCTTCGTTGCGGTGCGCGGGCTTCTCGTTGTGGTGGCTTCTCTTGTTGCGGAGCACAGGCTCTAGGCGCACGGGCTTCAGTAGTTGTGGCTCACGGGCTCAGTAGTTGTGGCTCGCGGGCTCTAGAGCGCAGGCTCAGTAGTTGTGGTGCACGGGCTTAGTTGCTCTGCGGCATGTGGGATCTTCCCGGACCAGGGCCCGAACCCGTGTCCCCTGCATTGGCAGGCGGATTCCCAACCACTGTGCCACCAGGGAAGTCCGTGCTTAACTAGTTTTTAACTCCACCACCACCGTTAAGTTTTCTTGCTAAGAATATCAAACGTAAATCTAATGAACCCTTTAGGATCTCGAGTCTAGATACTACCAGTGTGCAGGAAATACAGGGGACATAACTCTATGTTAAATGATGCCTCAGTCTACAAACTCCAGAATGTAGGTCCATCTACGGGACAAAATCCCAGGTTCTTCAATTGACACACACAACTATCGATACACACAACAACTTAAAATAATGTTCAGCGACCCTAGCATGTAATCCGAAATGTTGCATACTGTACGATCCTTTGGCGCCAAAGTGCAGAAGGGGTGCTGGTCTCCATGGGACAAGCTTCAGCAGTCATTGCAGTGCAGCCTCACAGGACCACGCATGGGCCTGAACACCTGTGGGTCACACGCACTTCTGTGGTCAGCACATATTGAATGAGCATAGATGTTGCACTGGCTACTGGAAATAATAAAGGGGAATAAAACATGAGTTTTCAGGGAGACTATGGAGTCAGAATTAGCAAACTTGAATTAGAGAACGAGTACCTCTTAAAACACAAAGTACTAGCTTTGAGGACAGTAAAGATTCTGAAAAGACAGAGTTCAAAATGCATTTTTGTCATACACTACAATATATATAAACCCAACTTGTCTATTTCTGGGACAGTGTGCAAGGATTTAGCGACAAGAAGATACATAATAAGTTGAACAGGTAAGTTGTGAAATTGTGTGTTCAGTATGATCTCATTTCTATAATATATTAAAAATATATACAGAAAAAAATAATTAGGATATTTACCAAAATATTAATGTTGATCATCTCTATATAGAAGGATTATAAGTAATTTTACTTTCTTTGTAATATTTTTAAAAAATTTTTAACAATGACACAAATTTTGTAATCAGGAAATAAATTCCCTTTTTTTTTTTTTGCGGTACGCGGGCCTCTCACCGCTGCGGCCTCTCCCGTTGCGGAGCACAGGCTCCGGACGCGCAGGCCCAGTGGCCATGGCTCACGGGCCCAGCCACTCCACGGCATGTGGGATCCTCCTGGACGGGGGCACGAACCCGTGTCCCCTACACCAGCAGGTGGACTCTCAACCACTGCGCCACCAGGGAAGCCCTAAATTCTCTTTTTAACTTAAAAAAATTTAAGGCACATGAAGCTTCCTATCTAGATACAGCCTTGTATGAAAATCATATCTCAGCACTTTTCTATTTCACTGTAAAAGGGATCATTTCAATGGCTGTGTTTCTCTATATGATGTTAGAACTATTGAAATGTAAGTTTTTCACTCCCCAAATATTTAGTCCTATTTCAATAAGACGTTTCATTTAGACATAAAATTTCACAAGAATACAGCCTGGGAATGGTCTAGCTATCTATGGACAGAAGCTATTTAAATGTGTGATGCAGGGAATTCCCTGGCGGTCCAGTGGTTAGGATTCCACGCTTCCATTGCAGGGGGCATGGATTCGATCCCTGGTTGGCAAACTAAGATCCCACAAGCTGCGCGGTGCCCCCCGCCCCCCAAAAAAATGTGTAACACAATTATAAACCCCTATGAAAATGTTTCTGCAGGTATGCTGGTATCCTCCTGGGCATCACAAATACCTTTGCCACTATACCTGGAATGATTGGGCCCATCATTGCTAGAAGTCTGACCCCTGAGGTAAGTAGATAATTTGCCTATAAACTGAAAAGCTCTAAACAGTTCATTTGAAGGTACACACCTGTGTCAAAGTTGAGTATATTTTAATTAAGGATAAAATTCTGAATGTCTATTCTTATGCAATTATTTACAGCAACAAAAAGCTAAATACCGTAATAGGTAGGAAAGTATATTTTCAAAGAACACTTTCAATTTTAGACAGAACAACAGAACTAAGTTAAATGAAGATCTTGTAACTGAAACCACACAAGTACTTAAAAGTTGTGATATTATACCAGATAAATAACTTGTATCTTTGGTTTGAACAAATAAAAATTGGCAATGTAGAATTATTCCAGAAATGGAACCACGAAAGTGTCAGGAAATCAGGTGAGAATGAATAAGAACAGTTGAAATAATCAAGAACGTTTAGAAGAGCAGAATACTTAGGAGGACGTATAGGTGTCTTCACAGATTTGAAAGATGGTGACTTATTCTCGGTAGTTCCACAAAGCCAGATGGAGAGAAGGTACGAGGAGACAATAGGCAAGTTTTCTGTTTAGAGCTGTTACTGTGTGGAACGGGCTGCCCTTTGAGTTAGTGAGCCCTGAAACGGTCAAACATGTATTCAACTGGCATTTCTTGAGTGCTTATTACTGTGACAGATACTAAGGATTCAAAGGCAAAATTATAAGATTCTACACTTGAGAAATTCATTATTTAGATATTATATGTAAAAGGACTTCCCTGGTGGCGCAGTGGTTGAGAGTCCGCCTGCCGACGCAGGGGACACGGGTTCGTGCCCCGGTCCGGGAAGATCCCACATGCCGTGGAGCGGCTGGGCCCGTGAGCCATGGCCGCTGAGCCTGCGCGTCCGGAGCCTGTGCTCCTCAGCGGGAGAGGCCACAACAGTGAGAGGCCCGAGTACCGCAAAAAAAAAAAAAAAAAAAAAATAGAGATTATATGTAATGAAAGTACAGTGTGACAAAGCTGCAGAAAAATGTATGCTCTTGCTGTGGACACAGAGGAGGGAACAACCAGTTTGCGGAGAAGGAGCCTGGAGGAGTGAGCCAGGGTGTGGGAAGGGCTGGTATCCGGCCTGTGTCAGGGCACTGAGGCCCCGGAAACACGGTGGGCCCGGGGCTGTGTGGCCTGAAGCAGAGACACTGAGTTATATTGTGTAAGAAATCAAATTCAGCGACCTCAAAGGCCCTTTCCAACTCCAGTTTTCTACTGCTTAAGAAAATCTAAAGGACTAGTGAAATGTGTTCTTCAAGAGGCTGACTTAAACCTCTAAAAGAGACTTAATTTTCTCTGTTTTGTCTCTGTGATGAAATTAACACTATCTAATCCTTAGAATTTCAGTATATGCCTACAAATTGTCTTATTACCAAATACTCTGACTTCAGACACAGGGGTGTTCACTGCAGGTGGTGCTCTACCATTTCTAATTCCTTACTCAAGTGAATCAGTGCCTCCTTGTTACCGTTTTCTCTCACTTAACAGAAAGGGATGTTGGGACCGCTCGGTATGTCCCATCACAGATGTTTACCCTTATCTTCATGGAGCATTGTGGCGACACAGGAACCTAAGTCAGCACACTACCACGAGTAATTTCATTCATTATCACTAGTCCTGGCACTTCTGCTGGGAAGATCTGGACTCCTGAATTCAAGTCTTGAATGTTTGTAAAGTGGGAACTGAACTGGATTTCAGATCTATTGTTACAGCTTTTGTTTAATGTTATTAAAAAAGGCCATTATTTTTAAAAAGGAGAAACACATTTACCTGTACAATTGTAATTGCTTACAATTAAAGTTTACCGCACTTTATAATTTATAATTTATTTGTTATAAATAAATAATGAAATAGGGAGTCCCTGGCAGTCCAGTGGTTAGGATTTGTCGCTTTCACTGCCATGGCTCAGATTCAGTCCCTGGTCGGGGAACTGAGATCCCACAAGCTTCGCAGTGTGGCCAAATAATAATAATAATAATAATGAAATAAAGGTCAAAGTGTGTCTGAGGTTCAATTCCGTTACAGACACAACAGCATTCTCTAAAAACTGGTGGAGTTTTTGTTAAAAAACAAACCAGGAGCTTTGTGCGATTTCTGGTACAGTTGATTGATTTTAAGTCACCCGTTGCCTCCAGGTAACACTGGGGTATTATTTTATCCTGCAGGTCACACAGAGCAGCTTTTTCTTAGAATCCTAAGAAGCTGTCTTAAACCTGTCTCTCGGGTATATCATGTAATTAGTAATTACTGACCGACTTCTGCTCTAGGATGGTAACACGTTGTTAGCAAGCATATCTAAATAGTCCCTAAAATTTAAGATGGTTTCTAAGATTTTTTTTTCCACCAGAATACATTCATCTCAGATAAGTATAATTGACCACAGAGTACTCCTTTCTTTCTCCGTGTTTTTCCTTTTTTCCTAAATAAATGACTTCATGCCAACTTGCTGGTGCCTTTCCTTTTTCTTCCTCATTGCCAAATCAGCTACTTGGTTTCTTCTTTTCTAACTGCTGCAAATGAAGCACTCTGGTTACATTGAAGTTGTGAAAATCCAAACAAAAACGTTGTTAAAGATAGTCACACGACCCAGAGGTTTAGATAACTACTGGATATTTTTATACCACTGGATTACACACTGTGTCTTGTTGATCTCTTACGGACAGATCCCATCTATGTTCTGTGTTGTGTGCCAGTCAAGAGCCCTGCAGGATCTTTCAGGCCAGGCTGAACCTGTGTCCATCTTACCTCATCCTTACTTGATCTGCCCCCGACACCCCATACCTGAGAACTTGGGAGATGATGTGCAGGCATAATACTAACACTTTCCTAGTAACGCATGAGTTGAGGACATGCCAGTGTTTTACTTTTAGTAAACTTTTTTACTGAAGTGTAACATGCATTTTTTAAATGCACAAATCCTAAGTACACAAGCTGGACAGATTTTCAGAAAGTACATCTGTGTGACCAGTGCCCACCCAATCAAGAAACAGCACGTTATCTCCCTCACAAAGCCTCCAGGTAGCCCTTCCTTTCTCTTTCACCCCCACCAAGAGGAACCACTCTCCTTTTTGACACCGTAGATTATTTTTGTCTGATTATGGGCTTTATATCAGTGGAGTCGTTCAGTGTGCACTCTTTGTGAGGCGTATCGATGTTGTTGTGGGCCATTCGTTGTCGTTGCTGTAAGTAGTCCATGGAACACATATGCCACCATCTCACTGTTGATGGACATTTGGGTTGTTTCCAGTTTTTATGAATAATGCTACTGCCATATAAAAATAATCTTGTGACACCACCTTTTTTTAAAGCGGATTACAAACAAAATCCTTTTTCATTTGCATTTTTTCTTTCCTTCTCTGCAGAACACTGTTGGAGAATGGCAAACTGTTTTCTGCCTTGCTGCTGCTGTCAACGTGTTTGGTGCCATTTTCTTCACATTGTTCTCCAAAGGTGAAGTACAAAACTGGGCTGTTAGGGATCACGGTGAACCCAGAAACTGAAGGAACCAATAAATAATCCTGTCTCGATGTATTTTTGTTTATCATGTAACCTAGCAGTGCCTTTGATATTTTAATGTGTAAGCAATCTATATATAAGAAAAAATTGTACTGTATTAAATTTTTAAGGCCTGTAATCATGAAATGTCACTAGTTGCCAGATTAGTAAAATTAGCTGTTTTTAATTATTAATAACACATTTGCTGGAACTTACAATTCAGGGTCACATACCTGGCTGCAAATCAGGCAGTCTGAAAGAGGGGAGTTCTGTTTATTTTTAAGACCATACTTAAAGGGACGAGCAGAAACGGACCCCTCTATACCTTTGCTTAAGCTGGATAATAATTCTCAGGTCTTGGTAAACACCTTTTTCTGTACACTTTCCTCAAAAACTTATCTGTCATCAACATTCCCTGACACTTAGATCTCAAACTTCAGCATCTCCACGGAGCTGCCAGCCACTGTATCATTCAGCCTGGCAACTTCACTGAGGGAAGCGTGCCCAGGCCGCTGCCAGGCGTTCCCTCTCTGGCTTCAGGGACAGTGCCCAGCACTTACCAGAGGCAGCATCCAAGACCAGGGTCAGCGCCAAGGCTTTGGATGGTGTCATTCCCCTGGGGCTGTTAACGAGTGGCCGAAGCCCTGAGCCGGCAGGGACAGCGCAGTCCGCAGCCATGGCTTCCATGCCCCTCACCCTTCCCTTCCCAGAACGCTGGAAGACTGACTGGCATGTAACCTGCAAAAGAAAGTATGATGCCCAATTAGCCACAAGTAACATCATCCCACCTTCGTGTGGGATCAGAGTATACATTTTCAAGTCCTGTGTTCTATGAGCTCCACCAGGATAATTAAATTTAAAAGAAGCACTCTCACATGTTTTCTCTCTGTCTTACGTGTCAGTGTCTGGTCGCAGCTCAAGGTTAGGGTGACTCTTACTTCTGCAGCACCTGCAACCAGTGGGGTGACCGTCTTTACTGCTGGTCTCTGAAAGCTCATTCTGCCAGTTTTTCCTGGGCCATCGTCCAGTGGTTTTTGAGCGTGCTTCGAGGGCATTTATGTGGTTTGGAACTTGATTTACGTTTTGTTGTGTATGTTCAACACTACCTGTAACATCTTAACTAAAGCTATTTAATGTAATATGACGTGTACACATTTCTGTAAATTTATTTTTAAATCTGTAAATAACTTTAAGTTGCTATGGTGATTTTTCTTTTATAAATTATCAAAATAAACCTTTTTGGATTGATTATTTTTGGATCTGACAGCCCTGTGACACCTTCTAGTAGCCACAGTGGCTATTTTATATCTTCTCTTTCATCCTCCTCAACCACTGATCTACCTCTACCCACATCTCTGCCACCATTCAGCCAGGATACGTAGGTCCTCTAAGTGATGCAGCATCAGAAACCTCTACTGCCATCAGCCTGCCCTTCCTGACTCTGAAATGGGTCCACTCCTCCCGCTAAAGCATATGCCTGCATCCCTGATTATGTCCTCTCACCTCCTCCAGACCTTGCTTCAGTAACTCCTCTTGCACAGTCTCCACCTCTCTTCTTGTTCTTTCCCTTCTGTCTCAAAGACACACAAGCCTTCTAGCCTTTAAAAAAACAAAAATACCTAACCCTCCTGGGGGCATGAAAACACACACATCCCCTGGTGGCCCAGGGGTTAGGACTCGGGGCTTTCACTTCCATGGCCCGGGTTCAGTCCCCGGCTGGGGAGCTAAGATCCCACAAGCCGCACGGCGCGGCACGCACACACAAAACATATGTATGTAATATTTCTAGAATGATCCTCAAGAAACTGGAAACAGTGGTTCCTTCTAGAGAGAAAAAATAGGCAACCAGGGCTGGGACGGGGAATTCATTTTCACCTTGCCAAATGTGACGGTATAACCTATTCAAATAAAAACATCATTTAAAAAAGCAAGACACCTGCTGCTCAAGCTACTACTGTGTGATCACCCCCAGGCTTTCCACTGCACGACGGACATGCCCAGCGAGCTGTCTTCACTGCATCTGAGAAGTTTAAATCCAGCCTCACACTCTCACCCTCACCCCTCACCCCCAATAAAACCAGCTCTTCTGTCCAGCTTCCCACCTGTGCTGGGTCATTGGTCCAAGTACAATGCATCCCCTCTCCCGGATCAGGATGCTCCCCCGAGGTGAACCCGCTCCCCGCACCTCCCTTTGCCCACCCGGGAATCAATCCCTTAGCCCAGCAGCCTGTCCTGCTCACTCCTAGGCTCGGTCCGCTCCATCCTCATCTCCCACACCTGTTTCAGCTACATCCGGGGACTTCCCGCACTCTCCATTTTCCCCTCCCCCTCCATAGCTTTACGAACGTCCTTCCCTGAGCCTGGAAGTTTGCACTTCATCTGCTTCAGGACCCTCGATTTCTTCTACCCTCTGTGATCTAGATGTGGTCTCTTCCTTTGATCCACTAAAACACCATATTATTTATTAATTTTGAGTTTTTTGCTTTGTTTTAAACTTGAGGACTCAGGCTCAGTGATGAAGAAAGGATCATTCATTCATTCAACAAACATGAATATCTACTCTTTGCTCGGCTGTAAGGATACACAGATATGTGTTTGACACAGTCCTCTTCCTCCTGGAAGTCTCCCTGGAACTGTCAGCCTCCCGGATCTCCCAGGTCCTCCCCAGCATTCTCTGTACAATACACAGGAACACATGTCTGTGTCTGTCTCCCTGTTAGATTCACCACAAGCATCTTTTTATTTATTTTATTTATTTATTTTTGGCTGTGTTGGGTCTTTGTCACTGCGTGCAGGCTTTCTCTAGTTGCAGCGAGCGGGGGCTGCTCTTCATTGCAGTGCGCGGGCTTCTCATTGCGGTGGCTTCTCTTGTTGCGGAGCACGGGCTCTAGGTGCGCGGGCTTCAGTAGCTGTGGCTCACGGTCTCAGTAGTTGTGGCTCACGGGCTCTAGAGCGCCGGCTCAGTAGTTGTGGCGCACTGGCTTAGTTGCTCCGTGGCGTGTGGGATCTTCCCGGACCAGGGATCGAACCCATGTCCCCTGCATCGGCAGCTGGATTCTTAACCACTGCGCCACAAGGGAAGTCCCACACCACAAGCATCTTGAGGGTGATGTCCATTTGATTAATCTCAGCATGATCTTCCTCATAACAATATGTGTTGTCTTAACATTTTAGTTGCTTAACAAATATTTAGTAAATAACCCTTTGTTAAATGAATGGAATTTTTAAAATCTCATATATTGTTTTTTTTTCAATAGGTTGTTTTCTTCTCAAAAAAGTAGTTTAAATGTGCAACACCTTTTAACGTATTAATGATATGCTCACCTCAAAGTAAGTTATGAGTGGCAGTTATTGGTAAATGGTTTTGAAAGTATTTGAGAATAGCTCAGTTCAATATAGGCAAAGTACTTGTCCTCTCAGTTATGCAACAAATTTCTACCGCACATTCATCAGGGGCCAGGCTTGGTTCTTGTACCTGGGATACAGCGTGAGAAAAGCAAACCCCTTTTCCCATGGAGCTCACACTCTGATTTATTGAACACTTTCCTTCACAGGGTCCAGCCTTTGAAACCTGCCTTGTAGAATGTCATTATCCACCTAACAATCAAATCCAGGGGGAATGAGCATGCCAACTGACCCTGGGAACCAGAGTTATGAAAGAAACAGAGGCAAACGCTGGAGTCTGCAGTTTGGATTAACTATTTTAATGTCCTTCTTACTTCAGCCTTTGTTTCATTTTCAAGGAATCAGAAATAGAGATGTTTGAATTTAGACCCTATTGCAAAGTAACTAATTTCCCTGAGGGTAGTTTATCACTGCTCAAAATAAAATTCACCCAGTAGAAAAATATTGATAGAGTATTTAGATTTGAAGGCAGGAAGAACACTGCAGGAAATGGCCTGGTTCCTCTTCCTCTCAGGAAAAGCATGTCACTGCCTCAGATGACTAGATATGGGGTGAATGTCTAATTTCAGTTTAAAGAATAAATTATCTTTCTCATAGAAATGCAAACTGAGGTGGTTCACATAGCCTTTTCAGATGCCTCTGCCTCTTAGAGCGACCATAAGCAGAAAAGCCAGTTATAAAAGTTTGTGCTTTAAGAGAGCCATATAGAAACTACTTTTGGGACTTCCCTGGTGGCGCAGTGGTCAAGAATCCGCCTGCCTTTGCAGGGGACACGGGTTCGAGCCCTGGTTCGGGAAGATCCCACATGCCGCGGAGCAAGAAAGCCCGTGCGCCACAGCTACTGAGCCTGCGCTCTAGAGCCCACGAGCCACAACTACTGAGCCTACATGCTGCAACCACTGAGCCCACGTGCCACAACTACTGAAGCCCATGTGCCTAGAGCCCGTGCTCTGCAGCAAGAGAAGCCACCGCAATAAGAAGCCCATGCACTGTGATGAAGAGTAGTCCCTGGGCTTCCCTGGTGGTGCAGTGGTTGAGAGTCCGCCTGCCGATGCAGGGGACACGGGTTCGTGCCCCGGTCTAGGAAGATCCCACATGCCGCAGAGCGGCTGGGCCCGTGAGCCATGGCTGCTGAGCCTGTGCGTCCGGAGCCTGTGCTCCGCAACGGGAGAGGCCACAACAGTGAGAGGCCCGCTGTACGCGGGCCTCTCAC
>NW_021703771.1:9611553-9692539 GCF_005190385.1 Monodon monoceros | reverse complement strand
AAAAAAAAAAAAAAAAAAAGAGTAGTCCCCACGTGCTACAACTAGCGAAAGCCCGCGTGCAGCAACGAAGACCCAATGCAGCCAAAAAAATAAAATAAAAAATAAATTAATTTTAAAAGAAAATTTTTTTAAGAAGAAACTACTTTCTAGGGGCTCTGCTATGGATAGCTTTGAGTACAGGAAATACTGAACCCAAATGAAATGTGACCAATTTTCTACCATGTGCCTTGATGAGGAAGAACACCAGTAATTTTCCGAGTGCCTGCTTGCTTTCACTTTATCTTGATGTTGGGAAGGAGGAAACTTTGACGGCCCGGCATTGCCAGTCCTGTGCTTCTAAGTGAGAAGCCCTGATTGTACAACTGAGCTGGAAAAGTATTTAAGCAACCTGTTTCCCTCACACAGCCTTCCTGCTGTGATAGGCTGCACCTGGGACAGAGCGATCCCCCTTCCAGCCTAGCCGTATTAAGCTTTCTTCCTGGCGTGCCCTCCTCAGCAGAAACCACTGAAATACGCTAGCCCTTCCGACAGACACCGCCGCTCAGGGATCAAGTGTGCATGCTGGCCTCGTCTTGCATTACAGCCACAAATAGCCCCTCGTTTTGAGCATTTCACAACTTCACACTCACCCCACAGCCTGAAACTTGAGCTTCCCACAGAAGTTTGGTTGGGATTGAAAGTGATCGGGCTGGGATATATAGTCTGTTTCTTTTAACGCTCAAGAACTGTTTTACATGAAGTATTGGGATGCTGTCAGAGGAAATTCCAATGGGTATATTGTATAAATTACCTACACAGTATGTATGATAATGCACCTTTTTTTTTTTCGCACCAACAAGCTACTTCAGGTGTCTGCTGTGCTTTGATTTGTTCCGTCATCAGTGGCAGGAAGTTTAGCCTGGGGCGTTCACAGGGGTCTCTTCTGGATCATAATCAGCTACAGAGAAGCACACGATAGGTGACAGCATGTCTATACCACTGTCACATAGATTACCTCACTAAATACTCATAAGTACCCCTGAATGTGCAGGCAACAAGACCTCGTTAAAGCTGGGATGAGAGATACACGCTCTGTTAAAGGAGTGGTCTTCGGCCCTTACAGGGACCCCGCCAGCAATCTTGGTTCCCGGTGCCAACTTCAACCAAATAAGCCCACTGACTCAAAACTAGTACATTGGTTGGGAATTTGTTGTATCACTATCTTAGCTCCATGTATGATATTAGGGAATATTTTTTCTATGTTTATTCTATAGTACTGTGAATCTTTTTAACGTTTTCTGTAAACCTAAGCATGCCAGTATGATTCAGTTGCTTCTATGGAAAGAACTTTAACTCATTATTTCTATTACTGTACCGGTTTGAAATTTTCAACAATTTAGGACACTATGGGGTGGGGCAAAAGACCAACCCTCCCACTCTGTGCTGTTCCTGAAAAATAAACTCCCTCTAGGAGAGCTGTAGACATTCCATTCTTGGTGCATGGACTTTGTTATTTCAAATCATGGGATGGGAAGCAAGGATTTGGGGGGCAAAGATCTCAGTTCCCACTGGGAAGTGAAAGTTCAGAATGTAGGAGAAAAACAAGTCCAGAAGCCTCCACCTGTGTTTTCCGTACTTCCCCTTCCACATCTTCCTCACTGCTGGCCTCTGACAGGGTCCCCTCACAGATGGCAGGCTCTAACCATCACCCGTCTTTGCTGGTAGCAGGAACGATAGTGCAGAGTCACTGTCGGTGTGCCTGGCTCTTCTGTCCTTTCCAGGAGGCTTCCTCAGCCACCAGTCCCTCTTTCGGCCCTTTCTTTTTAACTTACAAGTAAAATGGAGCCCAATAGGCTGATTTCCTTCACCAGGTTTATACTGGCAGAGGTGCAGGCAGGCATGGGGTGCACAGTGCTGTTAAGTCTTCTGAGTCCCCATCCTTCCGCTATGACCCTGAGGACGCTGGAAAGAACAGGAAGATGGTGGAAGGGATGGAATGGAACCAGGACTATCTGAGGCTGTCAACGGAACAAAAACTAAAGCAGACGAGGAAATAGCAAAGACATGTTCAGAATTGGATGTAGTGGTACCTAGAATTATTATGTGCTAAATAACATTTATAGGAATTCCCTGGCCATCCATTGGTTAGGACTTGGCGTCTTCACTGCGGTGGCCAGGGTTCGATCCCTGGTCGGGGAACTAAGATCCTGCAAGCCATGTGGCACAGCCAAAAAAAAAAAATTAAAATTAAAAACAATATTTATAAATTTCTCAGAGTAGAGAGTTAGTGCCAGGTAGTGTACAAGGGCTCTACATTTAATGTTTATTTAATTCTCTCCACACCCCTACCCCACGTTTTACAGATGAGGAAACTGAGAAAGTCACACAACTAAGAGGCAGAGGCAAGATTCAAACCAGGTCTCTCTGGTGTTACAGCAGAATCTCCTTAGTCCTAACTATACTGTCTCCATTAAAAATCATGTTTGAAAAAAATAATAATAATAATAAAAATCATGTTTGATTCACACCTATTTATGATAAAAACCCTCCAGAAAGTGGGCATAGAAGAAACATACCTCAACATAACAAAAGACATATATGACAAACCCACAGCTAACATCATACTCAATGGTGAAAAGCTGAAAGCATTTCCTCTAAGATCAGGAACAAGACAAGGATGCACTCTCACCACTATTATTCAACATAGTTTTGGAAGTCCTAGCCACAGCAATCAGAGAAGAAAAAGAAATAAAAGGGATCCAAATTGGAAAAGAAGAAGTAAAACTGTCACTGTTTGCAGATGACATGATTCTATATGTAGAAAATCCTAAAGACTGCAGCAGAAAACTACTAGAGCTCATCAATGAATTCAGTAAAGTTGCAGGATACAAAATTAATGCACAGAAATCTCTTGCATTCCTATACACTAACAAGGAAAGACTAGAAAGAGAAATTAAGGAAACAATCCCATTTACTATCTCATCAAAAAGAATACCTAGGAATAAACCTATCTAAGGAGGCAAAAGACCTGTACTCAGAAAATTATAAGATGCTGATGAAAGAAATTGAAGATGACAAAAAAAAGATGGAAAGGTATACCATGTTCTTGGATTGGAAGAATCAATATTGTCAAAATGCCTGTACTACTCAAGGCAATCTACAGAGTCATTGCAATCCCTATTAATTTACCAATGGCATTTTTCAAGAACCATAACAAAAAAATCTTAAAATCTGTATAGAGACAAAAAAGACCTCAAAGAGCAAAGCAATCTTGAGAAAGAAAAACAGAGCTGGAGGAATCAGGCTCCCTGAATTCAGACTATACTACAAAGCTGTAGTCATTAAAACAGTATGGTACTGGCACAAAGACAGACTTATAGATCAATGGAATAGGCTAGAAAGTCCAGAAATAAATCCACACACCTCAGCTAATCTATGACAAAGGAGGCAAGAATATACAATAGAGAAAAGACAGTCTCTTCAATAAGTGGTGCTGGGAAAACTGAACAGCTACAGGTAAAAGAATGAAATTAGAACATTCTCTAACACCATACAAAAAAATAAACTCAAAATGAATTAAAGGCCTAAATGTAAGACCGGAGACTATAAAACTCTTAGAGGAAAACATAGGCAGAACACTCTCTGACATAAATTACAGCAATGTCTTTTTGGATCCACCTCCTAGAGTAATGAAAATAAAAACAAAAATAAACAAATGGGACCTAATGAAACTTAAAAGATTTTGCACAGCAAAGGAAACCATAAACAAAATGAAAAGACAAACCTCATAATAGGAGAAAATATTTGCAAATGAAGCAACTGACAAGGGATTAATCTCCAAAATATACAAACAGCTCATGCAGCTCAATATCAAAAAAAACAAACAACCCAATCAAAAAATGGGCAGAAAACCTAAATAGACATTCCTCCAAAGAAGACATACAGATGGCCAAGAAGCACATGAAAACATCCTCGACATCACTAATTATTAGAGAAATGCAAATCAAAACCACAATGAGGTATCACCTCACACCAGTCAGAATGGTCATCATTGAAAAGTCTACAAACAATAAATGCTGGAGAGGGTGTGGAGAAAAGGGAACCCATCTACACTGTTGGTGGGAATGTAAGTTGGTACAGCCACTATGGAGAATAGTACAGAGGTTCCTTAAAAAAACTAAAAATAGAGCCACCATATGATCCAGCCATCCCACTCCTGGGCATATATGTGGGGAAAACCATAATTCGAAAATATATATACACCTCAATGTTCATTGCAGCACTATTTACAGTAGCAAAGACACAGAAGCAACTTAAATGTCCATCAACAGAGGAATGGTTAAAGAAGATGTGGTACTATATATACAATGTAACTTTACTCAGCCATTAAAAAGAAGGAACTAATGCAATTTGCAGCAACATGCAGGAATCTAGAGAGTAGCACACTAAGTGAAGTAAGTCAGACAGAGAAAGACAAATCTCATATGTTATTGCTTATATTTGGAATCTAAAATAAATGATACAAATGAACTTATTTACAAAATAGAAAGAGACTCAGACTTTGAAAACAAATTTATGGTTACCAAAGGGGAAAGGTGGAGGGGGAGGGATAAATTAGGATTTGTGATTAACACATACACACTACTATATGTAAAATAGATAATCAACAAGGACCTCCTGGGGACTTCCCTGGTGGCACAGTGGTTAAGAATCCGCCTGCCAATGCAGGGGACACGGGTTCAAGCCCTGGTCCGGGAAGATCCCACACGCCGCAGAGCAACTAAGCCCGTGAGCCACAACTTCTGAGCCCCCATGCCACAACTACTGAAGCCTGTGCACCTAGAGCCGCAACAAGAGAAGCCACTGCAGTGAGAAGCCCGTGCACCACAACGAAGAGTAGCCCCTGCTCGCTGCAACTAGAGAAAGCCCACGTGAAGCAACAAAAACCCGACGCAGCCAATAATTAATTAATTAATTTTTAAAAACCAAGACCTACTGTATAGCACAGGAAACTCTACTCGATATTCTATAATAACCTATATTGGAAAAGAATCTGAAAACGAATGTATATATGTATATGTATAACTGAATCACTTTGCTGTACACCTGAAACTAACACAGCTTTGTAAATCAACTATACTCCAATATAAAATAAAAATTAAATTAAATTAAAAACCAAAAAAAATACAAACCATGTTTGGTTCCTCTCTGGGCTTGGACCTAGTTTGAGGCGATGTGGCTAAATGCACCCGGAAGGTCAGGACCATCGTCAATACAGGAAGATGTCAACATAGTGCCTCCCACAGGAAGGTCATGAAGAAAATCAGCCCACACGCCAAGGACACCTACTCCTTCTGTGGCAAAACCCAGATGAAGAGACGAGCTGCAGTTCATGCATCATAATGGTGGCCAGTGGTGCCTGGGCCACACCACCACTACCCTCACAGTGAAGTCGCCATCAGAGACTGAAGGAATTGAGAGACCAGTAAAAGTACCACCATTGGAAACATTGCTAGCCTATAATAATTGGGTTAATTTATGTAACAACTACAACAGCAGCAAATCATGTTTGAACACTGTTGATGGGAATACAAATCACTGCAACATTTTTGGAGAGTAATTTGTCAGTAAGTCAAAATTAAATACAGTCATTGAACCAGCAATTCTGCCTATGGTAATCTAGCCTAAAAATACTTGAACAAGCACCAGGCATTTTTTAGAGTACTGTCAATTTTCTGTGAGTAAGGAAATTGTTAGAGAAGTTATGGTGCATTCATAGAGGAGAATACTATGCAGCCATTAAAAAGTAAGAAGATCTGAAATAGACACATAGGAGAATGTCCATACAATTTGTTGGAGGATGAAAAAGAGTTACCTAACAATATACATTGTTTTATCATATTTTTAACAAACAAATTATGGATGTATTGATACATACATGGAAAAAGGTCTGTTAATAGTAGCAATGTAGGGACTTCCCTGGTGGTCCAGTGGTTAAGAATCCACCTTCCGAAGCAGGGAACATGGGTTCAATCCCTGGTCGGGGAACTAAGATCCCACATGCCGCAGGGCAACTAAGCCCAGGTGCTGCAACTAGAGAGCCAATGCACTCTGGAGCCCGTGTGCCGCAACTAAGACTCAACGCAGCCATAAATAAATAAATAAATACTTTTAAAAAAATAGTAGTAATGTAAAATTAGAAAGTGAATAGCAAAAAACATTGGAAAATATCTTTAGCACCTCGGAGTGGGGGGAAATTAAATGGATTTCACTACATTAAATTAAATACTTCCGTTCAGCAAAACATACCAAACAAAGTTAACAGATGTCAGACTAGAGGAGACTGCAACATCTTGTCAGTAGAAGAGGTTCAGTATCTAGATTTTTCAGAGCTCCTGCAGATCAACAAGAAAAAGTGAGAAAACCCAACAGAAAAAATGAGCAACGAATAGACAGTTCAGTTAACAGAACACCAGATGTCAAACAAGCATATGAAGAAGTGATTAAATTCCCTAGTAATTAGAGAAACAAAAAGAAACGCAAACTAAAGCTCAAACGAGATATTACTTTCAACCCATCAAATTAATAAAAATTAGAAAGTTTGATGCTACCAAGTGTTGGCAAAGGATGTGGTGTGGGGAGATGAAAATTATTGTCCACAGGGGGAAGAAGAGAATATAAACTGGCGTATCCATTCCAGAAAGTGAATGATTGTATTTAAATTAAATAAGAATATGTCCTTTGCCGCGGTATACTGCCCCATACCTGGGTATTTGTCGCAGAGTGATAGATCCGAAGATCCCACTCAAGTCCTTAAGGGAGCATATACACCACACTGTTCACTGTGACAGAGCTGGAGGCGAGCCAGGTGTCCCTCATTAGGGAAATAGATAAGCTAAATATGGTGAATTTTACTATGGAATAATATTGCCCAAGAACATGCAGAGGCCTCAGAATGTGCTGTGTAAAAAGAATTAATAGCACAATAACCACTTCCGAAAATTAAAAACCCATACAAAAACATGATATTTTCCAGGGATACTTGCATAATTTAGAACATGTAACAAACACATTAGAGTGAGTGGCAACAAAGGGGAGAATGAAAGCAGAGTTGGGGGGAAGAGGAAAATTAAAAATAAAACAAGGCAGTGGGCTTGCACTGAAACTGAAGGCTCTATGAACAGAAGAGTATGAGATAAAAATAATTTTTAAGCAGGTACTCGGAAGGTGTTGAAGTTGGGCAGGGGGAGAAATACTTCACTTTCTTCTGTTCGCTCTTCTGCATTATTTAATTTTTTTTTAGAATGAATGTGCATTACTTTGATAATTGAAAACAGAAATATTACAGAAGAGTAGTTATTAGGAATATTAGGAAAATGTCCATAATATATTACTGGGTATAGTGAGATTATATCTGCTTTTGTTTTAATAACAGCTTTTTTGAGATATAATTCACGTACCATAAAATTCATCTTTTTTAAAGTGTACAATCCAGTCGTTTTTAGTACATTCACAGAGTTGCGCAACTATCACATATGTAATTCCAGAACATTTCATCACCCCAAAAAGAAACCTCATTTCCCCCAGCCCCTGCCAGCCGCTAATCTAGTTTCTGTCTCTCTATATATGCCTATTCTGTACGTTTCATAAAAATGGAATCACATAACATGCTGTCTGTGTGTCTGGCTTCTTTTTAGCATAATGTTCACCTACGTTGCCGCATGTATCGGCATTTCATTCTTTTTTGTCCCAAATAATATTCCATTAAATGGACAGACCACTTTTTGTTGATCCACTCATCAGCTGATGGGCATATCTGAATTGTTTCCACTTTTTGGCAGTTAGGAATAATGCTGCTGTGAACATTCGTGCACAGGTGTATTTTGTGTGGGCATGTTTTCAATTCTCTTGAATACAGCGATTCCATTTTTGTTTCAATAAAATATGCATTAAAAAGAAAAAACAGGGCTTCCCTGGTGGCGCAGTGGTTGAGAGTCCGCCTGCCGATGCAGGGGACACGGGTTCGTGCCCCGGTCCGGGAAGATCCCACATGCCGCGGAGCGGCTGGGCCCGTGAGCCATGGCCGCTGAGCCTGCGCGTCCGGAGCCTGTGCTCCGCAACGGGA
The DNA here is from genome assembly GCF_005190385.1 of Monodon monoceros. NCBI lineage: Eukaryota > Metazoa > Chordata > Mammalia > Artiodactyla > Monodontidae > Monodon > Monodon monoceros. Next base: position 9,684,435 of record NW_021703771.1, on the reverse strand, counting down.
GAGGCCACAACAGTGAGAGGCCCGCGTACCACAAAAAAAAAAAAAAACAACAAACAAACAAAAAAAACCACACGCACACACACCAAAATGTTAATTTCTGGACAGTGGAATAATAGGTAATTCATTTTTTTTCTCCTTTGAGCTTTTTTATTTAATTTCAATTTTCGAAAATAAAAATTGATTTTTTTAATCAGGAAAAAACACATCGTTTAAAAAAAACCCCAGAAACTCAGGGTCAGCCCCAGAACTGGTCCCCTTATCTTTCCAAAACCAAACCCAGAGTCTCTGGCCCTGGAGCTCTTATTGGAAAGAGCCGCCCCCCGGCGTCATCACCTTCAAAAATTATACCTCACCCTGGGCGTAAAGTGGCTTCTGTGGCCTACAAAGGTGGCCCCTGTCGATATCCCTGTCAGCCCACAGGCCATGCCAAACGACCCGTATTTACTTGCCCCCCAAAAAACCCCACAAGATACCGTGGAGGATGCCATTCAGCTCTGCTATCTTCGTCGTTCCTATATCCCAGTATAATGTCCACCGTTTCCACCGTAACAATTTCATAAAGAACTGACGATTAAGGAGCGTGTGCGCGCACGCGCCCCCTCCTCGCACACACACACACACACCCCCCGCAGCAGCTCGGCCTACACTGCAGCTTCACTGCCCTAAAAACCACTCACGGCGCGCAGATCGGTTTTGCCCTGGACACCAAAGAAATCCTCCAGATTTGAGCCACTTGGTGGCGAAACACGAACTGTTGGCACTTCCCATCAGGGTGGGGCGGAGCAGATATTTCTAGCTCTCAGGAAACTGGAGTTTAACTCATATAGTTTAGCTGACTCGTGCATCGGAACTCTCAAAGACTAGATTTCTTTCGTCTGAGGAAAGAAGATGCCTCTTAGAGCAACCATCTGTGCGCGCTCGCGGAGAGAAAACACAAAGAGAAGCATTTAGAACGAGTCAGCCCGGGCCGCGCGAACAATGGAGAGTCACAGCGGGGCCTCCTAGCTGGGCCTCCCAGACAGCCGCGGCGGCGTCTACACCCGCTCCGGGCACCAGGGACGCTTCCAAAAAGTAAAAGTGACTGTTACTTAACCTTCTTTTCTTGCTTTTTTGCCTAAGATGCAGAACTAGCTTTTACGATTACAATATAATGATGCTATTTTGTAAAACTCACAGGAGTCGTGGGATCTCATTCCCAGAGGCCAGGGTCGCTGCGGCGCGGAAAAAAAAACTCCCGGAGACCCCAAATCGACTCCCACGCGAACCCCGGGGGTGGGCAGGACCCTGTACATGTTCTCCTCACTTACCAAAAACTATCCTGAAAAAAGGCGCAAGGGCCCAGATCACAGCCTCGGCTTCCAGGCCAGGGGTGAAGGCTTGCCTCTCGCGGGGGACGAACTCGCCCTTCGGCGGGAACAGACACTGGGGGAAGAAGCTAGCCCAGGCCCTGGTGGTTAGGAGCTCTTTTCTGGAAAAAGCAATCGTCTACTACAAACGTGTTGAGCTTGGGGTTTCTTGTCCGGGACTCAGTGTCTCTCGAGGAATCTGGCAGCTGCAGCCAAGATTCCAAAATCAATAGAATGTGTTTCATACCCTGATTGATGTCGTCGGCCCGTTTGCCAGTGCGCAGGATGAAAAGCGGTGCTGGCAGGGGCGGGCACTCTTCAGTGTCCCGGGGGGGGGGGGAGGGGGGAGCCCCAGCAGGGCCCTCGAGCTGGCCGGGCGCGCCCCCAGCCTCACCCCACACCCAGCCGCCCGTGCAGCCCAAGGGGCTCCTGCCCGCTGCGCCCTGGCTCGGCGAGCCCCGGAGCAGAGTGAGGTCGCGAAGGACGCGCCGCGCTGGGGGAGAAGCATCGCCTCCGCGTCCCACTCAGGCTAGCTGGCCCCCTGTGCTCTGCCCAGGACAGCTTCCTGCCAGCCCAAAAGCCCAGGATGCCATCCCCACCCATGCATTGCCCCCGCCCCCCAGATCTCCCTCCCAGCCTCCAAGAACACACGAATCCCCATACTCTGATACCCCCAATCCCTGATACACTAGCACATGAAGAGTCCCTCTCATTTTCCTGTGGATGAGCTAACCATATGGTTTATTATCCAAACCAAGACTTCTAAGAGGTGCAACTAGAGATGATCACACTAAATGAAGTAAGTCAGAGAAGGACAAATACCACATGATATCACTTATATGTGGAATCTAAAATATGACACAAATGAACCTGTTTTTGAAACAGGGACATAGAGAATAGACCGGTGGTTGCCAAGGGATGGGGGCATGGGAGAGGGATGGATTGGGAGTTTGGGATTAGCAGATGCAAACTGGTATATATAGAATGGATAAACAAGGTCCTTCCATATAGCACAGGAAACTATATTCAGTATCCTGTGATAAAGCATAATGGAAAAGAATATGAAAAATAATGTGTATAGATGTATAACTGAGTCACTTTGCTGTACAGCAGTAATTAATACAAATTGTAAATAAACTATACTTCAATAAAAAATAAATTAAATTTTTTAAAAAAGATAACCAATGATCAAATGTCATTCAATATTCCCACACAGAAACTTTCCACTGGTGTCAATATCTCATTTACTCAACACTCTGTCAGACAAGAGTCATAGAGAACTACAATGCTAAATTTTATGGATCAGTTCAAACCTGAACTTTAGTAGTTACCATAAAGCTTGAAAAAAAAGGTCATCTCAGAATCTCATGAGATTAGGAAATGGTTAACAACAAAATAAAAAACTATAAAAATAAAAAGGGAAATATCCATATTCTACCTGACATGAATCATACATTGTTTAATTTTTACAGAATGAAGGTAAATCCCCAATTGTTTTATATATATATACATATACATATATATATGTATATATATGGTAAAAATAGGTAAATTCAAAATGTGCTTTTTAACAAACATTCTAAGGATATCCAGATTACTTGATAGATTACAGTAATATAAATACATACAATATTGGGTTGACCGATTTGAATAATAGCAGATTTCTACTTATTTCTTGTGTTCTCTTTAAATTGTCTGAAGAGACTTTCTCTTTAAATAATAAATAAAAATCAATACAGAAACAAACAAACAAACAAAAAAAGACTTCTAAAAGGGAAAGGGATATGTTAATGAGTCACATGGACGAAGGCCAAAAACCCATCTGGGGCAAACCAGGATACTAGGGTCACCTTGGGGGATTTGAGCAATTTATCTGAATTCAGAAAACACTCCTTACCCCTCACGCTCCCAGTGAAAAAGAAGGAGGAGGGAGGGAAGCAGGTGGAGATGCAGTTTAAAAAGAAAAGAAAGCCCAATTCAGCACTGCATTTTGAAAAATATCCTATTTCGTTAAGAACTCTTAGACCTGGGCTTCCCTGGTGGCGCAGCGGTTGAGAGTCCGCCTGCCAATGCAGGGGACACGGGGTCATGCCCCGATCCGGGAAGATCCCACATGCCGCGGAGCGGCTGGGCCCATGAGCCATGGCCGCTGAGCCTGCGCGTCCGGAGCCTGTGCTCCGCAGCGGGGGAGGGGGCACAGCAGTGAGAGGCCCGCGTACCGCAAAAAAAAAAAAAAAAAGAACTCTTAGACCTAGTTCGTGTATTTTGCACCGCTTTTGTTAAATACTTGGAGATTTATTTGTGAACTCTGCAACAACTTCTGTGGATATCAGCAAAGCAAGGTTGGCAAATGTGGAAGCGGATGTGGAACTAGCCTGACTGTGCTGACCTGACAAGGGTATTTCTTCCTGGGGATTCTCTTTGTGCATTATCTTTATCTACACATGATTATTACTTACCTATATACAGGGACTTCCCTGGTGGTGCAGTGGTTAAGAATCCGCCTGCCAATGCAGGGGACACGGGTTCAAGCCCTGGTCCAGGAAGATCCCACACGCCGCGGAGCAGCTATGCCCGTGCGCCACAACTACTGAGCCTGCGCTCTAGAGCCCGCGAGCCACAACTACTGAGCCCGTGAGCTGCAACTACTGAAGCCCACGCGCCTAGAGCCCGTGCTCCACAACAAGAGAAGCCACTGCAATGAGAAGCCCGTGCACCACAACGAAGAGTAGCCCCCGCTCGCCGCAACTAGAGAAAGCCTGGGTGCGGCAACAAAGACCCAATGCAGCCAGAAAAAAAAAAGAAAAAAAAATTACCTACCTATAGACAAATTTTAAAAAAATAGAGTTTTTTTAGCGATAAAAAAATAGAGGGTTTTTTTAGCATCCTAGCTCTGTGTAGTCAGCACTAGCCAACCAGTTGTCTTTTTAACAAATTCACGGCACGTACTATGTGCACGTGCTGTGTGCTCTAAGAACTTGAACTCATTTAATCCTCACAATAACGCTATGAGGTAAGTATATTGCTATCATTCACATTATACAAATAGGGAAACTGAGGCAAAGAGAGGTTAAGTAAATTGTCCAAAATCTCACCTCTAATAAATTGCACAGGTAGGATTAGAACCCAGGCAGTCCATGCCAGAGTTCACACATCCAGACACTAATCTGACCTGTGAATGCTTCATAAGGGCAGTAGACATGTGAACTGGCTTAATTAAGCGCATTGGCTAAAGATGTGTTAGCAAAACTGTGTTCAACTGCTGCCCGTACCTCTCTAACAGGTGTTCCCATCAGCCATCCTAAAATAAATCTGCTACTAAGGTTCACCCCGGCGGTGTAAGGCCTTCAGCAGTGTGACCCAGTCTTTTCTCTTTAACCCCCCGCTTCAGCTAGATGAAAATTTCAGTTCATACTTTCCTGCCTCAGCATTGTCTCTGTGCTTTTCCCTCCACCTAGAAGGCCCCCAAGACAATTCTCCCCAGTTGACTTCTTTCTTTGCAGCCCCATCTACTTCAAGGCCCAGATCAAACTGGCATTCCATTGTCACACTGGACAGAAACTCTCCAAAGTCTGAAATCCCACAACCTCTATTATCTGCGCCACTCACATGCCTGCGTATCTTACCTCCCCTGCTGAGTCAGCATTTTCTCTCCCCACAGCCCTTAGCGCAGCACATTTTCACGTAAGTAGTTCTCTGAATGTACAGTCCACACTGTTTGCCCTTCATTCATCCTCTCTGCTAAATATTGGCAAATATATACATATAATTATATAGATTTATATATACATATGTATCATTGCAAAAGGAAAAGACTTCCTCCTTCTAAAAGAACCACGATTTTATTCAGGTATCTTTCCATCTCCAGTTCTGAAAGTAGACCCTTGTTTCTTCTAAGCCAGTACTACCCAATAGAAATAGAAAGTGAGTCGCATGTGTAATTTAAAATTTTCTAGTAGCCACATTAAGAAAGTAAAAATAAAAAGGAGAAATTAATTTTAATAATAAATATCATTTAACCCAATAAACCCAAAACATGTTAACATTTCAACATGTAATCAATATAAAAAAACATTAAATCAATATTTTACTTGTGTGTGAGAGATAGTGAAAGAGACAGAGACAGAGAGAGGAGAGACAGAGAGAAGTCTGGGGAATCTGAGGAGTATTTTATGCTTAGAGCCTCTCTTAATTCAGACTGGACACATTTCAAGTGCCCAATGGCCACATGTGGCTAGTAGCTTCCATATTGGATAAGGCAGATCTGAGCCCATCAACAGGGCATTCCCATGACAACCCATATTAGGTCCAGAATGGAAACCCAAGTTGGGCTGATCAGACTGAAGCAGAGGATTTACAGTCCATGTTTGGGAGAGGTTTCCGCCTGCTAGTAGTGACTGGGGAAGCCTCTAGCTCTGTTCGCCTGGCAGTCTTAGTGAGAATCAACTTGGAACCATGAAGGGGAACTGGCAGGCCTGGTGTTAGGATGTCACCAACATTGAGCATAAAGGGATTGGGGAGACAGAAAGAATCCTGGCTCCTAAAATGACATCACTGAGCCACTGATCCCACAAGGCCTGGAGCTCATCCTACTTCTGGTTATAAAAAATAATAAATTTCCTTTTTTTTTAAGCCAGACTGAGTCAGAGTCTTCTGTAACATCCCAACATCTGAGCCAACCCTAAGATCCAGGTCCGCAGACTTCTCCGGGACCAAGCTTCTCCATCAGGATGCTTTTGAAGAATGATTTTTAGGGGCTTTCCTGGTGGCACAGTGGTTTGGAGTCTGCCTGCCGATGCAGGGGACACGGGTTCGTGCCCCGGTCCGGGAAGATCCCATATGCCGCGGAGCGGCTGGGCCCGTGACCATGGCCACTGAGCCTGTGCTCTGCAACGGGAGAGGCCACAGCAGTGAGAGGCCCGTGTACCGCAAAAAAAAGAAGAAAGAATGATTTTTAGCTAATTTTTCTGGATCCCGCTTAGATTCTTTCAATGGCCCGATGGTGGCAACTGCCAATGGCTTGAAGGTAAAGATCTCCAAAGATGCTGGTGCTTGTGAAGACGTCACCCAGCAGGTGGGTCAGTGCATGTACAACGTCATCAGGGGCACAGAGTCCCTTCTCAGGGCAGCCGCTGACACACTGCATTCTCAAGCTGGCCCGCGCTTGCTCCATCTGCCAGGGCAGGCATTTGTCACAGAACTTCATCACCTCTCTTGGAACCCATAGACCCTGGCGCCGGCCCAAAGCTGGACAGGCAAGGGCCTTTTGACAGGAGGCAGCTCAGGAAGCCACACTTTCCACCGGGATATGGTAGCTTTTTCTGGCAGGGTGCGGAAAACAGGATCAGGTGCCCTAGGCCAACTGCTGGCGCAAGGAATTTAGAAGAAAGATCAGAAAGATGGACAGAGCCCTGACAGCTGCAGGGCCATAAACTGAAGAGCAGCAACAATAAGAAAAATGGGCAGAAAAGATGCCAGCACGGGAGGGAGAAAAAATTACTCGTAAGCGCGTAGTTGACAAGCAGCAGTAGCATGTGAACGAAACTGCTGCGAGGCAAACAGACTTTAGGGTTCACTGCAGTGCACAGGTCTTACAGCCCCACACTAGGGGAGAGAGAGCCACAAATTTGCCCAGCCTTCCACCCATGTGTCTTGGAGAACACATTTTGGGCACCAGTTGGTAAAAAACCGGCAACGTTGTAGAGTGAGAAGAATGTGGCTTCAGGACTAGAGAACTGCCACTCAGTGTGGTGACCGGTGGGCAAGGCCTCCATGAGGTTCAATTTCCTAGTCTCCAAAATGAACATTATTATCTTAATCTCACAGCTCTAAGAAGCTTAAGTTCTAAAATGCACATGAGAGGACTTCTCTGGTGGTCCAGCGGTAAAGTGTGGGGGACTCAGGTTCAATCTCTGGTCGGGGAACTAAGATCCCACATGCCGAGGGGCAACTAAGCCCGACTGCCACAACTAGTGAGCTTGCTCGCCTCAATGAGAGAGACCGCGTGCCGCCAACTACAGAGCCCAGGCGCTCTGGAGCCCACGTGACACAACTAGAGAAGAGAAAACCCACACACCACAACTAGAGAGAGGCCCGCGCACCACAACGAAGACCCAATGCAGCCAAAAAAATAAAGAAAATAAATATTTCTTTAAAAATTCTTTTAAATTAAATGCATGTGAAACCCCTTGTAAGCTATAAGTGCTATATATGTCACTGTTATGATTTCTTTTTTTTTTTTTTTTGCAGTATGCGGGCCTCTCACTGTTGTGGCCTCTCCCATTGCGCAAGGAGCACAGGCTCCGGACGCACAGGCTCAGTGGCCATGGCTCACGGGCCCAGCCGCTCCGCCGCATGTGGGCTCTTCCCAGACCGGGACACGAACCCGTGTCCCCTGCATCGGCAGGCGGACTCTCAACCACTGCGCCACCAGGGAAGCCCCATGATTTCTTTTTAAGGAAAAGAAATACCTCTGATGGATTTTTCATGCCCAGAAGCCACTACCTACTTATTAATGCTACTTCTGAAGAACAAATGACAAATATAAGTGTTTTTTAATAAAATCATATGTTCTTACAGCATTTATTCCTATCAGCTTACTCTCTCTGTGCCTCTGGTTCCTGGTTTACAAAATGAGACCTCAAATACTTGTCCTGCTGGGGACTGGAGTGGTGGCCAGATGAGATTACAGATCTGAAAGATTTACTGAGATTTAGAGCTTATACATTAGGTGTCACCCCCAAAACATTTACAGCATCTAATTGCAAAAGAGCTTGCCAGTGTGCAGAATCCAACTCCAGTTTTATGAAACATTTCAGACATTGAAAAGTATAGAAAATAAATGACACCCTTATTTCCATCTGTTAAAGCTGGATGATAGTCATACGGGTGTCATATTATTGCCTGAGATGTTTTAAATGTTTGAAACATTTCATAAAACAACTTTTTAAATTATAATTTTTCAAAAGACCTAAGTCAAGGGAATTCCCTGGCGGTCCAGTGATTAGGACTCCGTGCTTCCCCTGCCAGGGACCTGGGTTCAATCCCTGGTCGGGGAGCTAAGATCTCCCAAGCCTTGTGGTATGGCCAAAAAATAAATAAAATAAATTTTTAAAAAGATCTAAGTCAAGTATCAGCAACTTCTCTTGGATGCATTTTTTGCCTCCTAACCCTCCATACACTCCATCCCCAATGTTGAGTTAGATGTTGTTTCTCTGTGGCTCTCTGAGGTGACTTCTGTTTAAATCACTTATCACGCGTCATTGTAACTTCTTATTAACTTAGGTTTTGAGCCCTTTGAGAGCACGACCAGGCCTTCATCTCTGTTTCATCATCAAGACTCATGCCTGGTATGTTGTGGGGCTCAGTAAATGTCTCATGAATGTTAACTAAGTACGTTAATATCAGTGGAAGACTCTGGTTTCTCTCGAAGTCTTCACCAACAACCAGAACCTTCTTTCTCCTGCAAGACTATTTCTCCTCTCCCTTTCTCTTTTGTACCAGACATAAGTTTCTCTGAATGTTGTAACTACGTGTCTTAAGAAAAATCTCATAGCCACGTATCAGAGAAGCACTATGCTTTGGTTAAAATTGATTTAGATATTGCTATAGACTGAATGTTTGTGTACCCCCAAAACGTTGAAACCTAATCCCCAGTGTGATGGCATTTGGAGGTGGGCCTTTGGGAAGCGACTAGGTCATGAGGGAAGAGCCCATAAATGGTATTAATGACTTTAGAAAAGAGACCCCGCAGAGTTCCTTTGCCCCTTCTGCTGTATGAGGACTCAGGGGCATGACAGCTATCTCTGAACCAGGAAAAAGGCTTTCACCAGACACGAAATCAGCCAGTCTTGTACTTGGACTTCCCAGCCTCCAGAACTGTGAGAAATAATTGTTGTATATCAGCCATCCAGTCTATGGTATTCTATTAGAGCAGCTCAAATGTAGACAAGATACATGTACCAAAAATGCAAAAGAAAAGGCAAACAATTAAACATCACTCTTTCTCTAGCTGTTCAAGGCTGTAAATACAAATTTAAAAATATGAGAACTTCTTAACATTGATAATCCAACAAATCAGTTCCAAGGCATGGTTCCTCGGCTCAGAGGACAAAATGTGTACGGACTTGGAGAAGTTTTATACTGTTTGGTCCATAGGAATGAACTCATTTTGATGATTCTTTTCTTTTTCTCATTATACGCGTAATACTCAAATAGCATGACTGAACTAAGGTAGTAAAGTTTATCTACCACCATCCTACAGAGTACTGAGTGTTTTTCTTTTTTTCATATGTATTTATTTATTTGGCTGTGCCGGGTCTTAGTTGCGGCACTTGGGATCTTCGCTACGGGATCTAGTTCCCTGACCAGGGATCATACCCGGGCCCCCTGCATTGGGAGCGCGGAGTGTTAAGCACTGGACCACCAGGGAAGTCCTGAGTATTGAGTGTTTTTGGTCACCTAAACTGCCCTTCCTAATACACATTTAACTGAACTTTTTCTCGGTTTCCTTATAAAGAAACGCATTGTCTTTAAGGTTAATATTGATATGTTATAAACTCCACAATTAGTTATCTCACACTTCCTGAAATTTTCCTACTTTATATTTAACCAATCTGTTCCAAATGCTATTATCCAGAACAAAAGCTGGTATAACTGGTTACAAGTGCAATTGCTTTTTTCGATGTCCTTGCTTATCTTTCCGTCCCGTCTGCTGCCACTTCCTTGCCACACCCTGGAGGCAACCATACGAAGTCATTCTCTTTCTGGTCTCCTTGCCTTTACAGGTACTGTTTCTTTGGCATAAATTAGAATGTCTCCACTCATCCTCCAAGACTCAGGTCCACTGCCACCTCCTCTGGGGATCTGCTCTGAGCACTCTGTACTCCACCAGCCATTATACAGACCTCTATTTCAATATTCACATCCTTGCTGGAATCCCCTGCTTCCTTGTCTTGTCTCCTCTAGTACCCTGAATGCCCCTAGTGGTCTAAAACGATCACTTGCTCATCTTTGTAGTTCTAATGCCCAGTGTGGCACCTGACACTGAATCAATGTTTAGTGAATGAATGGCTGAGACTGAACAGATGAATGAATGAATGCATATGATGCAACGAAGCTGCATTTACTCAGCAGCTCTAGGGTAAAGACCCTTAGCCATACCGTGGTCATCCTGGATTGCATAGAATTTGGAACCAGGAATGCCCAGCTGGCCTATTGCATTCCCAGTCATTGCAAGAACCCACTTTCTTCCTCCGCGCACAATCCTTAATCTAAACGCTGCCAGTCCCACCCGCTTTCCCACCTCTCCCCAGCTTCACTTCACTCACTCGCTCGTCTTCCAATTTACAGTCATGCCACCAACCTCTAAGCCATGTCGAGATAATACGTGTAACAGATAAATGATGCAAACTGAAGCACTACTTGTGTACTTTTTACCCTGTTCTCTTATGCAACCTCAAATTGCCACCAAGCAGGGTGAGCACGGGACACCTGACTCCTTCCGCGAGCCCAGAACAGGCCAGGGACACCTAAGGAAGCTCCCTATCCCAGGAATCCTTGGCTCCCTTGCGGTAATAGGAAATCAAATTACACAAAGCAATCGTAGCTTGTGTTTTAAATATTTTATGAAAATATTGCCCTTTGCAACAATTAAAATATTTCTCATGCTTTAAAAATATTTTAAAATATTTTTCATGCTTTCTTTTACTACCTTAGCCTGAGGTTGATGCTGTGAAATAGGTTTTGAAAAATCAGGAATTATCATTATTTTTAAAGTTAAAAAATAAAGGTTTGATGAGTCTCATGATTTCCACAGGCTTAGCTGAGAGGGAGCTGCGTTAGATCGGATGGTTGTTGCTGAGGCCCTAAGGCACCAATCCCCAGAGGGAACTTGGCATCCTTTGGATATATTTGTTTCTGTTTGAGTGCATCCTCCGCAAACACATTTAATCATGTAACAACCCACGTCCCCAGTTCATCAAACTAATTCAATGGGGCTTCCCTGGTGGCGCCGTGGTTGAGAATCTGCCTACCAGTGCAGGGAACACGGGTTCGAGCCCTGGTCCGGGAAGATCCCACATGCCACGAAGCAACTAAGCCCCGTGCACTACAACTACTGAGCCTGCGCTCTACAGTCCGTGAGCCACAACTACTGAAGCCCATGTGCCTAGAGCCCGTGCTCTGCAACAAGAGAAGCCACCACAATGAGAAGCCCGCACACTGCAATGAAGAGTAGCCCCCGCTCGCCGCAACTAGAGAAAGCCAGCGCACAGCAACGAAGACCCAATGCAGCCAAAAATAAATAATTTTTTTTAAAAAGAGTGTATAGCTGCAAACTCCAGTGTCTTCAAATTAGAGAGCATTAAAGTCTTCCTTGAATTTGCCTAATGATTAAAAAGCAAATTAGAAAGTAGTCAAATGGCACATTTCCTTGCAGAGTATCTTTGGGGAGGACTGCAGGCTGCATCATCTTATTTACAACTATTCTAGCATTTGCAAAAATGTTTTAGCAAAGTATCTGAGCTACTATCTCTCAAAACTTCCCAGCAGCAGTGCTTCAGGCCAATTCCTAGTAGCATAGACATTCCTGCTTGTCAGGAACCCCGTTTTCTGTCTGCAAATCTTAAAATGGAGGCTGGAGATGGGAAGTTGGTACTCGCTAATGCGATTATCCTCCTGTTGATCAGATTTATTAAAAATGCTATGGCAGGGACTTCCCTGGTGGTCCAGTGGTTAAGAATTCGCCTTCCTGGGCTTCCGTGGTGGCACAGTGGTTGAGAGTCCGTCTGCTGATGGAGGGGACACGGGTTCGTGCTCCGGTCCAAGAAGATCCCACATGCCGTGGAGCGGCTGGGCCCGTGAGCCATGGCCGCTGAGCCTGCGTGTCCGGAGCCTGTGCTCCGCAGCGGGAGAGACCACAGCAGTGAGAGGCCCGCGTACCACAAAAAAAAAAAAAAAAAAAAAAAAAAGAATTCGCCTTCCAATGCAGGGGACACAGGTTCGATCCCTGGTAGGGGAACTAAGATCCCACATGCAACTAAGCCTGTGCTTTGGAGCCCACGTGCCACAACTAGAGAGCCCACTCGCCGCAACTAGAGAGAAGCCCATGCACCGCAACCAAGACCCAATGCAGCCCCCCCCAAAAAAAAAGCCATGGCAAAACACACTTTAAAATAACCAGTGCAGAGTTGCATGTTAACTTGGGTATGGTGTCCTATTCTCTGCATATTTATATGCAGGAATCCCAGAGGCCCGGGTCAGGAATGTGTGGCTGCCTGTGCACAGTTAAAAGGCAAACATTCTTTACATGTCTGCGGACCCTGTCCCTCCCCACTCCGTCTCCTAATCTTACACCAGCCAATGTCCTGGTCCCCAGACTTGCCCTCCACCAAGCCTTAACGCATAACAGCACACGCCTCTTATACTTGAATGTGCAAACAAATCATTTGAAATCTTGCTAAAATGCAGATTTGGATTCAGCAGCTCTGGCGTCGGGACTGAGATTGCGCCTTTCTAACAGATTCCCGGATAATACTCCTTGCTCCTGGTCTACAGACCACATTTTGAGCTGCAAACTCTGCAGCAGGGTCAGAAGACTTTTTGTAAAGGGACAGGTAATAAAATTTTAGGCTTCGTGGGCAATAGGGCCCCTGTCCAGCTACTCGAGTCTGCCATTGTAGAATGAAATCAGGCAGATGACATGTGGGTTGTGGGGTGTGGCTAAGCTCCAATAAAACTTTATTTATGGGTCTTGAAATGTGAATTTCATAGAATTTTCACAAGTTAGGAAATTTTACTTTTCTTTTGATTTTTTTCTAACCTTTAAAAATGTAAATGCCATTCTTACCCCGAGGGCTGTAGAAAAACCGGTTGGACTTGGCTGGTACACCAAAGTTCGTCAACCTCTGCTCTAAAGTGCAAACTTCAGAGGCACAGGCCCAAATGTGGGCCCTACCTCAGCCTTATACTAACTCTGCTGCTCACTCAGTCACCTGACCTCTCAGAGTCTCATTTTACAAAGTTTTAAATGGAAGCAATAATTCTTATCCTCTTAGGGCTGTTGGTCAAGTGCCTGGCACAAATCAGGGTTTCAATAGAAAGAAATCAGTATTACTATTCGCTCGTCCAGGCTAACTTCCTTAGACATTATTTTCCTCAGGTTATTCAGCCTATACAATCTCCTGTGGGGACTTCCCTGGTGGCGCAGTGGTTAAGAATCCGCCTGCCAATGCAGGGGACACGGGTTCAAGCCCTGGTCCGAAAAGATCCCACATGCCACGGAGCAACTAAGCCTGCAAGCCACAACTACTGAGCCCACGTGCCACAACTACTGAAGCCCATGCACTTAGAGCCCATGCTCCACAACAAGCGAAGCCACCGCAATGAGAAGCCTGCGCACCACAACGAAGAGTAGCCCCCGCTCACCACAGCTAGAGAAAGCCCACGTGCCGCAACAAAGACCCAACGCAGCCAAAAATAAATTTATTTTAAAAAATTATTTATTTAAAAAATAAATTTATTTTTTAAAAAAAGAATACATTTGTTGTAAAAAGCCCCAAAAGATTGATCAATGTTCTTGAAAAATGGGATGATTCCTCCAGAAGGGAGTGGATTCCCTGTTAATGGAGGCATTCCAAAGTAAGCTGGACAGTCAGCTGGCCAGGATGATGGAGGTAGATGAATAGTATTGATTTAACTGAATAGATTTAAGGTCCCAACTAAGATTTACGTATTCTGTTTTATGATACTTCTATAGTCATACTCTGGGGACAAATAAGAAAATACCTGATGATGCTTACATAATCATAGATATGAATTTTTGAGAATAGATACTAAATTCCCATAACTATAGGGACTTCCCTGGTGGCCGAGTGGTTAAGAATCCGCCTGCCAGTACAGGGAACATGGGTTCAATCCCTGGTCTGGGAAGATCCCACATGCCGCGGAGCAAAACTAAGCCCGTGCGCCACAACTACTGAGCCTGCGCTCTAGAGCCCGTGAGCCACAACTACTGAAGCCCGTGCGCCTAGAGCCCGCACTCTGCAACGAGAGAAGCCACCGCAATGAGAAGCCCGCGCACCACAACGAAGAGTAGCCCCTGCTCGCCGCAACTAGAAAAAGCCCGTGCCCAGCAACGAAGGCCCAACGCAGCCAAAAATAAATAAATTAAATAAATAAATTTAAATAAATAAATAGATTCCCACAACTATAATGTCCAGGAGCAGAAATCCAAGTCCTTTCTTGCATTATACATCCCCTCAAAAAAAGAAAAGAAGGGCTTCCCTGGTGGCGCAGTGGTTGAGAGTCCGCCTGCCGATGCAGGGGACATGGGTTCGTGCCCCCGTCTGGGAAGATCCCACATGCCGCGGAGCGGCTGGGCCCGTGAGCCATGGCCGCTGAGCCTGCGCGTCCGGAGCCTGTGCTCCTCAACGGGAGAGGCCACAACAGCGAGAGGCCCGCGTACCGCAAAAAAAAAAGAAAAGAAAAGATCCTAGTGAGAATGAGATCCTGTTCATTCTGTTTGGGGAATAGTCAGGCCATGGCAAGGGAACAGGATAAATTCTTTGCTTGCCCATTCCCTAACCACCTTCTGGTAAGATCAGTAAGGCCGCTGCCCCTGAAGTGTTCCCATGTAGGTCCAAATTGGTTCCTAGATAGTCATGCACTATGATCTCTCTGAAAATTTCCACTGGCAGGTGAACAATATTGTGGGCATCATTATTTTCTAAGTAGCAATGATAGTTTTCCAATTATGAAGGGACATTTGTCAAATACATGGGGTCATGGTTAAAAATTAATCTTCCATGATTTAGAAAATTCTAAACCTACAGATAAAACTTCAACTATTAGCATTGATATTTAGTTGTTGAACATTTCCCTCTGAAGCACAACAGAAGGAGATAACGGAGTGATGGGATTAGGGTATTTCCTAAAATTTTG
The DNA here is from genome assembly GCF_005190385.1 of Monodon monoceros. Lineage (NCBI taxonomy): Eukaryota > Metazoa > Chordata > Mammalia > Artiodactyla > Monodontidae > Monodon > Monodon monoceros. The sequence continues at coordinate 9,669,148 of NW_021703771.1, read as the reverse complement.
ATTCCTAGATACTCGAACTTGACTTTTTGTTTCCTGTAAGGCATTTTTAAATTTGCACAAGGAATTGTAGAACTATAATTATCATATATAAAATTTGACTTTGTTCATTTAAATGAGGGGAATAGGGTTAGAAACTGGGTGGCAGGAGGGAGGGCTGCTCCATAATTTGTATCCCAGAAACTGGATTTGGGAGAGGAATTAGAAGAATAGAAGTGAGAAGTGAGAGTCCTTTGGATTTGGCTTTTCTTTTTTTTTTTTTGGCTGCACCCCCCACCCCAAAAAACAACCAGAGATCGAAGAACCCGTGCCCCCTGCAGTGGAAGCATGGAGTCTTAACCACTGGACCCCCAGGAAAGTCCCGTGGTTTCTATTACGGTTATAGCAGTGGTGATTAGCAATTATAAAAGAGGTAGAAAATTCTGGAACCTGCTCACTCTCTCATTTCACCTTTGGGTGCCTGATTGTCTCCATTTCTGTCTGTTGACAAAGCACACTCTCACCCACAATGACCAGAGTTTTCTTGTTAAAGTCGAAATAACTCCCTAAGCATTTCATGTGGGTGCTTAGATACAAGAGTTACTCAAGGAAGAAGTATTCTCCCTCTTTGATGACAGGATGGTATGAAAACACAAAGCAAAAGAGGGCAAGAGATTGAATAATTTAAAGGTTAAGCAATTTAAAAACAAAAGGAAACAGATGCGGGTTCCCTGGTGGCCCAGGGGTTAGGATTCCGGGCTTTCACTGCCATGACCCGGGTTCCATCCCTGGCTGGAGAACTGAGATCCCACAAGCCACAAGGCTCAGCCAAAAAAAAAAAAAGAAAAAGAGAAAGAAATAGATGGATTTTTGTCACAGGTACTATTTGTTAAACAAACCTGGCCATTATTGTAGTGGTAAAGGTCCAGGACTAACAATCAAAGACTTGCACTGGGGATTCCCTGGTGGTGCAGTGGTTGAGAGTCCGCCTGCCGATTCAGGGGACATGGGTTCGTGCCCCGGTCCGGGAAGATCCCACATGCCGCGGAGCGGCTGGGCCCGTGAGCCATGGCCGCTGAGCCTGCGCATCCGGAGCAGTCACCTCAACCCTCTGGGCCTTGGCTCCCTGGTATTTAAAATGAGGAACAATAGCACCTACCTCACAGAATTTTCTAGACCAAGTACCAGGTAATGTTTTTTAAAAAACCCTTGAAGTTCTAAATTCTTGTGGGCTTTCCCTTTTTTCTGTAATGAAGCTGAAACAGGAGGGAAGGGCGCAGGGCACAACCTTTGAAAGAATGACATAGCTCGAGGACATGACATAAACTGATTAGAACCAAATGGGTCCAAGATGGCGGACAAGTGAACTTCCCCTAGACCCTGAGCCTCAGTATCCGCTCACCGTAACACATCAGCAAGCTAAAGACACGCCCACAGGCGCCAGGACAGTTCCAAGGCCGACCACAAAAGGTCAAAAAGTGGGCGGTGGCCTAATTCCTGGAAATCCCCACCCCTTCCTCAAAATAGCTGGAATACTCCTACTCATTAGCCTATGAAATTACCCACCTCTGTAAAAATTAACAACCCCGTACCCTGGTGCCTCTCTCGCTTTCCAAGCTCTGTCTATGGAGTGTGTTTCTCCCTGAATAAACTTTCTTTCACTTTACAATGGCTCCCTCTTGAATTATTTCCTGCATGAAGCCAAGAACCCACACTTGGCGGCCATCCCAAGGACTCGCCTGAGACCTGGGACATGACCATCCTCTCAAGCCCCACTCTCTTTCCTGCAACAAGAGCACTAAGCTAGGCCATGACTGGGCTCAGGACTAGATATCCTCTGTCCTGGGTGACCTCTCTTCCCTAAGGTTCCCAGAAATCGCCTATTTGGGAGCGGAAGTGAAACCGCACACCTCAGATTGGGGCTTGAACCCACTGTCTTTTAACCGAGATTGCACACCTGGCCTCAGGACTTGCTGAAGTTCAGGTTCTTTATGTCTCAATGCAGAAGAAATTCAGTGAGAGGTAAAGTGATAGGTAAGAAGTAGATTGAGAAAGTTTCCATAGACAGAACGCAGTTCGTCTCAAAAGGTGAGAACGGCCCTGAGAGAGACACACTCTACAGACAGAGTGTGGGCCATCACAGAAGGCGAGAGGCCCCAAAATACAAGGTGGTTAGTTTTTATGGGCTGGGTAATTTCATAGGCTAATGAGTGGGAGGATTATTCCAACTATTTTGGAGAAGGGGCGGAGACTTCCAGGAATTGGGCCACTGCCCACTTTTTGGCCTTTTATGGTCAGCCTTGGAACTGTCATGGCACTTGTGGATGTATCATTTAGCATATGCTAATCTATTACAATGAGAGTATAATGAAGCTCAAGGTCCACTGGAAGTCGCATCTTCCTCCACCTTGTATGTAATCAGTTCTAATCAGTTTTTGTCGCATCCTGAACAGCTATGTATGTCATTCTTCTTTTTTGTTGTTGTTGTTGTTTTTTTTGCCGTACGCGGGCCTCTCCCTGCTGTGGCCTCTCCCGTTGCGGAGCACAGGCTCCGGACGCACAGGCTCAGCGGCCATGGCTCACGGGCCCAGCCGCTCCGCGGCATGTGGGATCTTCCCGGACCGGGACACGAACCTGTGTCCCCTGCATCGGCAGGCGGACCCCCAACCACTGCGCCACCAGGGAAGCCCTGTATGTCATTCTTTTAAAGGTTGTGCCCTGCCCCCTTCCCTCCTATTTCAGAAGCATGCAGTGGGTCTGTTAATACCACACTAAAATACTTACCACTTCCATGCTTGTCACCTCCAGCGCCCCCAACCGATCCCACAGCACTCCTGAAAGTTAAAGACCTGGTCTTTTGTGTTTCAGGATCACTAATGCTAAGAACACTGCTTGGGACATAATGCGTGGCTCAACGTAGTTGGTAATCATTCATTGGAACGCTGGAGCGTTCACGGGCTATTTTTTAAGTTCTTCTAATTGGAAAAAGTCAGTATATATGTTACTGTCGATTCTAGACTCTGGTCTCATGTAGGTTTTTTCTCAGGTATAAATGTAGCAGCAATCAGTGAGATTCCAAATCTGTTTGCTTTTGGTTTATATTTATACTGGACAACTCAAGTTAAAAGATTCCTGTCAGCCTAAAACCCTGTTTAAAACTTCTTAATTTCCACGTCTCACTGAAATCTCACCCACTAGCTTATTTTTAGGCTCTAGTGTAAAAAAGTAACCCCAGATCAAAAGGAAGTGGAGGGGCTTCCCTGGTGGCGCAGTGGTTAAGAATCCGCCTGCCAATGCAGGGGACACGGGTTCGAGCCCTGATCCGGGAAGATCCCACGTGCCGCGGGGCAACTAAGCCCATGAGCCACAACGACTGAGCCTGTGTTCTGGAGCCCACAAGCCACAACTACTGAGCCCACAAACCACAACTACTGAGCCCACATGCCACAACTACTTGAAGCCCGCGTGCCTAGAGCCCGTGTTCCCCAACAAGAGAAACCACTGCAATGAGAAGCCTGCGCACCGCATCGAAGAGTAGCCCCCCCTCGCCGCAACTAAAGAAAGCCCGGTCACAGCAACAAAGACCCAACCCAACCAAAAATAAAATAAGTGAAATAAATAAATTTATATAAAAAAAAAGAAAGTGGAGAGCAGGTGTGGTTGAAGTCGGCCCTTAGTAGCTTTATAAAGGGTGAGCCCTTTATAAGCTGATAACAACTATAAATATGAGTGTACCACGATGTAAGTGTGGCACTTACGTTGTGAAATTACCTAAAATTATTTTCCCATTTTTCTGCAGAGTCAAGGGACTTCTGCTGTTAGTACTAGTTTAAACTATTTAAATGAGGCTTTCACACTTCTAAGAAAAACTTAGGCTGGAGATAGCTAAAACAATCCCCATATTCCTAAAAATGAGCACTGCGTTGGGAGTTCAAATTAATTTTTCAATTAGTGAGAAGGGCGCAGCCGAGGCTGTCGTGCTTGTGTTCAGTTCTTAGCTCTCTGGTCTCGGCAGCGAGGGCAGCCAGGAACCTCCTGGAAGCAGCTGTGGCAGCTGGCCCAGCTCAGCCAGTCTTCTCCAGGGGCTGATTTAGCTTCTCCCTCTGTACTCAGAGGGCAATTATAGCGCAGTTTCAAGTACAGACTGAGAAATTAACAGTCTCTAGAGTAATGAGGGAAATGATCAAGGCCACTTGGCCTGGGGATTGAAAGCCTGGAGCACCTGTCGCCAGTTTCTTTTGCCTTTGCCAATGTGCTAGGCTGTTCGCTTTCTGGGGCTTCCTCCATTCTCACCCAGGGACAAAGCCCAGTGATGCTGCAGAGGTTACAAATGATGATAAGCTCCTTCCCCAAATACAAGTCAATGTACACATGTTCAGGCTTTCTCTGTGGCCTTTTAAGAACTAAGTGGTCTGGTTTCTTTAGGAGTATGGAAAGACTTTCTAAACTGTCTGTGGATGATTTCTTCACCTCTGTATCGTTTGTTCAGGGGGCAAAACAGAGATTTCGAAAACTTGTGACCAGCTCAAAGATAAAGGGACTGGCTTTCTCCTTGCCCTCTAGAGATGTTAAAAATAGCAGTGGAGTTATAAAGAGGAATCTCAACCCTCCAGGAGGAAGAGGCTATACATGAACGCAGTGTGGTTTATACTTACACAGCAAGACCAGACAGTGGCTCTTTCATTCCAGCAAGTGTCATCCAACTGCTTCCCCAACAGAGAATTGAAAGTTGGAGAGAGAAGATAGAATCAGCAAGAGAAAGAGAAAATTGGGGCAGATGGGGGAAAAAAACCCCTAGAGAAACAGTTCTAATTTTCCTTTACTATTTTCAAAAAGTACACCTAACAGGTGAAGAAGCACAGATATAAAGTAATGAGTCTTGGAAAACATAGGCAGAACACTCTTTGACATAAATTGCAGCAAGATTTTTTTTGATCCACCTCCTAAAGTAATGAAAATAAAAACAAAAATAAACAAATGGGACCTAACTGAACTTAAAAGATTTGCACAGCAAAGGAAACCATAAACAAAATGAAAAGACAAACTTCAGAATGGGAGAAAATATTTGCAAATGAAGCAACCGACAAGGGATTAATCTCCAAAATATACAAACAGCTCATGCAGCTCAATATCAAAAAACACAAACAACGCAATCAAAAAATGGGCAGGGGCTTCCCTGGTGACGCAGTGGTTGAGAGTCCACCTGCCGATGCAGGGGACACAAGTTCATGCCCCGGTCCGGGAAGATCCCACATGCCGCAGAGCGGCTAGGCCCGTGAGCCATGGCCACCAAGCCTGTGCGTCCGGAGCCTGTGCTCTGCAACGGGAGAGGCCACAACAGTGAGAGGCCAGCATACAGCAAAAAAGAAAAAAAGAAATGGGCAGAAGATCTAAATAGACATTTCTCCAAAGAAGACATGCAGATGGCCAAGAAGCACATGAAAAGACGCTCAACATCACTAATTATTAGAGAAATGCAAATCAAAACTAAAATGAGATATCACCTCACACAGGTCAGAATGGCCGTCATTGAAAAGTCTACAAACAGGACTTCCCTGCTGGAGCAGTGGTTAAGAATCCGCCTGCCAATGCAGGGGACACGGGTTCAAGCCCTGGTCCAGGAAGATCCCGCGTGCTGCGGAGCAACTAAGCCCATGCGCCACAACTACTGATCCGGCGCTCTAGAGCCCGTGAGCCACAACTACTGAGCCCACGTGCCACAACTACTGAAGCCCGCGCGCCTGGAGCCCGTGCTCCGCAACACGAGAAGACACCTCAGTGAGAAGCCTATGCGCCCAACGAAGAGTAGCCCCCGCTTGCCAGAACTAGAGAAAGCCCACAGGCAGCAATGAAGACCCAATGCAGCCAAAAATAAATAAATAAATAAATTTTTTTAAATTAAAAAAAAAAGAAAAGTCTACAAACAATAAAGGGAGCCCTTCTACATTTTTGGTGGGAATGTAAATTGGTGCAGCCACTATGGAGAACAGTATGGAGGTTCCTTAAAAAACTAAAAATAGAGCTACCATATGACCCTGCAATCCCTGGGCAAATAGCCAGAGAAAACCATAATTCAAAAAGAGTCATGTACCACAATGTTCATTGCAGCACTATTTACAATAGCCAGGTCATGGAAGCAACCTACATGCCCGTCAACAGAGAAATGGACAAAGAAGATGTGGTACATATATACAATGGAATATTACTCAGCCATAAAAATGAATGAAATAATGCCATTTGCAGCAACATGGATGGACCTAGAGATTGTCATACTGAGCGAGGTAAGTCAGAGAAAGACAAATACCATATGATATTGCTTATATGTGGAATCTTAAGAAAAAAAAAATGGTACAAATGAACTCATTTCCAAAACAGAAATAGAGTCACAGATGTAGAAAACTTATGGTAACCAAGGGGGAAGCAGGGGGATAAACTGGGAGATTGGATTGACATATACACACAACTATATATAAAATAGATGACTGATAAGAGCCTACTGTAGAGCACAGGGAACTCTACTCAATACTCTGTAATGACCTATATGGGAAAAGAAGCTAAAAAAGAGTGGATAAATATATGTATAACTGATTCACTTTGCTGTACAGCAGAAACTAACACAACATTGTAAATCAACTATACTCCAATAAAAATTAATTAAAAATAAAAATTAAAAAAAAGTAATGAGTCTTGCCCTACTCTCCCTTCTTCTAAGTTAGCCAGTGGATGGGGTTCTTCCTTCCACAGATTTCTCCATTCTCGTACACAGGTTTTAAGTTTACTGACTGACTTAACCACTGGCAAGCCTGAAAGTAGAAAGTAGGGGGAAATAGGACAAAAATCACCTACTCACAGCCCTATCAACTAGAGACAATCACTGTTAACATTTTAGTGTATCAGTTTCTAGCATTTGTCATACTAGAGAGGAAAAACAGATACAAAAGAGAAAGGAAAATAAGAGAAAAAGAAAGGGGAGAGAGGGATGGAAAACATTTACATCATCTATAGCACTATGCAGTGCTGAAAGCTTCTTGCACTATATTTGTAGGAAGGCCAAGTTCATTCACCTCTCAGAGGAGCCACCTGAAGCAATGGAAGGCGAAATCTAGGGAGTTGTGTCTATTTGTGTTTAAAAGGGAACCTTAATTCCTAACTCCTGTGATTGATATTACTTGCATTTCTAACCTAGAAACTCTTGTTTCCGTAAACAAATAGGGTAGGGGGTCCCTAAAGGAAAAGAACCAGATATAGCTTTTTGACACAAGAGAAGCCGTTTTACACGGAAGCCATTTTGTGATCTAAGCCCAGCCACACTGCTAGCCTTTGCACATGTCTCAGTAATAATGATCTTAAGGGAGCAAAAGAACAAATGACTGTTATCAGGCAAGAGGAGTAACAATAGCAAAGAAAATAAATCAGTTGTAAAGACTCCCAGTTCTGTTTCAAAGGTAAAGACTAGCCTGAAGCGCTTTCTTGAGCTGTTTTGCAGAATTTAAACCCCCCTCTGGGAATTCTCTCACGGTCCTGTGGTTAGGATTCCACGCATTCACTGACGAGGGCCTGGGTTCAATCCCTGAAGGATTGCAGCCAAAAAAAATAAAAATAAACCCCCCTCAAGTGCTCAACCTCCAGATCAACTGAAACCTAAGGGATGGTGATTTTGACCTTTTCTGACCCTCATGACTTCAATCTACTAAAGCTTGGACTCTGTCAACCTTTGCCCCAGTTCTCTGCTGAATTCTCCTGTTCAAGCCGCTTTATGAATATGCATGTATTCTTAGCTTAAAAGTTTCCCAACTTTGCTGTTCAGGGAGACGCTGCTTTGGGAAACACCCCCAGTCTTCTCCTCACTTGCTGGAACTAATAAATCCTTCCTTCTCCTGATTTTTGACTTGGTTGTGTCTTTTGACACCCACCAAGAGGGGAACCCGGTTTCCAGGTAAGACTGCCTCTAACAATTTGGAGCTCAAGGCTGCCCACAAAGCTCCATTAAAGTGAAGCGATCGATTTTGAGGGTTCTTGGCGGCAGCAGCTGGAAAGCAAGAGTTTAAGAAGTGTGGATGGAGAATTGAAAAATACCAACTGTTTTTTCATGCTTGAATATACACAGAATTGCTTGAGGAGCTGGTTAAATGGGCAGATTTCCAGGCCCCTCCCCAGAGATTTTGATCCAGTTGACCCGGGGCTGGGCAGGGTCACCACATTTGCATTGTTAGCCTGGGTCCTGGGTCATTCTAATGCAAATTGGTCACGGACCACACTTTGAGAAACACTGCCTGGCATGAAAACTTAGCAATCACTTAAGTGTGAGGAAGAATATATTTTAAATGAATGGGGAAGAGGTTTTACATTTCTTGCTAAACATAATGATGTGGCGGTAAAAGGCTTTGGAATCAGTCAGATCTGGATCAAGACTTGCCTCTCCTTCATAACTAGCTGTAGGTCAGTAAAAAGTTAATCTTTGTGTCCTCACAGGCAAACTGGAGATAAAAATACCTATTAGGCTTCCAGGCGCTTTTGTGAAGATTAAATGATACAGCATTTGTAAAGCACCTGGGATACAGTAAATAAATGTTAATTTCCACTTATCAAATTAAAGAAAGTTAGGTACTACAATAAGGACTTTATTTTTTGGTGATTAAACTTTTTTTTCTAATAAATTTATTTATTTTATTTTATTTTTGGCTGTGTTGGGTCTTCGCTGCTGTGCACAGGCTTTTCTCTGGTTGAGGCGAGCGGGGGCTACTCTTGGTTGCCATGAGCAGGCTTCTCATTGCGGTGGCTTCTCTTGCTGCAGAGCATGGGCTCTAGGCATGCAGGCTTCAGTAGTTGTGGCTCGTGGGCTCAGTAGTTGTGGCACGTGGGCTCACTAGTTGTGGCTCGCGGGCTCTAGAGCACAGGTTCAGTAGTTGTGGCGCACGGGCTTCGTTGCTCCGCGGCATGTGGGATCTTCCCGAACCAGGACTCGAACCCGTGTGCCCTGCATTGGAAGGTGGATTCTTAACCGCTACGCCACCAGGGAAGCCCAGCGATTAAACTTCTATTTCTTTTAAGTTGAGATATCAAAAGAGAAATGAGATGGGAGGGAATGTTTGGGTTTTACATTTATGACATTAGAATGTTTCTGCTATAACGTTATTCCTTTTCTTATTATTATAATGCCTCAGTAGTTTAAAAATGTAAATAATGGATTTTTTTTTTTTTTTTTTTGGCCACACCGTGAGGCTTGTGGGATTTTAGTTCCCTGACCAGGGATCGAGCCCAGGCCCCCGGCAATGAGAGCACTGAGCCCTAACCACTAGACTGCCAGGGAATTCCCGATAATGGAATTTTTTAATGGCCTGTATTTTACAGGTGAATTTGAAAAAATTTTACTGCACTACAATGTGAATAAAATTGAAACTACAATTTTAGGAGTTTCATTTCCACGTGAGAACAAATATTGATTATTTAGGTTTACACATAGGGTAGTTAACTTCTTGGGTAACTTCCAAGGTTTTTACTTCTAACAATAAAAGGCTAGTAGGATTTCACGGGGCTTACAAAAAGCACTGCTGGGGAAAGGAGGAAGAATTGTTAAGATGGCATTAAAAGATTTTTTAAACTGTATTTTAGAATAATTTTAGATTTACAGAAGATTTGCAAAGTAGTGCAGAGAGTTCCCATATACTCTCATTTAGTAGAAGATTTATTTAAAAAAATAACCTAAGTACTTTGTTATACATGAATATTAATCCCAACATCCGGTAACGTAATCCTGAAGACTTGTCCGTTTTGCTGGCCACCTTAGGCTAGCTTCTGTTCCACCTCACTGTACCTCAGGACAAAGCTCTTCAGGGGATGGTAACGTTCTCTAAACCCTCCATTCTAAGTCCTAGGAGTTTTGGCGCCAAGCACAAGGCACACTGGTTGAATGCCTTGGGGAAAGCTCAGCCTTGACCCTTCGATGACACTATTAACGCTGATCAGCATGGCCTCAATTAAAGGAGCTAACACTCTTTAAAAAAATATCTAAACAGGAGTCATTCTGGTTTCTTCCCATTCTTCCTTAAAGAAAACTTTTGTCACATCTTCTGGGGACTGACTTAAACGATGTCTGCAAACAGGACAGGCATCCTATCACTATGTCTACCTCCCTTGATAGATTCTAGCACTGTAGCTCTATATAAAACTGAAATTAAATTTAGAGTAAGTGTTTTTAATTTTAGTTTAAATATGTTTCCTTTACAGCATTCAGCCCCATACAAAGCACACTCTTGTGGATCGGGCTGTCTCACCAGCATGGCCTTTTTGCCCAAGCACAGTATTCTCATTATATTGATTCTAGCAATAACCACTATTATAGGTCATTGAATTAGGAAGTTAAAAAGTTATTTTTCCCATGTAAATTCTTTATTTCCTTAAAGGAGAAGACTGGACTAGATGATCTGAGTGGTAGAGGAGGGAAAAGAATTTGCCTTGGAGTCAGACAAATACCTGTGAATTGCCACCTTGAGCAACTTTCTTAATTTCTCATAGCCCCAGTTTCCTCTTGTGAAGTGGTTACAGTATCTTATTTAATAGCTGTAAGTGAAGGGTTCAGAACACGCTACCTACAAAATATGGCACTTTGGCATACGGAATATTTCAAACTGAAGGAATTTGAGAAAAAGCAGGTCCAGGAAGGACTCTCTGATCTCCCCCTTCACCCCTGAAGCAGGTCATAAGAGCCTCTTGTGAGAGGTGCGGTCCCTAAACTTGGAGGAAAGGAGCATCTTTATCTCCAAAGACAGAGAGATGCTGAGAGGAATCCAAGTGCACAGGCCTCCTAAGCTTCCCCACTTTGCTGCCTTTAGCTCATACTCTTTGGTCCTACCACGTTTTCCCATGACTTTCTACCGTTCATCAAACCTAGTATAAACACACTCGGGTTTAACTGTTTTTTCACGTCTTCATTTCCTTATGAAGGTCCCTGTGTCACATAAAATTATGTTGTAAAAATCTAATACTTTTCTCCTGTTAATCTGCCTTTTGTAAGTCCAACTGATGAAGCTCCAGCCTGAAAACCTAGGAGGGTAGTAGGAAAAAGAATTTTTCCCTCTTCTGCATTAGGACTAACTGATGCAATGCACAATACAGTGACTTGTAGCAAGTGGGAGTTCTCAGTGAATTAATTAATGAATTCATTATGGTTTCTTGTACATTCATGTTGTCTTCCCCACTGAATGGTAAGCTCCTCAAAGGTAGGGAGTTCTTTTATGTCTCCACGGAACCTAGCACAGCACCAACAGGGGGTACACACGTTCTCATCCTCCTGGCTACCAACTGGTTTGAATTTTGATGAAAGCTACACATGAAGTGATATTGACTCACCAAACTCTTATAGTTGCAACATAAGCCACGCAAATTGAGTAATGTTTCAGCTTAAAAAAAACAACAACAAAAACCTTACTTATTTAATGAGGTTATTACAAAACTATTCTTCCTGAACAGGAATAGTTCAACATGGATGAAGATAACATTAGAAAGTGATTAAGGGCTTCCCTGGTGGCGCAGTGGTTGAGAGTCCGCCTGCCGATGCAGGGGACGCGGGTTCGTGCCCCGGTCCGGGAAGATCCCACGTGCCGCGGAGCGGCTGGGCCCATAAGCCATGGCCTCTGAGCCTGCGCGTCTGGAGCCTGTGCTCCGCAACGGGAGGGGCCACAACGGTGAGAGGCCCGTGTACCGCAAAAAAAAAAAAAAAGTGATTAAGTGGGACGAACTGTGAATGAATTTGGGAGGTATAGTGGAGGAGATCATGCCTAACGTGTGACCAGCAGTGTGGGTAACTTCAAAAAGAGCTGCTGGAAGGAATTCCCTGGTGGCCCAGTGGTTAGGACTCAACGCTTTCACTGCTGTGGGTCCGGGTTCCATCCCTGGTCATCCCGAAAGCCGCAAGGTGGTGGCCAAAAAAAAAAAAAAAAATCTACTGGAAAGGAATAATTAGCAACTAGCTAGGTTGTTATTCAAAGTGTAGCTTATAGTACTATCTTTTTTTTTTTTGGCTTGGATTTTCATTGCTGCACGCGGGCTTTCTCTGGTTGTGTTGAGCAGGGGCTACTCTTCGTTGCGGTGCGCGGACTTCTCATTGTGGTGGCTTCTCTTGTTGTGGAGCATGAGCTCTAGGTGCACGGGCTTCAGTAGTTGTGGCCCAAGGGCTTAGTTTCCCCGGGGCATGTGGGATCTTCCCAGACCAGGGATCGAACCTGTGCCCCCTGCACTGGCAGGCAGATTCTTAACCACTGGACCACCAGGGGAGTCCTGTAGTACTATCTTAGAGTAATAACTTGTTAGCCTGAGTAAGATATTTATTATTATTATTATTATTATTATTGGCCGCACCACAAGTGCAGGGATCTTAGTTCCCCGAACCTGGGCCCTCGGCAGTGAAAGCACGGAGTCCTAACCACTGGACCGCCAAGGAATTCCCAAGATCTTGTTTTTTGATCAGTACTTTCACTGTTCAAACCTGAGCGGGACTTGACACTTTAAAGAAATGTTAAGATGTTTCACACACTGTGAAACTCAATGGACCTCAATAAGCTATAAAGGCTCAGTGCAAACAAATATATTCATAGAGAGCAGAGGTAGTGATCCCACTTCGGCCCAGCAGGCTGGACCCCCTCCCTGTTTTTGTTGGGCCTGAGAGCTGAGAAAAGTTTTGACATTTTTAAAGAGTTGAAAACAAATCAAAAGAAGAATAAAATTGCATGACTTGTGAAAATTATGTGAAAACCTAGTTTCAGTATCCTTAAATGAAGTCACATTGAGATACAACCACACTCATTATTTACGTATCATCTATGGACGCTGGGACCACACCGGGAGTTAGACAGACACCACGTGACCAGCAAAGGAGAAAATATTCACTATCTGGTCTTTTATAGGAAAAGATTGCCAAGGCCTGGTATTGGTTACAAAAGAAGTTTAAGCTGACCTTAGTAAATGACCTTACATAAAAATTTCATCATATCAAGAAGGATTCTGCGTTTTCCTGCATGGCCGTCAGGGAGGAGGTGCCTGCAGCCTGTCACCGGGCTCTTCAAGGTGCGACAGGGTCTATGAGATATATGAAGAAGGTCGTACTGATTAGATGTTTTCCAAAAATTTGTCATATGGCTGTGAAAAACCACAGGGAGCACAACCTCCTGTGAGAGCGGTTGTACATAACGAGCATATAAGCGGCTGCATGATGAATATTTAAGTCCTGAGCTATGTGTTTAAAAATTCTTCACTGCTTCTGTGCGCAGAGTCTTAGCCACTGGACCACCAGGGAAGTCCCAAGTATGATATTCTAAACATGATTATTACAGGATTATTATTATTTATATATTTATTCACTCAAGTATTCTGTAACTTTCTCATTTGGGGTTTGCTCGAATTACCAATTAGATACACCAAACTGAAAGATGTATTACAAACTCACTTTAAGATGCTGAATTTTTCCTCATTGTTTTTAGTTCCCTAATGTTTGCCTTGTATATTTTAAGAAATTATATTAGGTGCATACAGATTTTAAGTTATCTTCCTAGTTAATTTATCATGTGTGTTGGACATACTTATATCTAATAATGTTTTTGCTTCAAAGTCTATTTTGTCTAATATTAAAATATCTATTTAGCTTCAAAAAAAATTTCTTTACTGCCTCAAGTGTGGCATGCAACGTTTTGAAGAATTGGTCAAGAAGATATGAACAGAGGCAAATGATGAAAATTAATATTTTATTTGACACTGATCACCTAATGTGAGAAAAAAAGTTTTCTGTATGACACATTGTTTTCATATGATTTGGTGTCTGAAGACAAGCTCCCATTTTCCATTACTCTCACACTACATTTCTTTCACTTCTGACACCAGATGTGTGGGTTTTCCTGACGCCAGCTGAGTGTCCTACCATTCAATTCAGTTCTGGCGCTATCTACCCTGGAGTTAGTGTCAGATCCCACAAGATAAGGGCTCAGTCCCACAAGACTGCTCTCGACCTCAGATGCCGATCTCAAGTCCAGGTTGTCACTTCTGACCAGCCAGCCAGGAGGGTTCCCATAACCCCCTCCTTTAGTCTGATAATTTGTTAGAATGGTTCACAGAACTCAGAACTGACTTATGTTTACTAGTTTATTATCAAGGATATAATAAAGGATACAGGTGCACAGCCAGATGAAGAGATGCTTAGAGCACAGTATTGGGGAAAGGGCAAGGAGCTTCCCAACCTCCTCAGACTTGCCACCCTCCCAGCACTTCCAAGTGTTCAGCAACCCAGAAGCTCTCCAAACCAAGTTCTTCGTGGATATTTACGAAGATTCATCATGATAATGGATGATGGATCATTGACTCAATCTCCAGCCCCTCTCCCCCTCCTGGAGGATGAGGGTTAGGGGCTGAAAGTTCCAAGTTTCCAAACATGGCTTGGTCTTTCTGGTTACCAGCCCCACCCTGAAGCCATCCAGGAGCCTAGCAAGTAGCCTCATTAGACAAAAGACAGGGTTTCCCTGGTGGCGCAGTGGTTGAGAATCCGCCTGCCAGTGCAGGGCACACGGGTTCGATCCCTGGTCCGGGGAGATCCCACATGCCGCGGAGCAACTAGGCCCGTGTGCCACAACTACTGAGCCTGTTCTCTAGAGTCCATGAACCACAACTACTGAGCCCGTGTGCCACAACTACTGAAGCCCATGCTCCTAGAGCCCGTGCTCCGCTACAGGAGAAGCCACCGCAATGAGAAGCCCGCGCACAGCAACCAAGACCCAACGTAGCCAAATTTAAATAAATAAATAAATTGATTAAAAAGAAAAAAAAGACAATCCTATCCCCCAGGAAATGCCAAAGGATTTAAGAGCTATGTCAGGAAATAGGATTGAAGGCCAAATGTTAGAACAAAAGGTCCTCCTAATGCTCTTATCACTTAGGAAATACACGGGTTTTAGGAGCCCTGTGCCAGGAATGGGGGCAGAGAACAATACAGAGATTTTCTATTATTTCACACTTGGTATTGTCCATTAGCTCTTTACATGCCGTGTGATTAACTCTCCATCCTGCGGCCTACAATGTAGTGTGTATCTCATGCACAGTCATATCGCCAGCATGTAGATCAGAATATACTTTATAAAAGGCTGGGTGAGAGTCCGATTTATCCCTAATGATAAAGTAACTTAAAATGCCTTTCTGAACAGCTTTAAAATTTAACTTTAGTTTAAGCATGTAGTATTAAAAATGCTCTCTCTGGTAGAAAAAGTAGAGGTTACCAGGGCATAGGGAGAGGAGGAGAAAGGGGAATTATTGCTTAATGGGGACAGAGGATGATGTTGGGGATAATGAAAAACTTTTTTTTTTTTTTTAAGAAGATGTTGGGGGTAGGAGTTTATTAATTTATTTATTTTTGGCTGCGTTGGGTCTTCGTTTCTGTGCGAGGGCTTTCTCTAGTTGTGGCAAGTGGGGGCCACTCTTCATCGCGGTGCACGGGCCTCTCACTATCGCGGCCTCTCTTGTCGCGGAGCACAGGCTCCAGACGCGCAGGCTCAGTGGTTGTGGCTCACGGGCCCAGTCTCTCCGCGGCATGTGGGATCTTCCCAGACCAGGGCTCGAACCCGTGTCCCCTGCATCGGCAGGCAGATTCTCAACCACTGCGCCACCAGGGAAGGGAAACCCCAATAATGAAAAACTTTTAGGTACAGATACTGATAATGGTTACCCAACACTGCGGATGTATTTAATATCATTGAACTGTGCAGTTATGAATGGCTAAAACGAAAAATATGATGTTATATATATTTTATCACAGTAAACCCTATATCCCCCCCCCAAAAAAAAAGCTCTCTCTGGGTTATTTCAAATAATTTGATAATTTTCTACAAGAAAATTACCTGACCTTATGCTTTGTGTACAGTACAGAAGGAAAAAAAGATATTTGGCACCTTCAGGATCATTCTTTAAGGTTATTCTTACTCTATATTGAGACAGTAATCAACTCCAATAAACTTCGAAACCACAAAAACAAATCAATACAAGGACAAAAAAAACCACACAGTAAATAAATCAGGAACTTGGACAAGTAAGGTAGTGATGAGAGGAATGTGAATGATGCCTCCTTGTTTCTACTGGATTCCAAGAACTTCTTTTCCACCATAGGTTATTAGAAAGAAGTTGTTTCATCTTTTGGGCTTGAAAACTGATAATGTGATTTCTAGCAACATAGTCATTATTTCAGATGTCACTAAAACGCAACTGGATACCCAATGGGTTAAATAAAATTAAGGGTGTATGTGTGGTTAGTTTGTTTTGTGCACGTATTGTCAAAGATAAACAAAGCCAGACACAAATTAAAGTGGTAAGGGCAGGTTTTGATTAGTAATATACTATTGCAATAAGGAAGAGCCCAGTGTGAACTGAACTCAACTTCAATTTGTACAGAGGTGACTGGGGGTTTCAAAGGGAAAATGAAGGAATACGGAGGGAGGTGAGTGAGGGCTCAGTAGAGCCAGGGAAGTGAAAATCACAAAAAGTAGGAAGCAAAGGTTGGTCCCTGTGAAACCCACCTGTGTTTGTTAACTGGCCCTTATGGAAGTTAGGCTTCTCCCCTCCCACAGAGGCTGGGAGACAGGGGCCCTATCTCCAGGTGTGAGCTGGAACAAACCAACCATAAATTCTTCTGGCAGTCTTGAGTTTTCTCAGGCAGGCACTTTAAGAGGAGATTGGGCCATTGGGTCATCCTACGGACCGGCCTTGAACTGTTAGAAATAATTTCATTAGTGTTTTGCTCAAGTTTTTATAGGCCACAGTTGAGGTCTAATTGACAAGAGGGCCCAGATGAGAGTGGCTAGAGTGTGGTCAAGAATCTTAGTCAATATAAATGCATGGTAACTTAGTGACCTGAGGGACTTTTGGAAAGGAATTTGAGATTTTTTTTTTTAACATTTATTTATTTATTTGGCTGCGTCAGTCTTAGTTGCTGCGTGCGGGCTCTTCGTTGCAGCACGCAGGCTTCTCTCTATTTGTGGCCTGCAGGCTCTAGAGCGCGCGGGCTCAGTAGTTGCAGCCCACGGGCTCCAGAGCACGTGGGCTATGTTGTTGCAGAGAGTGGGCTTAGTTGCCCTGCAGCATGTGGGATCTTAGTTCCCACTCTAGGGATTGAACCCGCATCCCCTGCATTGGAAGGCGGATTCTTAACCATTGGACCACCAGGGAAGTCCCGGAATCTGATATTTTAACAGTATCCTGCCAAATAAATTACAAGGATTTGGGAAGAGAGATGAGTAGTTGAGACAATTGCATTTTAAAAAACACCTTTATTGATAAATAATTTACATATCATAAAATTTACTTTTTTTTTTTGGCCGCACCGTGTGGCATGCAGGATGTCAGTTCACTTGCTGATCAGGGATCAAACTCATGCCCCCTACAGTGGAAGCTTGGAGTCGTAACAACTGGACTGCCAGGGAATTCCCTAAACTTTACTCAATTTTTTAACTGAAGTATAGTTAATTTACAATGTTGTGTTAGTTTCAAGCATACTTGAAAATATATTCTTTTTCAGATTCTTTTCCATTGATATTGAGTAGAGTCCCTTGTGCTATACAGTAGGTCCTTGTTTACCTATTTTAATTTATTTCTTATTTATTTATTTTTTTAAATTCAGACTCTTCTTTTTTTTTTTTTTATAAATTTATTTATTTTTGCTGTGTTGGGTCTTCGTTTCTGTGCGCGGGCTTTCTCTAGTTGTGGCAAGCGGGGGCCACTCTTCATCGCAGTGCGCAGGCCTCTCACTGTCGCGGCCTCTCTTGCTGTGGAACACAGGCTCCAGACACACAGGCTCAGTAGTTATGGCTTACAGGCCCAGTTGCTCCGCGGCATGTGGGATCCTCCCAGACCAGGGCTCGAACCCGTGTCCCCTGCATTGGCAGGCGGATTCTCAACCACTGCGCCACCAGGGAAGCCCCTGTTTACCTATTTTATATATAGTAGTGTGTATTTGTTAATCCCAAACTCCTAATTTATCCCTCCCCCACCCCCCATGCTATCCCCTTTGGTAAAGCATAAGTTTGTTTTATATGTCTGAAAATTCACTCATTTTTAAGGGTAGGTTTCAATGACTTTCAGTAAATGTGCTAAATTATGCGATCATCACCATAGTCCAATTTTAGAACATTTCCATCAGAGACTATCCCTCAAGTGAACTTAGTGCTGGAAGATCATAATAGAGTGGAAAGGCCCTGAGCTCTGGAGGTGAGACTCTGGCTGCAGACCCACCTCAGCCCCTTACGAGCCACAAGGCATTGGGTCATCACTTCATCTCTGTCTCCCCTTGAAAAAGTGAATGATCTTACCGAATGGGAATATTCTGAGGATCACATGAGAAAATGGATAAAAGAAACATTTTTCATACGAATGTTGTGGCTTAGTTGCTGGTGTTGTAAAATTCTATACAGAAACAAATATTTCATTCATTCATCTTTCAAAAAATAATTGGGAAAGAAAATAATAATTGGGGACCTACTATGCTTCATAGGATATGAGACACTGAGGGTACAGAAACAACCATATAGAAGACAGCATGCACACAAAATACACACCATTCACACATATGACCTCATAGATTTTATAATCTATTGGGGCACAGGAAAGTAAACTATTTTAAGGGATGAGGTAATGGTTTATTAATATTCAGTTAAACATGGCCTATAAGTAGTATTCAAAATATGAAACTCAGTAAGTTGTTATATTAGTGAGGTCAGGCTGCCATAACAGAATACCATAGATTAGGTGGCTTATAAACGACAGAAATTTATTTCTCACAGTTCTGGAGGCTGGGAAGTCCAAGATCAAGGCGCTGGCAAACTAGTGAGGACCCACTTCCTGGTTCATAGATGGCTGTCTTCTGTCTGTGTCCTCACAAGACCAAAGGAGTGAGGGAGCTCTCTGGGGTCTCTTGTAAGGTCACTAATCCCATTCATGAGGGCTCCACCCTCATGACCCCCTCCCAAAGGTCCCACCTCCAAATACCATAACACTGGGGATTAGGTTTCAGCATGTGAATTTTAGGGGCACACAAACATTCAGTCTATAGCAGTTGTCAAACATTTTCAGGCTTTTCTTTCCATCCATTTATCCATCCACAAGAAGAAATAAATACGAACCTTATTACAGTGTGCTGAAAAATCATCATTAGTACGGGCAGCCATACCTTACATTTGCCTAACACTTTTATTTTTTTTTTTTTTGCGGTACGCGGGCCTCTGACTGTGGTGGCCTCTCCCGTTGCGGAGCACAGGCTCCGGAGCGGCCATGGCTCACGGGCCCAACCGCTCCGCGGCACGTGGGATCTTCCCGGACCGGGGCGCGAACCCGTGTCCCCTACATCGGCAGGCGGACTCTCAACCACTGAGCCACCAGGGAAGCCCTGCCTAACACTTTTAACACAGACCACATCACTCTTCTGCTCAAAATCCTTTCCTGGCTCTCTGCCTCATTTGGGGTAAAAATCAAAGTTCTTACCTTAGCCATCAAAACCTGTAAGATCTTTTTCTCCCCTCCCCTCCATTCCAGCCACTCTGGTCCCCTTGCCATTTTTCAAACACACCAAGTACATGCTTACCTCAGGGCTCCCACTTTCTGTTCTCTGACTGGGATGCACTGCTCTTCCCTGCATGGCTTGATCCTTTAGGCCTCTGTTTACATGTCACATTATCAGACAAGCATTCCCTGGACATCCTATATAACACGCTCTACTCCACTGATTCTCAGAATATGGTCCCCGGACCCCAGCATCAGCATCATCTGGGAACTTGTTAAAAATACAAATTCTCGGTTTTCCCCGGTGGTGCAGTGGTTGAGAGTCCGCCTGCCGATGCAAGGGACACGGGTTCGTGCCCCGGTCCGGGAAGATCCCACATGCCGCGGAGCGGCTGGGCCCGTGAGCCATGGCCGCTGAGCCTGCGCGTCCAGAGCCTGTGCTCCGCGGCGGGAGAGGCCGCAGCAGTGAGAGGCCCGCGTACCGCAAAAAACCAAAACAAACAAAAAACAAATTCTCAAGCCCCCCACCTCAGACCTACTGGATCAGAAAGTCTAGGATAGTGTGCAGCAATTTGTATTTTAACAAGTGCCTCACTCCCAGGTGATTCTAATGCCAGTCATGTCTGAGAACTCCCTCCCCCTCACCCCGCGGCCCATATTCCCCTCTTCTTCATAGCCCTCATCTCCACCTGCCAGACTCCACTGGACTTCTTTACTGTTTGCCTCCCTCCACTAGAATGTAACCTCCAGGAGGGCAGGGACTTGTCTGGGTTCCCTGCTGGGCCCGTGGCACCTGAACAGCACCTAGCCTGGGCACATGGTAGGTGCTCAATAAATCTGTCAAATAAATGAGTGAACTAGTTAGTGGGAGAGTCTGGAATAGCTGACTCTGGGGCCCCCGCTCTTTTCATTAGATCAACATGTTTTATTTATGAAAATGTGACTCCTGACCTCAACAAGAGCGAGGATTCTGTTGTAGTCCTAATGAAGGCTTTGGACCTTGTTGAGGAGGAATGTAGGGGTGGGAGAGAGATGTAAGAATGTGTGCAAATTGGGATGTACACAGACTGGCAGCAATGCGTGGGAAGCACTTTATCATTCCAAACTTGTTTTTCCTAATTAATCAGTATAAGTCTTTCTTTCAGGGAACAAAGACCTGCTGGAAAAGAACAGAAAATTAAAATTCAATCTAGTTTAGCATTTATTTTTGCTGTGTATTGCCCTGTACTTATGGACCTTGCTCCCTGACCTGCCTATAACAAATGACCCAAACATATTTTCTTCTCCTGATGAAGACTGAGTTGTCAGTGTTGACTCTGAGAAGAGCCTGTTTTCTTTGAAAGCTCTTATTCTTCAGCCCCCCAAAGTGTGAGGGCTCCTAGGAGAGATCCTTCCCTTCCCACCTTCCAAAGTCCTACCGCGCTGCCTGTGTGCCTCACTTGCTCAGTCCAAGCTTCCAGTCAGATTCTGTATTTGTACGTCATTTTTCCCAGATTAATCCAGTGTCAACGCTTCCTTTCTGGGAACACACTGATAATTCAAAAGAATGTAAGACTTACCTGTCAGCATCAGGCTAATAGTCCTTCCAGCCTGGTGTTTATTTAGGACAGTAACACTTGAACAATTTTGTCAGAAACCATGGTAACAATCTCAAAAAGACTGAGAAGAACATTGGGTGACCGCCTTATTTTTGCGAGGAAAGGAAAGGGGTGCAGGAAAAGTCAGCGGACCCTAGAACCTAAGTCCTCAGCTGATGTCTGTCCCCTGATGCTCTCTATCTGCAGTGCTCCTGATAACCTGTGTGTCTAGCATCCAGAAACGTATCTAGACTCTTCTCAAATCCACTCATAGCTTTACATCTTGGCCACGCTGCATTTATCAGCTGACCAGCTGCTGGCTGACCAGCAGCAAGGAAATGGGACCTCAGGTTTTTTTTTTTTTTTTTGGTTGCATTGGGTCTTTGTTGCTGCGTGAGGACTTTCTCTAGCTGCAGCGAGCAGGAGCTACTCTTCATCGTGGTGCCCGGACTTCTCATCGTGGTGGCTTCTCTTGTTGCAGAGCACGGCTCAAGGCTCGTGGGCTTCAGTAGTTGCGGCACGTGGGCTCAGTAGTTGCAGCTCACGATCTCTAGAGCGCAGGCTCAGTAGTTGTGGCGTCCGGGCTTAGTTGCTCCGCGGCATGTGGGATCTTTCCAAACCAGGCCTTGAACCCGTGTCCCCTGCACTGGCAGGAGGATTCTTTTTTATTTTTTTAATTAATTTATTTATTTATTTTTGGATACGTTGGGTCTTTGTTGCTGCACACGGGCTTTCTCTAGTTGAGGCGAGTGGGGGCTACTCTTCATTACGGTGCGTGGGCTTCTCATTGCGGTGGCTTCTCTTGTTGCAGAGCATTAGGCTCTAGGTGCGCGGGTTTCAGTAGTTGTGGTATGTGGGCTCAGTAGTTGTGGCACATGGGCTCTAGAGCGCAGGCTCAGTAGTTGTGGTGCATGGGCTTAGTTGCTCCGCGGCATGTGGGATCTTCCTGGAACAGGGCTCGAACCAGTGACCCCTGCATTAGCAGGCAGATTCTTAACCACTGTGACACCAGGGAAGTCCCCCAATTTCCATTCTTATAGCAGCAATTTTTTATGTTCTCCCATCTTCCTGTCACATAACGGATGTGCCCACATCTGAAGAGAGTTTCTCTAGGCAACTTTTGCTTCAGGTTAAGAATCTAATAATAGGTTCCTTCTGCCATCTGGCTCTCATTTGCTTCGTTTATTGTTAAAGTTTAGTATCAGAGTAAATGTTTTCGAACATAGGAAGACTTTACTAGAGACCAACTTAATTTTGTAGAAGATGCTACTTTTTTTTCTTTGTTGTTTATTTAGAGACTTACTTAGGGGAGCATTTTTTGCTTCCTTTGGGCTGTTGCAGATTTTTTCCCCATTTATTTCCTTAAAATATAATGATAATTATGAATTTGTTGTTAGTACCAACAGAAATGTAAAATTTTAAAAAGTCTTTTCTCATCAGTTAGTTGTTATATGATTTTATTTATTTATTTATTTTTTGCGGTCCGCGGGCCTCTCACTGCTGTGGCCTCTCCCGTCGCGGAGCACAGGCTCCGGACGCGCAGGCTCAGCGGCCATGGCTCACGGGCCCAGCCGCTCCGCGGCATGTGGGATCCTCCCGGACCGGGGCACGAATCCGTGTCCCTTGCATCGGCAGGCGGACTCTCAACCACTGCGCCACCAGGGAAGCCCGCTATATGATATTTTTAAGAAGATATATGAATTAACCTTTTACATTATTAATGGTGATGATGATGATAACTACCATCTATTTGACCTTCACTGTGTGCCAGGCTCTGTGCTAAGCATTTCACATGATGTTATTTTATTTAATCCATTAAGTATTATACTACTGTTGCAGGTGAAGGAACTGAAGCTCAATACATAAAGTTAAGAAACTTGCCTAAGGACACACAGTAAATGTCAGAGGAAAGAATAATTCACGGATATTTGGTTCTAAAACTAAGATTTCAACATGCTGGTTGGTAACGATATATCATTAAGTAGGGTAATATTAGTAAATGGGATAATGCTTACATTAAACATTGATGAGCCTGTTCAGAAAGAAACAATGGAATGACTGGAGTAAAGTACATATTAAGTAATTGTTATCAGGAAATGATAATTCCACCAAACAGTATTTGCCAAGTCCATTATAATCAGTTAAGTCTTTTTCTTTGGTCGTGCCACTCGGCTTGTGGGATCTCAGTTCCCCACCAGGGATCGAACCTGCACCCCCTGCAGTAGAAGCGCAGAGGCCTAACCACTGGACTGCCAGGGAATTCCCCCATTAACATTTATTGTAATTATTGAGATAGTTGGATTTAGGTCTACCGTTTTACTATTTGTTTTTTTTTTTTTTTTTTGTCCCTTCTGCTTTTTGTTCCTCTTCTTTTGGATTGTTTAGACATTCTTTAGAATTCCATTTTATCTAATGGCTTTTTAGCTACATCTCTTTGCCTTATGTTTTTAGTGTTTGCCCTAAGGTTTACAATATACATCCTTAACTTTTCACAATCTATCAATACTTAGAACTGATATCGGCTTTTTGTACAACATAGAAGCCTTGCAACTCAATTGGCCCATTCACCTTCCACACCTGTCCTTTAAGCTATAATTGTTATATGCATTCACTCCACATATATTACGAACCCTGTAAGACAATGTGACAATTTTTGCTTTAAAAAGTCATAAATTTAAAGAAATTAGGAGAAAGGTGAGCCTTTTATATTTACCTAGATATTTATCATTTCTAGTTTATTCCATTCTGAAGATTTGAGTTTCAATTTGGTATTGTTTCTCTTCAGCTTGGAGAATAACTCGCAGCATTTCTTTTTTTTTTTTTTTTTTTTTTTTGCAGTACGCGGGCCTCTCACTGCCGTGGCCTCTCCCTTTGCAGAGCACAGGCTCCGCACGTGCAGGCTCAGCTGCCATGGCTCACGGGCCCAGCTGCTCCGTGGCATGTGGGGTCTTCCCGGACCGGGGCAAGAACCCGTGTCCCCTGCATCGGCAGGCGGACTCTCAACCCCTGCGCCACCAGGGAAGCCCCGCAGCATTTCTTATAGTGCAAGTCTGCAGGCAACAAATTCTCTTAGTTTTCTTTTATCCAAAAATGTATCTGTTTTGCTTTCATTTTTTTTTTGTTTTCTCTATTTTTCCTAATTTTATTCGGGTATGATTGTCATATGATAAACTGCGTACCTTTAAAGTATACAATCTGATAAGTTTTCACATATGTATACACTCATGAAACTATCACCACAATCAAAATAATGAACATGTTCATCACCTGCAAAAGCTTCCTCACCCCTCTTTGTAATTCCCTCTTCTCTCTCCTCCCCACCTCCCTCCCTATTCCCTAGCAACCATTAGTGCGCTATCACTACAGATTAATTTTCATTTTCTAGAATTTTATACCAATGAAGAATTATTCAATATGTATTCTTTTTTGTATAGTTTCCTTAATCAGCACAATCATTTTGAATGTCATTCATGTTGTTGCATCTATCAATAGTTTATTCCTTCTTATTGCTGAATAGTTTTCTGTTTTATGGGTATACCATCATCTGTTTATCCAGTCACCTGTTGATGGACATTTGGGTTATTTTCAGTTTTGGGTGATTACAATTAAACCTGCTACGAAAATCTGGCCTCCAGTCTTTGGAAACATGCTTTCATTTCTCTTGAGTAAACACCTAGAAGGAGTCATATGGTAGTACGAGTTTAACTTTTTAAGAAACTGCTAAACATTTTCCCTAAAAGATTATACCACTTTACATTTTCACCAGCTATGTGAGAGCACCAAAAAATTGGTACTGTCAGTCTTTTTAATTTTAGCCATTTTAGTGGATGTGTGATAATATCTCATTGTGATTTTATCACCGTCATTCAGGAAGGATATTTTCACAAGATATAGAATTCTGGGTTAACAGGTTTGATTTTTTTTTTCTCAGCACTTTAAGATAAACAACATTTCATCTATCTCTTTGCCTCCATGTTTCTCATGAGTTGTCCACAGCCGTTTCAATCGTTGCTCCCCTATATGTACTCCCCTGTTTTTCTCTGAGCACATTCAGTTTTTACCTTTATCTCTGGTTTTCAGCAGTTTGACTATGATGTACCTGAGAGGGGTCTTATTGTTTTCCTTGTGTTTCACTGAACAGATTGACTCTGTCCTTTACCAAATTTGGAAAGTGTTCAGCCATTATTGTTGCATATCATATTAATTAATGTAGACCAAAAAAAATTGTTTAAGTAGCTTTACCTATAGCTTTTACATACTTCCTATAACTAAAAATATCTTTTACAGAAACCTTTTTAGAGTAAGTTAGTCAATGATGGCATGGGGATACAGCTCATCCTTTATCCATTCACTGACTCATTTAATACACAACTATTGAGCAGGTACTGTTTTAGGTGCTGAGGATAGAATAATTTAAAAAACAGACAAAGTGATAATAGTTAACACTTAGAGAATGTAAGGAACATTAAAACTACACATTAACTGGGAATTCCCTGGTGGTCCAGTGCTTTCACTGCTGGGGGCCTGGGTTCGATCCCTGGTTGATCCGACCAGCCGCGCAGCTTGGCAAGCAAGCAAGCAAACAAAACAAACGAACAAAAAACATTAACTTATTTAATTCTCATAACAACTCTATAAGTAACATCATTATCCCCATTTTACAGATGAAGAAACAGACTTAAAGAGGTTGAGTAATATGTCAAAGGTCACACAGCTAAATAAATATCCGAGCTGGACTTTGAACCTAACTAGTCTGGCTCTGGGATGTGCACTTTAAATCCCTGCCACTTTACCACTGAAGGCAAAAAATGGAGGCCATAAAGATGGGCAGCCGTTATCTTTAGCCTCACGAGCACAAGGCAAATCAGGAGTAAACACTTGGGAATTCCCTGGTGGCCCAGTGGTTAGGGCTCTGCACTCTCGCTGCTGAGGGGCCCATGTTCAACCCCTAGTCGGGGCACTAAAATCCCACAGGCTGTGCAGCGTGGCCAAAAAAAAAAAAAAAGAAAAAAAAAAGAGAAACTCTCTTCCAGCTTGGAGAGTTTATTATTGTAGACCTTGATAGCAAAGGCCAGTACAGCTTAGCCGGAATTAATGAAATCAAGTGAGGAAACAACACAGTACCATACAAAAAAGGACAGTAGTAGTCATGCTGCTGTGGATCCACAGGTGGCAGATATACAGATTCATGGAGAGGGACTTCCCTGGTGGCGCAGTGGTTAGGAATCCGCCTGCCAATGCAGGGGACATGGGTTTGATCCCTGGTCCAGGAAGATCTCACGTGCCGCGGATCGACTAAGCCCTGGTGCCACAACTACTGAAGCCCACACGCCTAGAGCCCATGCTCTGAAACAAGAGAAGCCACCGCAGTGAGAAGCCCGCGCACTGCAACTAGAGAAAGCCCACACGCAGCAACGAAGATCCAACGCAGCCAAAAATTAATTAATTAATTAATTAAAACAAATTCATGGAGAGATTGTTAACAGCTCTATTCACACGATGGCTTTCAGATTCTTTTTTCATTTTGAATGAGTGTGTTCTAAAAAAAACGATGATCTAATAGCTTACCATAGTGGTCCCCCAGTTATTGAGACTTGGTTTTCCCTTTTCAGTGATGACTGTGTAACATGCTGTTTCCCAAACAATCATTACATGTAAGATTGCTGGGTGTTTTTAAAAAATAAGGCTCTAAAGTTCTTTTTGCAGCAAGAACAGCTTTTGCCAGTAGATATATGGAAAGCAGATAGTACTGGAAAAACAGAGGTGATGACAGAGCAGCAAGTCAAAAGATACTATATTAAAATACTTTTTTTTTTTTTTTTTTTGCGGTACGCGGGTCTCTCGCTGTTGTGGCCTCTCCCGTTGCGGAGCACAGGCTTCGGACGCGCAGGCGCAGCGGCCACGGCTCACGGGCCCAGCCGCTCCGCGGCATGTGGGATCTTCCCGGACCGGGGCACGAACCCGCGTCCCCTAGCATCGGCCAGCGGACTCTCAACCACTGCGCCACCAGAGAAGCCCTAAAATACTTTTTAAAAAAGATACAGGGCATTTAATCTTAGAAAGTACAAGGATGTGACAGGACTTTAGAATTAGTGTTGACTGTTTAAGCTGCCTTTAATTTTTAAAAATCCTAGTTTAAAAAAAACTGTTTTCTTTGACATTTCTAACTTTACAATATTTAAAACATAGCATCTTCAAGATTCTGAAAATGGATCTGATAGGGAAATTAATAACCAAATCTAAAATGCAGGGATGTTAAACACAGAGCTCAAAGCAAGGTCACTGTGGCATCTTCTTAGTAAAGAAACTTCATTCTGTGACAAGATTCCAGCTAACGAGGACTCTCAAATAACAAAAAACAGAGTAACAAACAACAATTTAGATTTGTTGATGCTTACCAGGTGCCAGGCATTGGGTTAAGTACTTTACATTGTCTTTAATCTTCACCACAATCTTCCAGGGTAGAGATTATTTATTATCTGCACTTTATAGATGTAAAAACTGAGGCTTAGAAAGGTTAAATCACTTGCCTAACATAGGTTAAATCACTTGCCTAACATCCCATCGCTAGCTGTGGTGGCACCAACAGGGATTTGAGTGAAGGCTTTCTGACAGCAGAGCTGCCTCACTTTAAAAGGGCTATACAATACACACACCAGGTAAAAACAAAAAGGAAAAAAAAATTCCCTGCCAATTATTGTTCTAACTTGGTGCAAAAAACCACACTCAGGACTTGAGAGATTCTTATCTAATTCCTATAGCAACCTTATGCGGTAGGTACTAGCATCCTCTTTTTATAGAGGAGGGAGCTGAAGCTTACAGGCCGAAAAACTTGCCCAGAGACACACATTCGGTAAGTGATAGATGCGAGACTTGGACCCAGGTCCGTTTGTCTCTGAAGCCCCGGTGTTCTTCACAGGTTCTTTGGGGGCCTCAGTGAATACCCCAGATAGATCTTGCTCTCTGTTCCTATCTGTGGAGGAGCAAACTCTCCTCACCTTCTTTTCTAGGGCAATCATCGAAAACACCCACCCACCATGGTCTCCTTCCACTGGCCGACTCCCACAGTTCCTACCCGACCAGGTGAGACCCTCTCTACTCTGAGCAGCTCTCTGGTCTGCTGTCCTTATCCACTCCCCCAGTCTGGGTCCCTCCTGACTGCTCAAAAGCACCCTAGGCTTACCTGATTCCAGCACTCACGCCCCCCTGCAGGCATCTGCTTACTGTTTGTGTCCCTTCTCCCTACCTCTCCAGGGCTCTGCCACAGACACCATGTAACAGTGATTGTTTTCTGTCCCCTCAGTGTCTAGCTAAGCATCTGGCGCACAGTAGATGCTCAATTAATGTTTTTTGTTTGTTTGTGGCTGTGCAGAGCTTGCGGGATTTTAGCTCTCTGATGAGGGATCGAACGTGGGCCCCAGCAGTGAAAGTGCCGAGTGCTAAGTACTGGACTGCCAGAGAATTCCCTCAATTAATGTCTGATGGGTGGATGAATAAATACTGACCTCTGAGGTCCTATACAATTAGCATATCATACTGAACGCCATAATTTGAAAGTCTCTGCCATTTATGGAACACACACACACACACACACACACACACACACGCACAAGCACAGTCACACAGTCACATGTATTGGTGAATCTATAGTTCTAATACTTACAAGAAATGGATTAAAGTACTCATTATTAGGATGAAAAATGACAATTGGTAGAGTAAATTTCTCTATGTTTTGAACAGATTTTTCTTGCTTTTTGAAAGAGCTAACAATTATTTTCTAAGTATAAAGAGCACTAACGTTTGTAAAAATGGTGTGCATCTTCAGGTACATTATCTCATTTAATCGTATGATCATTTCTGTAAAATAGGTGTTATTAGATATTTTACAGTAGGATAATGAGCTCAAGGGTGATTCTTTCCAAGATTACACAGCTAATAAATAAAATTGCTGGGAACAGCCTCCAGCTCTTCTCTTAATCCAGTGTTCTTTCCATGTTATCTATGAAGACATAGAAATACTAAAAACGAATATTGCCTATAAAATGTGGATTCACAAAAAGTAGTGAGGGGAGATTATTTATCCTTTCTTTCATACCAAATGAGAAAGCATATATCCTGGTAGGCATTGTATTCGGAATCATGAGAGCAGTAGCAGAAATATCCTTAGTTTCCTTAATTTTCCTGGAATATTTTTTACACTTTCTCTAAACCGCTAAAAAGAGAGTAACAGGGCTTCCCTGGTGGCGCAGTGGTTGAAAGTCCGCCTGCCGATGCAGGGGACACGGGTTCGTGCCCCGGTCCGGGAAGATCCCACATGCCGCGGAGCGGCTGAGCCCGTGAGCCATGGCCGCTGAGCCTGCGCGTCCAGAGCCTGTGCTCCGCAACGGGAGAGGCCACAGCAGTGAGAGGCCCGCGTACCGCAAAAAAAAAAAAAAAAAAGTAACATTTCACTATATAACTTCTGTACAATTTTTTACTATGTACCTATTTCAAAATTTTTACAAATAAAAAGATACCAACGAGTTTTTCTCTACTGAATCAAGTTAGCGTCACAAGGCATACCAACTGAGGGAAGGTGTTCTCCAAAAAGCCTGTAGAAATGCGATAATTGAATGCCCGTGGCGATACCGTTTCACGTCATTTCATATTAGGTGAACAGAGTTGTGAGGTAGGTACTAAGTAAGAGTAATGAGCAGACCCCTGTAACAGATGCCTTGAAAAGCCAAGAATGCTGCCTGTCACAGATCTGTAAGCAGCAGATGGAGGACTGAGTCCCTTGACCTAATTGCCACTGCTATTTTCATTAGACCTGCTGGTAAAAGTTTGGACTAGCTCTCCCGTCGGACCATGTGGGTTTCAACGCTGCTCTGCTGGGCCCCAGTGTTCTCACAGAAAAGATCTCCAATATGTAATCAGTGAAAAAAAGCAAGGTGTATTTCACCACTTTTGTGGGAAGAAGAGTGAAACTTTAAAAAAGAGTTTATGTCTGCATTTGCTTATTACACATAAACTACCAGTTGCCTACGGGCTCTCCATCTGTGAAATGTGGGTGCCGGGATTACATCAACTATTGCAAATAGTAGAACAGTGCCTGGCACACTGAAGTACCATTTTACTTGGATTCTCAATCCAAATAATTCCCTGGCAAAATCATGTTCTAAAATACCCTTTTAAAAATCATCTTCAATTGGCAGAGGCAAGATGAAAATGTGGCAGGCCACAGCAAAATGTTAATTACTTAAAGCAGCTCTAAATTAGGCCCAAAGCAGAGAGATCAGCCAATGCTGAAAGATGCTCGGTGAATCACAATTACCGTACGGATACCAAAGCACTGTTCACCCTTTTACTAAGTAAATTTATTTGGTTATTACCAAGATCTTTTTTTTTTTCTTCCCCTAAAAGGGGTCGCGAAGATGTTTACTACAATGTATTTTAACAGTTTGCTACTCTAAATGGCACAAGCAACTTTAAGGAAAATCTTAAACAAAATATGACCTTAGATTACGATCCCAAAACACATTTACAAGTCTCAACAATGTTACTGTTACCGGTTTAACGTCTAAGTTAGTAAAAAGCACACTGTAACTGCTGTAACGTCATGGGAAAAAAATGCTCTAGGATTACGTTCCAAACATAGGGTCTGGGGAACCTTTTAGAGGCCACGCCACGGTGACGAAAACCATCCCCCACCCCAAGCCACGTGGGGTTTTCGGCCTCCTCTCGGGCGCTTCCTTCCGCAGTCGGCGGACCAAAGGGAGTGACCTCAAGGACGGGGAGCGGCCGGGGGCGGGGCGACTTCGGCCCCCAGTGAGCTGAGCCCGCCCGCCGCCGTCGCTGCCGCCGCAGCCAGCCCGGCAGGCCCACAGGTGTCCGAGCGCGCACGGAGGAAGGACGGCACGGGCGCGGGCGCGGGCGCGGGGGAAGGACGGCGCGAGCTCGGCCCGCAGTGCAGGCTCCGCCGCTGCCGTCTTTCCTCGCCACACGAGTGCGCCCCGAGCCGCGCCGGGCTTCCCTGCGACGCGCGTTCCCGCCGCGCTCCCGTCCCACCGAGAGCACAAATGTGAACATTGCCCGGGGAAAAGGCTTGTGGCCACCGGCTGACCCTAACGCACTGTATGGCTCGAGATCCCTCCAGTCCCCAAGAGTCTCGGCCGTTATCGCAACATGAGTAAGAGCACCCCGTCAGTGGTGCTCAGGAGGTTACTTACGTACAAATCAAGGAGTGATGTAGAATTTTGCTGTTCCGTAGGTGCTGTTTGGAAAAAGGATTCTCCATAAGGTATTTTAAGTGTATACGCTTACCTGCAGGCAGAGGGCCTTGGGGACAACGTTCAATGAATTGTGTGTATTTTACAGAGATCACTTCTCTCACTTTCTTCTAAACATGGGATGCTTTCCTCTTACCAACATCCGTTTTCATTTTGACTTTTTCTTTCTTAGGGTAGGTGTTAACTACAATTCTGGATTTCATGTCGAACTTTGAAATATTCAAATCTTGGTTTCTTTGGGTTTTGCTTCTTTCCCTCCTGTCACTAAATAACTGGTTCAGTTTTCAAAATGTTGCCAGTCCTGTTAGTATTATCTCCAATAATGTACAAACCTAAACCATTTGAGGTGTATGGAAAGAAAGCATGGTAAAGAAGCATGGAAAATAATAAAACTAGTGTGGCACCCTATGCAGTTAATATTACTGTGATATACAGATTTGGCTGATTGTGGGAATCTAGTTCCAAGAGATTAGCCACTAATTAATATTTCAAAGTTAATAAGAGATGAGGTAATTTGCATTGTTCTATTGCTAGTGATTGATTTTCACTGGTACTTCTTACATCTTTATCTTACTACAAACATGGACTTGCATATCAAGATAATCTCATTCCACATGTGTATGACTGGGTAAGGGCACTAGGAAAATGCATTGTGAAAAAAGAATTTGTGAAAGGAGAAAAGCTAGAAATATAGACCTTATAGAAAAGGCTTGGACTTCCCTGGTGGCGCAGTGGTTGAGAATCTGCCTGCCAGTGCGGGAGACACGGGTTCGAGCCCCGGTCTGGGAAGATTCCACATGCCGTGAAGCAACTAAGCCCGTGCACCACAACTACTGAGCCTGCGCTCTAGAGCCTGTGAGCCACAACTACTGAAGCCCGTGCTCCGCAACAAGAGAAGCCACCGCAGTGAGAAGCCTACGCACCGCAACGAAGAGTAGCCCTCGCTCGCCGCAACTAGAGAAAGCCGCGTGCAGCAACGAAGACCCAACACAGCCAAAAATAAATAAATAAATTTAAAAAGAAAAGGCTTTTGTTGCTAGAAAAAGATTAGTTATATGTATTTCTATGGAAACTTTATATAGCCTAGTTTCTTTCATGAAAACTATCTCAAAACAAGGCTACAAAAAAAACAACAAGGCTACAAACTCCTAATGAAGAAAGAAAAACTTAATTTTAGACGTTTGTATCTACAAAGGATGGTAAAACAAGATATAGGAAGGCTATAACAAAAGACTTTCTTTTAAAAAGAAAAAAAGGGCATTTGGGCTGTGAGAAGTGACTGAAAGCTAGGACTGGAAGAAGTATATTCTACAATAAAACAGAAAGTAAGTAAGCACCTTACAAATTTGCCTTTAACTGCTTCCCACTGTTTTATATATTAGTTTTCCTCTTCCAGTTTGATTGTGGGTTCCTGTCCAAAAGGTGGTATTTCTTTTGCACAAGCCACTGTTCTTCACTTAGCCCTGTACACATAGTAGGTTCTCAAATATTTGTTAACAGATTGGCTCAAAAAGTTGCCGTGATGTTCTACACGTGGAAGAAGAGACATAATTATCTAGTAATTAAGCTCATTAAAAATAAAGGTTCTTCTTCCTTCAGGAGTATTTCTGAGTCTGTCTGCCCTGATTGCCAAAGCGAAAAGGCCTTATCCAGTCTCACCCTAGATTTATGCCTAAATGCAGTTATAATCAATAGGATGATGGGAAATGAAGCTATTTATTTGAATGGGGTAGGCCATTTTTGAGAAGCAGTGATTCACAGCAAGTGTTGGGGATAGTAAACTGGCTGGATAAGCTTGCTGATGCT
This sequence comes from Monodon monoceros, assembly GCF_005190385.1. Lineage (NCBI taxonomy): Eukaryota > Metazoa > Chordata > Mammalia > Artiodactyla > Monodontidae > Monodon > Monodon monoceros. The sequence continues at coordinate 9,636,003 of NW_021703771.1, read as the reverse complement.
TGTGGATCTTTGTCTCTACATGAGATCACGTGGAAAGGCTGAATTTGAGAAATTCTTTTTAGGTTTTTCATGCTTGCAATCAAATGAATGTACACTGGAAAAAATGTACCAGGAGAGTAGACACACACTCAGGGTCTCGTTAATGTAATAACACTAGAGTTAGAAGTAAAGCAAACTGTAGCACTGAAGTCTATTCTAAACTGAAAAACTGGACGTCTGATGTACCACATGGTATGAATGTGTGATACGAACTTCGAATAAAAGCTTTGGACGGAGAAAGCCAAGAGAACAGCCCAGGAGCATATTCGGCGGGCTCTTGGTCTCGGAACTGAACCACTCGCGGATTCCCGGGCCAAAGACGGGCCTTGAACTCCTCTCCAGCCAAAAGGGGCGCGGAGGGCAGGGGCGGGGGAGAAGCCAGCCCCGGCAGAGAAAGCGGCTCGAGGGGCTGGCCCCGGGCCTGCGAGACAGCAAGTCTGAGGACTGGAGATGAACTGCGGGGTGAAGGAATACTCCAACCTCGGTCCGCCTTTCCAGTTAAACCAGGAACGGTACAGGGAAGATTCTGGACGTGCCCGCCGGGGTGCCTCCTTGCCCCCCCCCCCCCCCCCCCCCCAGCTGTGCTGAGAGTAATTCATACAAAAGGAGGACTCGCCTCTGCCCGGGGGAATCCCAGGGACCGTCGATAAACTCCCACGAACCTGGAGCCGAGGGAGCGCTCGTCCCCGCCCCCCCTCCCACACACTCTCGTCATCCTCTGGGTCAAGAGGAGCATGCGCGAGACACCGTGTGCTCGTCAGTGGGCTGAGCGCACATCGCCCACGGTCCCCGAGAAATGGGGGGAGGGGACGGCGATCGAATGGGTGCCTGGTGGAGGTGGCGCAGGGTAAACTGGGAAAGTGGTGTCATGTGCTGGCTCCGCCCTTTTCCCGAGGGTGGGGGAGGACCATATATAAGTGCCGTAGGCCCCGTGAACGTTCTTTTTCGCAACGGGTTTGCCGCCAGGATACAGGTGAGTTCCGGGTGTGGCTTCCGTGGGCCTGGCCTCGGCGGGCGGCCGCGGCCTTTGCGTGCCTTTCTCTCCCGCCGGGCCCTTGGGCCCCCTCCCCATGTTCTTGAAGCCGAATTTTGGGTGCGGGTAGTGTTCGAGGCCTTGGCGGTTTTTCGAAACCCCTTGGCCTCGTGCTTCGGTGGAGGTCTGGCAGGGACGTTGTGGCCGCTGTATGGGGATCCCGCCGCGCCTTCTCGCCTGCCTCGTTCGCCCCCGCTATTTAACTCAAGCGGCCGCGGATTTTTTCCGTTCTGTGCGGTTCAGCCGAGGCCGGCCGGGGTCTGACAGGCTTTTCGGCGCTCGTCGGTTTCGGGGGGGGGGCGCCGAGAGGCGCGGAGGGCGGCGGGCCCGCCTGGCCGGCGCACATGCCGGCGCAGCCTCGTTGGGGCGAGGCGGGCCCCGCGAGCCGCGGCGGCAGGGAGAGCCGAGCGCCGCCCCGCCCGGCACCAGTTGCGTGCGCGGAAAGATGGCCGCTCCCCGGCCCCGCTGCACGGCCTCAAAATGGAGGACGCGGCGGCCCGGGAGGGAGCGGCGGGTGAGTCACCACACAAAGGCATCGGGCCGATGCCTGCCCGGCGCTGCTTCCTGTGATCTCGCGGCGGACGGGTGCTGTCCTGGCACCTCGGTTCCTCGCGGCTCCAGGGGCGCCCTTCCTCGCGATGGGGGAGTGTTCCCGCCACGTTCGATGGTTGGAGACCAGAGTTGGGTCAACTTGGCGCCGGTTATAATACTGCTTGCAGTTCGCATCGTGGCTTCTCCCCGAGTCTCCGGGACAGTGATCTGAAGGGTTCGCTCCCCCCCCCCCCAATTTAGGTGTCGTGAAAACCACCGCTAAACCTAAGCAAAAATGGGAAAGGAGAAGACGCACATCAACATCGTTGTCATTGGACACGTAGATTCGGGGAAGTCCACCACTACTGGCCATCTGATCTACAAATGTGGTGGGATCGACAAGAGAACCATTGAAAAGTTCGAGAAGGAGGCTGCTGAGGTAGGTGAAACAGGATGGTGTAAGGAGTTTGTCAGCAAGTATGTTAAGTGGTAATTTTCCAGAAACTGGCCCCTGGTCTAGATCCGACTTGCACTAGTTAAGGTACGTTGGGGAGTTTGCGGTCAAGTCATGGAACGCGAACTTCAAGAAAAAGGCGGATGCGCCCAAGTTTAGCAATACTAAGTGGAATGCAGCATTTTTTCGGAATAAGTGGGGGGAAGGGATTTCATGCTGGAGTTTGGTCGTGTTTTAGTTACCAAGTAACCATCCTTAATCCTTTCAGATGGGGAAGGGCTCCTTTAAGTATGCCTGGGTCTTGGACAAACTGAAAGCTGAACGTGAGCGTGGTATCACCATTGATATATCCCTATGGAAATTCGAGACCAGCAAGTACTATGTGACCATCATTGATGCCCCAGGACACAGAGACTTCATCAAAAACATGATTACAGGCACATCCCAGGTTTGTAGGATTAAAAACTTCTGAAAATAATTGGGCCTGTCTTCTGCATTGGCAAAGCCGTGAGTTTCTCCATTTGAAGAGCTTTTGTTTAACAGGATGTGGCCTTGTTTTCTTTCAAAGGCTGACTGTGCTGTCCTGATTGTTGCTGCTGGTGTTGGTGAATTTGAAGCAGGTATTTCCAAGAATGGGCAGACCCGTGAGCATGCCCTTCTGGCCTACACTCTGGGTGTGAAACAACTAATTGTTGGAGTTAACAAAATGGATTCCACCGAGCCACCATACAGCCAGAAGAGATACGAGGAAATTGTAAAGGAAGTCAGCACCTACATTAAGAAAATTGGCTACAACCCCGACACGGTAGCATTTGTGCCAATTTCTGGCTGGAATGGTGACAACATGCTGGAGCCAAGTGCTAACGTAAGTGATTTTCAAGAGTTTTCGGATTGTCCTGGAAAGGCGCGTTTGATGGTAGCCCTGACTGTCTTGTGTTTTAGATGCCGTGGTTCAAGGGATGGAAAGTCACCCGCAAAGATGGCAATGCCAGTGGAACCACACTGCTTGAAGCTCTGGATTGCATCCTGCCACCAACTCGCCCAACTGACAAACCCTTGCGTTTGCCCCTCCAGGACGTCTACAAAATTGGTGGTAAGTTGAACATAACGATTAGAACCTGTTTGGGTTGCTATGACGTCTTGTCTTTTCATACGAGGTATTTATTATTTGCTGTAAACATTTTAGGTATTGGCACTGTCCCTGTGGGTCGAGTGGAGACCGGTGTTCTCAAACCTGGCATGGTGGTCACCTTTGCTCCAGTCAATGTGACAACTGAAGTGAAGTCTGTTGAAATGCACCACGAAGCTTTGAGTGAAGCCCTTCCTGGGGACAATGTGGGCTTCAATGTCAAGAACGTGTCTGTCAAAGATGTTCGTCGTGGCAATGTAGCTGGTGACAGCAAAAATGACCCACCGATGGAAGCAGCTGGCTTCACAGCTCAGGTAACACTGAAGTGACACGTTTTATTTACTGCTGTAAATCTTTAAGTGTCTTTGAGACTCACTAAATGCAAGTTTTCTCTCCAGGTGATTATCTTGAACCATCCAGGCCAAATCAGTGCTGGCTATGCACCTGTGCTGGATTGTCACACAGCTCACATTGCCTGCAAGTTTGCTGAGCTGAAGGAGAAGATTGATCGTCGTTCTGGGAAAAAGCTGGAAGATGGCCCCAAATTCTTGAAATCTGGTGATGCTGCCATCGTTGATATGGTTCCTGGCAAACCCATGTGTGTTGAGAGCTTCTCTGACTATCCTCCTCTGGGTAAGGATGCTTTTTTGGTGTAATTAAAAACTTTTCTAAAGGTTTGGGGGGGAAAAAGTGTTTCTAATGGTAATATTTGTTTTAATAGGCCGCTTTGCTGTTCGTGACATGAGACAGACGGTTGCTGTGGGTGTCATCAAAGCAGTGGACAAGAAGGCAGCTGGAGCTGGCAAGGTCACCAAGTCTGCCCAGAAAGCTCAGAGGGCTAAATGAATATTATCCCCAGTATCTGCCACCCCGGTCTTAATCAGTGGTGGAAGAACGGTCTCAGAACTGTTTGTCTCAATTGGCCATTTAAGTTTAATAGCAAAAGACTGGTTAATGATAACAATGCATCGTAAAACCTTCAGAAGGAAAGGAGAATGTGTTGTGGACCATTTGTTTTGTGTGTGGCAGTTTTAAGTTATTAGTTTTTAAAATCAGTACTTTTTAATGGAAACAACTTGACCAAAAATCTGTCACAGAATTTGAGACCCATTAAAAAAGTTTAATGAGAAGCCTGTGTTTTCTTTTGGTCAACACTGTAACTTCCTGTAGTACTAACTACTTAGGTAAGAGTTGTCCATAACCTATTTCTGGTATTAAGTCTGCTGAAAAAATGAATTTTATATTTATGGGTTGGAGCTTCAGGTTTCTTACCCTTGTGTAAGGAGAATTCACCTGTTGAAGTACGTCATAGAAATGCGTTGGTACAACACAGAACAGATAAGCAAAGTAACTGTTATGTAAGTTAGTTTGTAAGAAGGTCAAATTTTATAATATGAAAGTTCATGTTGCATATAAAATTTTGTATGGTTACATAAGTATTGAGTAAATAAGTTACATCAAACTTAAGTTCCCAGTTATGGGAAAGTGCATTCACATTTACAATATTCAAGTAATTAACCTAAAATGTGAAGCCTAAGTAGTATTGAGCACTGCCCTGCTAGAGTTATTGTATCCAGATTCTAGGAAAAAATAAAAGATGCTGGAAGCTAAGTGTGTTTCCTGTCACTTAAATAGAAATTCACTTTCTATAGGAACTTTCATCTAATGAGCAAGGTTGGGTAAAGAGAAGAATATTGCCACCCTGGAGATTAAAACAGTTTAAAGAGGTATGATCGTAAATATTAAGGTCCGTGTGGGACTGAGTGTAGGAGAAGCTTAAATTCTAGTTTGAAAATGTTTTATGAAGTTAAGTTCCATTTTAAAAACTACTTACTGGAAAGGAACATTGGAAGATTACAATTTGAAAGTCGCTGAAATTTGACATTTGGTCAGGGTGAAAATAGCTCTTAACTATAATAATTTGGTAACCTGTAAATTGCAAGGGACTGGTCACAAAGGGGAAAAACTAGGTGGTCGCAGTTAATAGTAATTGATCTAGGGTATAACTGACAACTGTCTGATGTAAATACCTGGTTTTGATATTTGGTGAATCTAAACACTTGTGCATTTGAGGAAACAGTTTAATTCTGTGTTTGATATCTTGGCTTTTAGGGTATGAAAGGGAAATTAAGGTAGCTGGAACTGGTGAAATCACCAGATACATATCCTATAGGCTTTTTTGGCTAACAGAAAGCATCCTGTAAGGTGTACACAGGTGAATTAACTGCAATTGGAGCATTTTTTTCTTCAATTTTCCTGGGTAAAATGCTTTGTCACTTATACATGAGGCCCTTGGTAAGGGCTGTAAATGATTAAAAGATTTTGTCCCCAGCTTGCCCCTTAATGTTTTGACAAGTAATGGTGTTTACTATGAAGATTAGAGGCAAGAATAGGAGTTTTAAGCATTGTTGGCTAGTATAAATGGTAGCTGATAGACACCAATCTAACAGCTGTAGGACTTACCAAGGGATTTGACTTCCCCACAATGAAGGTTTCACTGCAGAAAATTGCTTTTCATTAAGTGGAAGAGTTGGAATGGGAGAGTAGGGCAGTTGGCATACTACATGGATTCTAGTCTATATGTAATTTCTTTGAGCACCACCTACTGGTAACTACAGTTTGAAACATGGATTTCTAGGTTCTGGATAAAGGAGTGTTTGCTCACTTGAATTTTTTCCACTAATTGCCTTTCCATGTATATGAGCTGATTAACCAGCAGATTTATAAAACAAACTGGTGCTTGACCTTAAACCACATTTTATTTTTTTAAATATTTGGCTGCTCTTGGTCTTAGTTGCGGCATGCAGGATCTTCAGTTGCTGCATGCGGAATCTTTGGTTGTGGCATGTTGCACCCCCTACGCTGGGAGCGCATGAGTCTCAACCACTGGACCACCAGAGAAGTCCCTAAACCACATTCTACATTGGCCAGCTGTTGAAATAACAGTGTAAGGACTCTCAGATGGAATCTTGTTGAAATTTGTTGCCAGGAATTCTGGTGTGATTTCAGAATATGGAAAGTGAGAAAGGCATTTTGGTTCAGGAGTTTAACAGATTGCCAGTAATGTGTCTCATTTTCAAAAAAGTATTGTGAATACTCACCCTTTATTCCCAGAATAGTCTAGAATAAGTGAGTTTTGGCTAGGTCAGAACTCAATAATTTTATGCTTATAATTTTCCTACAGTTGTTGATAATTTATCTCACAAATCTCAGATGCATCAAGAGCTCAGCTATCTGGATGACACAACTTACTCTGAACTAATCTGTTTCAGTGTGGTAATTTCAAAATGTTTTAACTGGAGACTCGTGTAAATATTCCCTTGTGGCCCTCAACAACTGAAATCACCTTAGTTTTTTGAATATTTGTTTTAAATGTTCTTTTTTTTAGACAAAAGTGTAAATTGACTACGCCTTACAAATCTTGTTGGAAAGTGTCAATAAATTGCCAAATTAGGAGGCTGACTTTGAGGTCTGATGTTAGATGCAGTTTCTGAAGATGCAGCTTTTTCAAGAGCAAGAGCAATTCATCTGGTTGAGTTCTGTCTGATCTGCACAACAAATGCTAACTGCCTAAGTGGTGAAGAGCTCTTGATTTTCAGTAATTTGCAGAATGTGGTGTAAAAATCTTGAATATTATCGGGACAGGACTATGGGTTTTCTTTTTATTAAAATGTATTTACCTTAGTTAATTTTTCCACTGAGTTGAGCACTGAGCTCAAGAAGAAGCTGTTCTGGCTGTATATTCACAGTTCCTGAAATGGGCAACTCTAGAAAAGGGGTGACAATTAGTTTCTTGTGTCAAGATGCCCTTTCATGTTATTCATTGATGCTAGATGCTTGTCATTGTGAAATGCTGCAGAAATAAGTATAGTAAGTTGAGAATTAAAGTTACATTACAGTTAGGAACTGTGTCTTGAAGGGAGTGAACAGCATGAGTGCTCAATCCTGTGATTGGGGGAGAACATGCACTTTCATGAGACAGAGGGAAGAATAAGATGTATTTTCCTTTTTTTTTTTGTTTTAATCTTCCTGAAATTTTCTTTTCCTGATCTGGTTTTACATTTCATGACTTGTGTTCTTTTTTCACTTCATCGGAGTCCTCTGTTATTTGCCAGCCTCTGGGAACTTCCATGACTAGTTAAGACTACAATTGAAGTTTGACATTGCTTGCTCAGTTGATAGTGATTTAGAAAACAGAAGACTTTGTTAGGAAATTGCTACATGGCTCCTGAAAGGTCACTGACCTCTGATCCAGTGGAAACCTTGAAAAGGTCATATGGCTTTGTCCTTTTCTAAATAGAAGGTTATGCTGTAGTCCTGCAGTCATCAGAAATGAGTGAAATAAGTAGTGAAATTGTCATTTACCTTGGACAGCCCTCAGCAGGCCCGTGGATCTCTTAAGCGTTTAGAGCTCAGTTTGTGGTCTCCGTGGGAAAGACATCATGACAACAAAGATACTGTTAAATTAATGTTACAATAATTACAAGTAAGCAAGAGTATTAGAAAACTGTTAATGTTACAATAATTACAAGTAAGCAAAGAGTTATTAGGAAACTTAGTAAGCAAGAGATTTAGAAGTTTTCCCCATTTTTTTATTGAGGTAACAACACTAAAATTCACCCTTTTAAAGCATGTAGTTCTGCAAGTTTTGATAAATGCAGTTCACAATCAAGGTATAGAGTACTTCCATCACCCCTCCCCCTCCCCCAAATTCCCCTGTGCCCCTTTGTAGTCAGCCCCTCTTCTCTTCCTCTAACCCTTGGTAACCACTGACATATATTCTGTGCCTATAATTTTGTTTTGCAGCCATGTCACATACCTGGATTCATACAGTATGTAGCCTTTTGAGTGGTTTCTTTGATTTAGCATGATGCATTTGAGATTAATCTGTTTGGCATATATCAGTAATCTGTTCCTTTTTAATGACTGTAAGTTTGTTTATAGCTGAGGGATGTTGGTTGTTTCCAGTTTTGGATTAATTACGAATAAACTGCTATAAATATGCACATATAGGTTTGTGTGTGACTATAGGTTTTCATTTTACTTGTTTAAATACTTAGGAGTGGGATTGCTTAGTTGTTGGCAAGCATATACCTTACCTTTGTAAGAAACTGCTGAACTGTTTTGCAAAGTGGATGAACTGTAATAGATTAAGTGAAATTTTATATATATTTTTTATTTATATTTAATTTTTAAAAATTTTTGGCTGTGTTGGGTCTTCGTTTCTGTGCGAGGGCTTTCTCCAGTTGCGGCAAGCAGGGGCCACTCACTATCGCGGCCTCTCTTGTTGCGGAGCACAGGCTCCAGATGCGCAGGCTCGCTAATTGTATCTCACGGGCCTAGTTGCTCCGCGGCATGTGGGATCTTCCCAGACCAGGGCTCGAACCCGTGTCCCGTGCATTGGCAGGCAGATTCTCAACCATTGCGCCACGAGGGAAGCCCCTAAATTTTATTTTGGTATTAATTTTTCAAGGAAGAAAGTTAATTTGACTAAATGAGTGTTACACTGAGATTCTGTAGGACACTTGTGCCTAGTGTTGTGAACAAAATGGACACAGTTCTTGCCCTTTGAGTTTATATAATATACTGGGGGAGCTGGGTACTAATTGAGTTCTGGTGATGCTCTGAAGGGAAAGGATACTATGAGGGAGGAGAGTGAAAGGGACATAATTTAGGTTGGCTAAAGACAGTATTTGTCAGAAATAGCTGAGATCTGAAGGATAAGTAGAAGCTACTGAATTAGAGAATATGAAAACACTGCATTACTTCTTAGACATCTCTATATGAGGCTTACCTTGGCCTCATAACAATTACATAGAATCAGAAAAGTCTAAGAAAACCTAAAAGCCTTTTAATGTAAACTACTCGGATCAACTTTGAATATATTCATTGAAATGTTTGCTTGATTACTTCATCAGTGCATGTGGTTGTCATATTGGAGGGCAGAGACATCTCATTGAATCCTCACAACATTTTTTGTAGGGGCCGATACTATACTCCTATTACAGATGACAGACTGAGGGATGGAGAGGCTCCTAAATCATCCCATTGCTGGATGAAATTTTTTCTTGATATTTACTTAAACTTGACTGCTGGTAATTAAAAATCATACTTATAAGACCCGAAGCAGCCAAAAAAAAAGAAAAATCATACCTAGGCTATTCTTTTGGAATAACTAAACAATGTCATTCCCTTTTCTGTAAGAACCACTAATTTACTTGAGGACACCAATGAATACTTAGTCACATCTGAGCTAAACACTTGCAGTTCCTACAGCTGTTTCTTTTTTTTAAATTGTAGTTGATTTACAACTGTTGTGTTAGTTTCAGGTGTACAGCAAAGTGATTCAGTTATATCTATTCTTTTTCAGACTCTTACAGGTTGTTACAAAATATTGAGGTGTTCCCTGTGCTATACAGTAGGTCCTTGTTGGTTATCTGTTTGTTTTTTTTTGTTTTTGTTTTTGGCCTCACCACGTAGCATGCGGGATCTTAATTCCCTGACGAGGGATTGAACCTGCACGGCCCCTGCAGTGGAAGCGCGGGGGAAGGAAGTCCCTGGGTATCTATTTTTCTTTTTTTTGTATGATCCCATTTATATGAAATGTCTAGACTAAACAGAGCCATAGAGAAAGCAGTGATTAAAAATCACTTTTAAAATTAAATTTAATTAAAAATTAAAAAGCAGTTCTAAAATTTAGTGATGGTTACACAACAGTGGATGTACTCAAAAACATTGACTTGTATACTTTAAAGAGGTGAATGTTGGGCTTCCATAGTGGCGCAGTGGTTAAGAATCTGCCTGCCAATGCAGGGGACACGGGTTCGAGCCAGAGATCCCACATGCTGCAGAGCAGCTAAGCCTGTGCACCACAACTACTGAGCCCATGAGCCACAACTACCGAGCCCATGTGCCTCGAGCCTGTGCTCTACAACAAGAGACGCCACCATAATGAGAAGCCCACACACCGCAACAAAGAGTAGCCCCTGCTTGCCGCAACTAGAGAAAGCCCGTGTGCAGCGACGGAGACCCAATGCAGCCAAAAAAAACAATTTTTTTTAAAAGAGGTGAATGTTATAGTATATGAATTATATCTCAAAAAAGCCTTTTTAAAAATGTCAGGGATCAGGAGAGCCCTGTGTCCTGTGAGCAAGTGTCCATCATGGGTTGATTCTGCTGTCTTGTCTTTGATCAACACACTATAAAAGGCTCTTGCTACAAAATATTGAAGTCTTTCCTGGCCGTGGTAGAGACCTCTCTGTGCACAGTCGGGAGGCCTCAATTTCCCTGAATAGGCTGATACTGGTCGGGGAGTGCGGTTGTGTATGTGGGAATATGGCTTGTGAACAAAAGTGACTTGGAGTAGCATCACTTGTGTAGCAGGCCTTGGCTGGCTTCAGGTGTGTGTGAGCGGGGACAGGATGGAAGGTGTCCCAGTTTTCTATGCTAAATGTCTCTTACCCCAAGAATTATCATCTCATGGTTCGGGGGGTCCCCTGGGCTCAGCTAGAGCAGTTCTTGCTCAGGATTTCTCAGTTGCAGTCCAACCATGATAGGGCCTGGAGCTATCTAGAAGGCTTTCTCACACATTTGTCTGGCAATCAATGCTGGCTGGGACCTCAGCTGGAACTGTCAGCTGGAACACCTACCCCTGACCGTTCCATGTGGCCTGGGCTTTGTAGCATGGCGGCTAGGTTCCAAGAGTGAGTATCCCAAGGGAACCAGATAGAAGCCTTATTACCATTTATAGGACTCAGCTTTGGAATTCATATAACGTCACTCTTGCTGTAGTCACTGGCTCATGCCATAGACCCCCAACTCTAGGTGAGAGGAGTGTCACCATCATGTTGTAGTAAGAGCATGGGGGAGGGGGGATGTTATGGTGACCATGTTTGGAAAATACCCTATTTTTTATGTAAAAGTGTGTGTGTGTTAACACCAAACTCCTAACTTATTCCCCTACCTCCTACCCCTGTGGTAACCATACGCTTGTTTTCTATCTGTGGGTCTTATTTCTGTTTTGTACATGGATTCATTGGTATCATTTTTTTTTTAGATTCCACATATGAGGGATATCATGATACTTGTCTTTGACTTATATGATAATCTCTAGGTCCATCCATGTTGCTGCAAATGGCTTTTTTTTTTTTTAATGTCTGAGTAGTAGTCCATTGTGTATATATACCGTTATCTTCTTTATCCAGTCATCTGCTGAAGGACATTTAGGTTGCTTCCGTGTCTTGGCTGTTGTAAGTAGTGCTGTTATGAACGTAGGGGTGCATGTATCTTTTTGGATTACAGTTCCCTCCAGATACATGCGCAGTAGTGGGATTGCTGGGTCATGTGACAACTCTGTTTTTAGTTTTTTGAGGAACCTCCATACTGTTCTTCATAGTGGCTGTATCAGTTTACGTTCCCACCAGCAGTGCAAGAGGGTTCCCTTTTCTCCACACCCTCTCCAGCATTTGTCGTCTGTAGATTTTTTGATGATGCCCATTCTAACTGGTGTGAGGTGACACCTCATTGTAGTTTTGATTTGCATTTCTCTAATAATTAGTGATGTTGAGCAGCTTTTCATGTGCCTCTTGGCCATCTGTATGTCTTCTTTGGAGAAATGTCTATTTAGGTCTTCTGCCCATTTTTGGATTGGGTTGTTTCTTTAATATTGAGCTGCATGAGCTGTTTATATATTTTGGAGATTAATCCTTTGTCCGTTGATTCGTTTGCAAATATTTTCTCCCACTCTGAGGGTTGTCTTTCCGTCTTGTTTATGGTTTCCTTTGCTGTGCAAAAGCTTTTAAGTTTCATTAGGTCCCATTTGTTTGTTTACATTTCCATTACTCTAGGAGGTGGATCAAAAAAGATCTTGCTGTGATTTATGTCAAAGAGTGTTCTTCCTATGTTTTCCTCTTAAGAGTTTTATAGTGCCTGGTCTTACATTTAGGTCTCGAACCCATTTTGAGTTGATTTTTGTGTATGGTGTTAGGGAGTGTAACACCCTAATTTCATTCTTTTACATGTAGCTGTCCAGTTTTCCCAGCACGACTTATTGAAGAGACTGTCTTTTCTCCATTGTATATCCTTGCCTCCTTTGTCATAGATTAATTGACCATATGTGCGTGGGTTTATCTCTGGGCTTTCTATGTTGTTCCATTGATCTATGTTTCTGTTTTTGTGCCACTACCATATTATCTTGATTACTGTAGCTTTGTAGTATAACCTGAAGTCAGGGAGTCTGATTCCTCCAGCTCCGTTTTGTTCCCTCAAGACTGCTTTGGCTATTCGAGGTCATTTGTGTCTCCATACAAATTTTAAGATTTTTTTGTTCTAGTTCTGTAAAAAATGCCATTGGTAATTTGATAGGGATTGCATTGAATCTGTACATTGCTTTGGGTAGTACAGTCATTTTCACAATATTGATTCTTCCAATCCAAGAACGTGGCATATCTCTCCATCTGTTGGTATCATCTTTAATTTCTTTCATCAGTGTCTTATAGTTTTCTGCATACAGATCTTTTGTCTCCCTAGGTGGGTTTACACCTAGGTATTTTATTCTTTTTGTTGCATTGGTAAATGGGAGTGTTTCCTTAATTTCTCTTTCAGATTTTTCATCATTAGTGTATAGGAATGCAAGAGATTTCTGTGCATTAATTTTGTATCCTTGAACTTTACCAATTCATTGATGAGCTCTAGTAGTTTTCTGGTGGCATCTTTAGGATTCTCTATGTAGAGGATCATGTCATCTGCAAACAGAGACAGCATTACTTCTTTTCCAGTTTGTATTCCTTTTATTTCTTTTTTTCTCTGATTGCTGTGGTTAGGAAACTGTTGAATAGGTTGAATATTCAGCTATGTTGAATAATAGGGGTGAGAGTGGACATCCTTTTCTTGTTCCTGATCTTAGAGGAAATGCTTTCAGTTTTTCACCATTAAGAATAATGTTTGCTGTGGGTTTGTCATATATGGCCTTTATTATGTTGAGGTAGGTACCCTCTATGCCCACTTTCTGGAGAGTTTTTATCATAAATGGGTGTTGAATTTTGTCAAAAGCTTTTTCTGCATCTATTGAGATGATCATATGGTTTTTATTCTTCAACTTGTTAATATGGTGTATCACATTGATTTGCATATATTGAAGAATCCTTGCATCCCTGGGATCAACCCCACTTGATCATGGTGTATGATCCTTTTAATGTGTTGTTGGATTCTGTTTGCTAGTATTTTGTTGAGGATTTTTGCATCTATATTCATGAGTGATATTGGTCTGTAATTTTCTTTTTTTGTAGTATCTTTGTCTGGTTTTGGTATCAGGGTGATGGTGGCTTCATAGAATGAGTTTGGGAGTGTTCCTTCCTCTGCAATTTTTGGGAAGAGTTTGAGAAGGATGGGTGTTAGCTCTTCTCTAAATGTTTGATAGAATTCACCTGTGAAGCCATCTGGTCCAGGACTTTGGTTTGTTGGAAGATTTTTAATCACAGTTTCAATTTCATTACATGTGATTGGTCTGTTCATATTTTCTGTTTCTTCCTGGCTCAGTCTTGGAAGGTTATACCTTTCTAAGAATTTGTCCATTTCTTCCAGGTTGTCCATTTTATTGGCATAGAGTTGCTTGTAGTAGTCTCTTAGGATGCTTTGTATTTCTGCAGTGTCTGTTGTAACTTCTCCTTTTTCATTTCTAATTTTATTGATTTGAGTCTTCTCCCTCTTTTACTTGATGAGTGGCTAATGGTTTATCAATTTTGTTTATCTTCTCAAAGAACCAGCTTTTAGTTTTATTGATCCTTGCTATTGTTTTCTTTGTTTCTATTTCATTTATTTCTGCTCTGATCTTTATGATTTCTTTCCTTCTGCTAACTTTGGGTTTTGTTTGTTTTTCTTTCTCTAGTTCCTTTAGGTGTAAGATTAGATTGTTTATTTGAGATTTTTCTTGTTTCTTGAGGTAGTCTTGTATAGCTATAAACTTCCCTCTTAGAACTGCTTTTGCTGCATCCCATAGGTTTTGAATCATCCTGTTTTCATTGTCATTTGTCTCTAGGTATTTTTTGATTTCCTCTTTGATTTCTTGAGTGATCTCGTTTATTTAGTAACGTATTGTTTAGCCTCCATGTGTTTGTGTTTTTTACCTTTTTTTCCCCTGTAATTCATTTCTAATCTCATAGCATTGTGGTCAGAAAAGATGCTTGATATGATTTCAATTTTCTTAAATTTACTGAGGCTTGATTTGTGACCCAAGATGTGATCCATCGTGGAGAATGTTCCATGCGCACTTGAGAAGAAGGTGTAATCTGCTGTTTTTGGATGGAATGCCCTATAAATATCAAGTCTATCTGGTCTATTGTGACATTTAAAGCTTGTGTTTCCTTATTTATTTTCATTTTGGATGATCTGTCCATTGGTGTAAGTGAGGTGTTCAAGTCCACCACTATTGTGTTACTGTCGATTTCCTCTTTTACAGCTGTTAGCAGTTGCCTTATGTATTGAGTGCTCCTATGTTGGGTGCATATATATTTATAATTGTTATATCTTCTTCTTGGATTGATCCCTTGATCATTATGTAGTGTCCTTCCTTGTCTCTTGTAACATTCTTTATTTTGAATCTGAGTATTGCTACTCCAGCTTTCTTTTGATTTCCATTTGCATGGAATATCTTTTTCCATCCCCTCACTTTCAGTCTGTGTGTGTCCCTAGGTCTGAGGTGGGTCTCTTGTAGACAGCTTATATATGGGTCGTCTTTTGTATCCATTCAGTAAGCCTGTGTCTTTTGGTTGGAGCACTGAATCCATTCACGTTGAAGGTAGTTATCGATACGTATGTTCCTGTGATCATTTTCTTAATTGTTTTGGGTTTGCTTTTGTAGGTCCTTTTCTTCTCTTGTGTTTCCCACTTAGAGAAGCTCCTTTAGCATTTGTTGTAGAGCTCGTTTGTTGGTGCTGAATTCTTGTAGCTTTTGCTTGTCTGTAAAGCTTTTGATCTCTCCATCGAATCTGAATGAGATCCTTGCCGGGTAGAGTAATCTTGGTTGTAGGTTCTTCCCTTTCATCACTTTAAGTATATCATGCCCCTCCCTTCTGGCTTGTAGAGTTTCTGCTGAGAAATCAGTGGTTAACCTTATGGGAGTTCCCTTGTATGTTATTTGTCATTTTTCCCTTGCTGCTTTCAATAATTTTTCTTTGTCTTTAATTTTTGCCAGTTTGATTACTATGTGTCTCGGCGTGTTTCTCCTTGGAAACTATCCTGTATGGGACTCGCTGTGCTTCCTGGACTTGGGTAGCTATTTCCTTTCCCATGTTAGGGAAGTTTTCGACTATAATCTCTTCAAATATTTTCTCTGGTCCTTTCTCTCTCTCTTCTCCTTCTGGGACCCCTATATGTGAATGTTGTTGCGTTTAATGTTGTCCCAGAGGTCTCTTAGGCTGTCTTCATTTCTTTTCATTCTTTTTTCTTTATTCTGTTCCGCAGCAGTGAATCCCACCATTGTGTCTTCCAGGTCACTTATCCGTTCTTCTGCCTCAGTTATTCTGCTATTGATTCCTTCTAGTGTATTTTTTATTTCAGTTATTGTATTGTTCATCTCTGTTTGTTTGTTCTTTAATTCTTCTAGGTCTTTGTTAAACATTTCTTGCATCTTCTCGTTCTTTGCCTCCGTTTTTTTCTGAGGTCCTGGATCATCTTCACTATCATTATTCTGAATTCTTGTTCTGGAAGTTTGCCTGTCTCCACTTCATTTAGTTGTTTTTCTGGGGTTTTATCTTGTTCCTTCATCTGGTACATAGCCCTCTGCCTTTCATCTTGTCTGTCTTTCTGTGAATGTGGTTTTTGTTCCACAGGCTGCAGGATTGTAGTTCTTCTTGCTTCTGCTGTCTGTCCTCTGGTGGATGAAGCTATCTAAGAGGCTTGTGCAGGTTTCCTGATGGGAGGGACTGGTCATAGGCTACAGCTGTTTCTTGACGTAGATTCTTCCCATGCCATTCTCCCTCACAGACAGTTTATAGCTTTAAAGTGTTTGCACCAAAATTAAACATACTATGGCTGCCCAAGAGATAAAGTCACCTTGTTTCCTAAATTTCCTAGTTTCCTTAATTGATACATTTGGACTAGATGATCAGAGTACTGCAAACGGGGAAATGTTGTCCCTTTCTTCATCTAGCCAGTGGGCACGATACTGTCTATCTCGTAAGACTGTTGTGAGGATGCAGCGAGTTAGTGGATTGGCCTACTGTAAGCAGCCAATAAAAGGTAACTTTTAAAATTATTATTTTTAATGTATTTATTTTGGGCTGCATTGGGTCTTCGTTGCTGTGCACAGTCTTTCTCTAGTTGCGGTGAGCGGGGGCTACTCTTCATTGCAGTGTGCGCAGGCTTCTCGTTGCGGTGGCTTCTCTTGTTGCAGAGCACAGGCTCTAGGCACGTGTGCTTCCGCACTTGTGGCACGGGGGCTCAGTAGTTGTGGCTCACGGGCTCTAGAGCACAGGCTCAGTAGTTGTGGTGCACAGGCTTAGTTGCTCCATGGCATGTGGGATATTCCAGGACCAGGGCTCCAAGCCATGTCCTCTGCATTGGCAGGCAGATTCTTATCCACTGTATCACCAGGGAAGTCCCAAAAGGGAACTTTTATTATTACAGTTGTTTGGAAGATCACAGTTACTTTCAGCAACTGCATTGTACTTGTGGATTATGGTAAACAGACATTACCTGATAAATATATATATATATATTTTTTTTTTTTTTTGGTATGACTCCATTTATATGATATGTCTAGAATGGGCGGATCCATAGAGACAAAGTTGATTGGTATTTGCCAGAGGCTGGCAGAGGGGGGAATAGGGAGTAACCTTTAATTAAGGGGTATGGGCTTTTTTTGGGGGGGAGTGATGATAATGTTCTGGAATTAAATAGTGATGGTAGTTGTGCAACCTTGTGAATTTACTAAAAACCACTGAATTGTACATTTTAAAAGGGTAAATTATATTATGAAAAAGAAAACGTATATATATGTACATATACATGTGAATATATAAAATGGCAGAAAACAGGAGTGACAGCCAGAGTCACTGTTACTAGGCACCATCCTCAGCCCTGCCCATGCCTGGGCACAGCGGTGGGACACCCCTGCCCTCACTCTCACTGACCAGCCATGAGAACTGAGTCATTAACCTGATTTTTTAAATATAAAATATATTTTAGGAATATCTCCTTTAAACTGTATTGCATCGTTATGTTTTCTTTTTTTACAAATAAACCTTTATTTTGGAATAACTTTAGATTTATAGAAAAGTTGTGAAGATAGGTAAGAGTTCCCATCTATGCCTCACCTAGTTTGTTTCCCCTGATGTTATCATCCTGCATTACCACAGAACATTTATCAAAACTAAGAAACCAACATTGGTTGTTATGGTTAATCTCCAGACTTTATTCAGATTTCGCCAGTTTTTTCTACTAATGGCCTTTTTTCTGTCCCAGGACCCAATCCAAGACACTGCTGTGTGATTAATTTTAAAAACTCAATTGTTGGGAGTTTATATTTACATCTCTGGTATACTTCATCATTTTGTTGAGATAATTCTGAATTTGGAGGCTGCTACCTAGCATGTTAAATAAAAGTGTGGGCTTTGTCATTTACACATCTAATATTTTATGTTTCTGTAGTTTTACTTAAATTATTGATAAGTACTAAACAAACCAGGTCCCAAAACAGGGGACTGTGGTATTGCACTAGAGAACTGCTGTGTAATTTTGATGGTCTCGCCAATTGCAAATTCACTTAATAATACTATAACCTATGCCATACTTTACCATTTTAATCACAAGGTAGTCATAATGAAAATTGTTATCAAATGTTTGGTTAAAGCAAGGTGAAGTAGATGATAGCTTTAAATTTACTTACCCTTTTTGAGCACATACAAAAAATTTGCTATGCCACTTAATAAAGTCACGGTGGGAGTAAAGTCTTTGTGTAAGGAATTTACATTTTCTATTTTAACCAATCATGGTTTCC
Organism: Monodon monoceros; assembly: GCF_005190385.1. NCBI lineage: Eukaryota > Metazoa > Chordata > Mammalia > Artiodactyla > Monodontidae > Monodon > Monodon monoceros. The sequence continues at coordinate 9,617,822 of NW_021703771.1, read as the reverse complement.
CTAAGAGAGTTCAGGTACTTTTGGCTTTTTGTCAAACTTTACAACATATACAGTTTGGATACTGCCTTTGGCACAATCTCTTTTGAGACATTGTGTAAAGTGTAGGTTATTGCTTGTGTAAAGCCAAATAGATTTTAAAATAGACTTTGTCAAAAGTAGGTAGTTTTGTTTATTCTAGTGAGAGTAACTGGTAGCAAAAGCCAAGACAAGACTTTTCATACTACGAGCGTAGTATGATCCTGCAACTGTGGTTTCCATAATTTAAGCAATGGATGGCTACTTAAAAAAAAAAAAAAATCCACTTGGTTAAATTTTCAGTAAAATCATGTGGTTGCGAGAATACCCTAGTTGGTGTTGCACTAGTAGGGTTACCACATAAGCAGTCTGAGTTTGAGTTCCAGTGCTGTCTGGAACCACCCAAGCTGAGGATGTGGTCCTCTCAGCCTGCTGGTGAGGGCATCTGCAACATTTTATGAGGCCTAGGTTGTAACCATTTAGATGTAAGGGGTGCAGCTATGTCATGGCAACAAAGCAAGGGCCTGACCCAGACTTGACCTGTAGCCCCTCACTTTAGCTATTGTCCTACCTTCCTGATTGACCCTTTGGACTTCTCTGTTTAGCCCTCCTACGGGATTCTGTGTAGAAACTGGCAACTCAGTAAACGTCTAATGATAAATGATGTGGTTTTTATTCAGTCATGGTTGGGTGTAGAAAACATTTTCTCATACTGTATTTATGTTGAGGTTAGGGAATGCATCTCTTGGAACTCAGTTTCTCATATTTTATATAACTCCTTATGGGTGTTGTTCTTCAAAGCTCTGATAACTGTCTCTGAAGTGTGTTAAACTGCCCCCCCCCGCCCCTGCTTGAGGTGGTTCTGTGTGAAATTGGAAATAACATCTGTAAGTGTTTCTTTTCATTGTTTGAAACACTGCATGCCTGCACACACGCACACAGTCTGATCTTGTATTAAATACAGTATAATCTAGAAATGTTTCCTTTTAAAGTTAGGCAGTGTGTTTTTATGTATATTTATGCATTTTAAAATTTCAATTGGCCATGTATTAACAGGGTATAGACCAACTCTAAAAGAGAATTCAAAGAGCAACCAACATAAAACTAAAAATGAATGAATTATGAGGCACTGGATTTTAAAAAAGAGTTGTTTAGTCTAGCAAACACTTGAAAAGCATAGCAACTCCATAAATGCTTAGCATGAAATGGTCAACAAAGGGTGGGAGTGGGAACTGAAGGTTAAGCCAAAAGAAACAGATTGTTTAGAAGGGATGGAGACACTTTTTATCCCGTGTAGGACCTCTGGGTAAGGAAAGGAGGACCTTTCCTTAGGAGGAAAAAACCCACTTGACAGAAAGGCATTGGGAAGTCAGAATACCTGAGATCCATGCTGAACAGCAACTTGGAGTTACATTTTAATCACATCACTTAAGTTACAGCATAGGAAGAGACCAATAAGACTTGTTTTTAAAAGCTTTTTAGAAAATTTACTTTGAGGAATACACAGATGTAAAGGAATCCTAAAGTATTGGAGGCTTTCCCATCAGGGAGTAGTGCTATTCAAACAGATTAGTCTTTTCCAAACTTTTTTGGTTAGGATCCACAGTAAGAAATATATTTTCTGTTGTAATACAGTACAAACACACATCGTATTTCATTGCACCTAAGATGTTTTAAATTGGAAGTCACAAATGCTGCCAGTTATGACTGTAAGATATTATTGATTATAGGACACACCAATTTAGAGATGATAAATATAGAAAAAATATACATCTTAAAATTGATGAAGTATAATGTGTATATGAATTACTGAAACAAAAGTTTCAGAGAATAGTACTTACTACATATGACAGAAAATTAATTTCATGACCTGATAATGAATTGCAACCAGCAGTTTGAAAAATGTTGATCTAGGTCAGAAACGGTCAAAAGTGAGGTTCTAGGACTTCCCTGGTGGTGGTTCAGTGGTTAAGACTCCGCACTCCCAACTCGGGGCACAGGTTCGAACCCTGGTCAAGCAAGATGCTGCATGCTGCGTGGCTCGGCCAAAAAAAAAAAAAAAAAAATCTAGATCAAAAGAGTTGCATTCTTTTCTTTTTTTTAAATAAATTTATTTATTTTTTGGCTGCATTGGGTCTTCGTTGCTGCACGCGGGCTTTCTCTAGTTGTGGCAAGCAGGGGCTACTCTTTGTTGCGGTGCACGGGCTACTCATTGCGGTGGCTTCTCTTGTTGTGGAGCACGGGCTCTAGGTGCGCAGCCTTCAGTAGTTGTGGCACACGGGCTCAGTCGTTGTGGCTCGCAGGCTCTAGAGCGCAGGCTCAGTAGTTGTGGCGCGCAGGCTTAGTTCTGTGGCATGTGGGATCTTCCCGGACCAGGGCTTGAACCCGTGTCCCCTGCATTGGCAGGCGGATTCTTAACCACTGCGCCACCAGGGAAGCCCCGAGAGTTGCATTCTTTCTCTATGGCATAAAAGTATAGGATCTCAGTCTATATACTTGTCCACAGGCATTCACGTAGGCCTAAAGTTTACATTTGAAAAGCATTTGGTCTTGCCCACAAATCGTCATAGTTCACCTCTCATTGGAAGTTGGAATCGCTTTTAGACTTGAATTTCCGTAACAGAATGAGTTCACTTTTCCGCACAACTGAACTGCTCTAGTACTTCAACAATGCAAATTTTTTGTATTCTAGGTTCGTGAGCCAGCACACACTGTAAAATTAATTACAGCTTTGTTTCTACCACAAGCCATTGAGACAATGGATATTTATGAAGGATATTTATGAAGGCAAGGCAAGCTCAGTTGGCTGAGCATCAGAATAACCTACGGAGCTTGTTAAACATAGATGCCAAGACATTTCCAGGGCAACTGAATCAGAATTGCTTGTGATGAAGCTTGGCTTTTACAAGCTCTACTGGGAATTCTGATGTCCAGCTAGGTTGTTTAAGAATCATTGTTCAGGGACTTCCCTGGTGGTGCAGTGGTTAAGAATCCACCTGCCGGGCTTCCCTGGTGGCGCAGTGGTTAAGAATCCGCCTGCCAATGCAGGGGACAAGGGTTCGAGCCCTGGTCCGGGAAGATCCCACATGCCGCGGAGCAGCTAAGCCCGTGCGCCACAGCTACTGAGCCTGCGCTCTAGAGCCCGCAAGCCACAACTACTGAAGCCCGCGCGCCTAGAGCCTGTGCTCCGCAACAAAAGAAGCCACCACAATGAGAAGCCCGCGCACTGCCATGAAGAGTAGCCCCCACTCGACGCAACTAGAGAAAGCCCGAGCGCAGCAACGAAGACCCAATGTAGCCAAAAATAAATAAAGAAAAAAAAGAATCTACCTGCTAATGCAGAGGGTATGGGTTCAAGCCGTGGTCTGGGAAGATCCACATTCCGCGGAGCAACTAAGCCCGTGCACCACAACTACTGAGCCCGTGTGCCACAACTACGGAAGCTCACGCACCTAGAGCCTGTGCTCCGCAACAAGAGAAGCCACTGCAATGAGAAGCCTGTGCACCGCAACAAAGAGTAGCCCCCGCCCGCCGCAACTAGAGAAAGCCGGAACGCAGCAATGAAGACCCAACGCAGCCAAAAATAAATAATAAATTGTTATAAAATTTAACATCTTAACCATTTTTAAGTGTAAAGTGGCATTAAATACACTCACATTGTTGTGCAACCATTAACACCATCCTCCTCCAGAACTCTTCTTCATTTTGCAAAACTGAAACTGCCTATCAAACAATAACTCCCCATTCCTCCGTCCCCCCAACTTCTGGCAACTTCCTTTCTAGTTTGTAAATTTGACCAGTAGTAGAGTGGAATCATACACTTAGCATAATGTCCTCAAAGTTCGTCCAAGTTGGAGTGTGTCAGAATTTGCTTCCTTTTAAAGGCTGAAAAATATTCCATTGTATTTATATACATTGTTTATCCATATATCTGTTGATGGACACTTAGGTTGCTTCCACCTTTGGCTGTTGTGAATAATGCTACTATGAACATGACCCTTGAACTTGTCTTCAACCCTGCTTTCAATTCTTTTGAATATATACCTAGGCGTGGAATTTCTGGATCATATGGTAACTCTACTTTTTATTTTGGGGGGAACTGTCATACTGTTTTCCAAAGTGGCTACACTATTTTACGTTTCCACCAGCAGTTCCAAGTGTTCTAATTTCTCCACAGCGTTCTCAACATTTGCTATTTTCTGATCATTTGTTAACAGCTATCCTAACAGGTGTGAGATGGTATCTCATTGTGTTTTTTGTTTTGTTTCGTTTTTTGGCCACACTGTGCCGCATGTGAGATCTTAGTTCCCCGACCAGGGATTGAACTCGTGCCCCCTGCAGTGGAAGCATGGTGCCCTAACCACTGGACTGCCAGGGAAGTCCCTCATTGTGGTTTTGATTTGCAATTTCCTAATGACTACTGATGTTGAGCACCTTTTCACGTGGTTACTGGCCATTTGCATGTCTTCTTTGGAGCAATGTCTATTCAAGTCTTTTTCCCATTTTACTTTTAAATTTTCATTATTTTTTTTCTACATCGAGTGGCTTTCAGGACCAGGGATCGAACCCAGGCCCTGGCAATGAAAGTGCTGAGCCCTACCTAACCACTGGACTGTCAGGGAATTCCCTCGATTGTGTCTTTAATCTGGCTTTTAAAGTAGGAAATACTAAATTTCTGCTTAATAAATAAAATGAATGTAAAAAAATAAGCTTTAATATCATATTAGGAGCAGTGAAAAGCAGGAATAACAGTACAGAAAGAGAGAGGAAATGAAGCTGAAGAGAATGTGAAGAAAGAAGAGTGAGGGAGACAGAATTGCAAACGCAAAAGTATGCAGTTCTTAGTTTGTGTCAAATCTTTTTTATATATATTTTATTTATTTTTTTGGCTGTGTTGGGTCTTTTTAATTTATTTAATTAATTTATTTTTTGGCTGTGTTGGGTCTTTGTTGCTGCACGCGGGCTTTCTCTAATTGTAGCGAGCAGGGGCTACTCTTCGTTGTGGTACGCGGGCTTCTCATTGCAGTGGCTTCTCGTTGCGGAGCACGGGCTCCAGGTATGTGGGCTTCAGTAGTTGCGGCTTGCGGGCTCTAGAGCACAGGCTCAGTAGCTGTGGTGCATGGGCTTAGTTGCTCCGTGGCATGTGGGATCTTCCTGGACCAGGGCTTGAACCCGTGTCCCCTGCATTGGCAGGCGGATTCTTAACCACTGCACCACCAGGGAAGCCCTGCGTCGGGGTCTTAGTTGCAGCATGCAGGATCTTTTGTTGCAGTGCACGGGCTTCTCTCTAGTTGTGTTGTGTGGGTTTTTTTCTCTCTCTGGTTGTGGTGCGCGGGCTTCAGAGTGCTTGGGCTCTGTAGCTTGTAGCACACGGGCTCTCTTGTTGAGGCGCGTGAGCTCAGTAGTTGTGGCACGCAGGCTTAGTTGCCTTGCAGCAATGTGGGATCTTAGTTCCCCGACCACGGATCGAATCTTTTTATCCCATTTAATTATTCAGTTAAGTTTTAGCTTTGCCATCTCTTGCCTTTAGTAATATTCATTCAGTCATTCAAAAAAGTTATGTCCTGAGTGTAACTTTGGTGTTGCCTGCATTGAAGAGGTTTATATGGTGATAAGAGGTTAAGGTAAGACAGATACTAAAAATTAAGGTGGAGCAACAGAAGATTGTGAAGACGGAGCCTGGGAAAGTTTGTTGTCACTGTGTGCCTTCCAGCACACAGCTCTGCCAGCTCTGAATGAACCCTGACCACTTCTCCTGAATGGGGTATTCTTCTAGGAGTTGAAATTTCTCTCTCTTTTTTTAAAAAAATTAATTTATTTATTTATGGCTGCGTTGGGTCTTTGTTGCTGCATGCGGGCTTTTTCTAGTTGCGGCGAGTGGGGGCTACTCTTCATTGTGGTGTACGGGCTTCTCATTGTGGTGGCTTCTCTTGTTGCGGAGCACGGGCTCTAGGCACGTGGGCTTCAGTAGTTGTGGCACGTGGGCTCAGTAGTTGTGGCTCACGAGCTCCAGAGCACAGGCTCAGTAGTTGTGGTGCAAGGGCTTCGTTGCTCCGCAGCACGTGGGATCTTCCTGGACCAGGGCTCGAACCCGTGTCCCGTGCATTGGCAGGCAGATTCTTAACCACTGCGCCACCAGGGAAGTCCTAGGAGTTGAAATCTCTGAAGGGGAAAAGCCATGGCTATTCCAATCGAGGCTGAAATTCAAAAATGACTATATATATATATATATTTTTTTTTTTTTTTTTTTTTTT